>NC_134981.1:5851215-6152949 GCF_965638725.1 Aptenodytes patagonicus
AGCAGAAGACAGAAGCAATCACAGAGGAAAGACTAGCCACACCTTCATGGAAAGAAGACAGATCTGTGCTCCGATCTTCCTCAGCCCTCTATGGACAGTAAAGAACAGACCAATAATGGTCTGTTTGTTAGTAATAATCTTGGTAGGACCCCATGAAAAAATCTTTTGTTTTGTTTTACTTAGTAGTAGAATTAAAAACTGAAAAAAAAGGTGCTAAGTTGATCAGAAAGATTTTTTTTTTTCTCCATTTTTTCACTAAAATAAAATAAAATCTGTTTTGAAGATTTGTTCCATTTGAATTGGGAAGTTTTATTTTTTGGGGAGAGAGGTGGCTTAAATGACCTAAAGTGCCTGCCAATTTTATTTTCCTAAAAGTTATGATTTGGGTCATTTTGACACAATTCAAACAATGAAGGGGTAGATTAAGCAAGAGGGTATTTGTCTTATACCCAACAGCTTTGCATATTGTCTGTAAGTATTGTACAGTTTTGTGTTAGGGCAAGCTTTAACACATCTCATATAGATAAAGGGTTCTTAATCCTTTTTGTTGATGCTGTTACACATTGTAGGGACTATTCAAATATCCATCAAACAAGAATAGTGAATTTTCTTGGAAAGAGTGAAGAGACATCAGGCAAGGCAGAACTATGATAAAGTGGAGACTCAGCTCAGCCTCAAAAGGAGTATGATGTAATATAAGAAATAAATAAGAGGGAAAGAAAGTGAAATTATATAATTCAGAGAGTGAGTTGTAAGCCAATCCCAAACTTCCTGCAGTGGGAACAGATTGTCGGTCCCTGAGGGAAGGAAGCAAAGGAAGCAACTGTATGCAAATGAGTATGATCATTTATGCAAATTATATTTACAATTGGTCATGGGATTTTTGTGGGACCAGATGATTTCTGTGAGAAGTGAAACAGCAGGATCCGGGCTAAATTAATATACTAGTCTAGCCAGATTTTATTTTTTTCCCCCGTAACATAGAGATGTAAGATACTGGATCAGCACAAACATTTATCAGGACATTGTTTCCAATAGTAGCTACAGCAGATGCCCAGAAGAGCGTAAGAACAGCCCAGGGGGGTGAGAAAAGGGCATCATGATCCCCTGGGACAACTTTCCGCTTTCCAGCAGTAAGTAGTATAGGGAGTGCTGAGCTGGCGGCCGCAGATGGGCTGCTGTGTTTAATAGCTGCTGGATCTGTGGACTTCCATTGGATGTCTAATCTCTTCTTTGAACTCATGTATAATTTTTGACTGCTGGAAAATTCTGCGGCAGAGCTTCACAGTTCAATGTGCAGCATAGGAAAAAAAACACCACCCAAAACTAAAAAAACCAACAAAAACCAAGCAAAAAAACAACAACAATAAAAACTTTTAAATTTCCTGTCTGATCATTTCCTTGGGTGTCTTGCAGATCTTGCACTGTGAAAAAGCGATTTCCCCTCTTCACTTTCTTCACACCATTCCTGATACCGTAGATCTCTCTTATATCCACCATAACCATTCCTTTTCATTTTCTAGAGAATGTTTTATACCTTTGATCATCTTTGTCACCTTCCCTCTACCTCTTCCAGTTCTACTATATACTTTCTGAGACAGTGTGATCAGAATTGAACGTACTATTCAGAATACATGAATGAAGTACAGTGATACAAAGCTTATTTGGAGCCATCACTGCGTATGTATAGTTAGGGTTATTTTTCCACATGTGCATTACTTTGCATTAGTAGAAATTAAATTTTCTCAGCCATTTTATTACCCAGTCAGACAGTACTGCAAGATAATCCTGTGACTCTTTGCGGCCAGTATTAGATTTGACTACCCTGAATAATCTTTAGCACCTGCAAATGTTGTTCCCTTTTCAGGTTACATGTGGATACTGTGAAGAACAGCAGTCGCAATGTGGCTCATGGGGAAACCATCTGCTAACTTCCCCCCACTGCAAAAATAAATTATGTGCTCCCACTAGTTGTTTCTTTATCTCTTAACCACCTCTAAGATGAGAACTTTTTCTGTACCAGTCAGACCATGACAACACGCTCCTTGCAGGAGCAGCCTTTAGATCTACCAGGGAATTATTGTGTTGCTCTGTGGAGCAGCGTCTTTCTTCACCGCATGGTCCTGTCTGGGGAGAGGAGCAAGTGTCCCCACCACAGGGAGAGCTGAGGTCTCCACCAGCACCTGCAGCCCACCGCTGCCCACAGCGGCCCGTTGTGCAGGAGTGCCCATGCCTGGGGCAGCGCTGCCCTCTCGTGTCTGCTCCGCACAGCGAGCTGCCAACCCACCCGCGATGGAGACGGCAGGGCATCCTCCGAGAAGGGGTCAGCAAAGAGGCAGGTGCAAGTATACGATATTTGTGACAGAGCAGGAGACAGTTCGCATCACCCACAGTTAGGTCTGCCGGGGTACGCTAGGACTTCTGTTGCCCCTGAATTAGGAGGGATGGTGGAAAGGTTAGCTGAGCTGGTCAACAGTTGTCTTTTCATCCCATAGCGTTACTATTAGTTGTGTAAATATGTATGCTAGCTAATGCGTGGGAGATGAGACGACCTCCCTCACATAGCTGTAAATGAGTGTTGAAATTGGACAGGAGTTGGTTGCCCTTGAAAAGTTTCTGAAGCTGTGATGTTTTCCAGTTGATAAAGATCAGGTTGGACTTGATACCTTGACATGAAATCAGTTAAGTGAGGATGAATTTCAAGCTTCAGATTTTTCAAGTCTTCCAGCCAAAAGACACATTTTCATGCATTTTGGAAGTAATATGGTATGGCTTAATATGGTATTAATTTCATATCACAGCTGCAGACTGTTGTCAGTTGTCTGAGGGAGCTTTACCTGGGCTGCAGTATGTGGACACTTGAGTCGACTATGAGCAGATCCCACTGAGTAGCCCCTTGGCAGGGGCCTGAGAGCACAGCCAGCTCAACCCTACCTGGCCTTCAGCACAGAATTCTCCTCCTCAGTCCCAGCGTAAGCTAACCTCCATAGCCACAGTCCATATCAATAGTCTCATTGATACCCAAGAAGTGTATTCCTAGATCCTGAATTTCTAAATCCACGTCTGCCCACTCTATTTCTCACATTACTTTCATATTACTGTGCTTACATAAAAGATGCACCACACGGAGCTGATTCTTCCTTATTTTCATCTGTATGGGCATTGCTACTCATAAAAAGAATAATTCTCTTATGCTAACAGTCACACGCTGATGTAAGAGCAAGGAAAACAAGGCCAACATATACTGTTGGCTGCATTTTGCTCTCCCAGGAGGAAGAATGGATTAGATCTTTACCACATGATGGACAGAGAAATGGCACTGTGTTGACTGAAGCTACTCCTGATTTACACCAGGGAAGAGAGCAAACAGCTGTTCACAAAGCTGGCAAGGAGAAAAGCAAAATACAAAACAGTTGGAGCTGACAACAGCAATGCTTTGTTTCTGGTCAGCATAATCAAATAGCGACAGCTTCAGGGCTGTGTTCTCCCCTTTTGAAGAAAACACATAGCGTTCACGAGCTGCAACAGATCCCAGCAGGCTAAACAGAGCAGCAGCAGATCCTCTGATTCCTCCTTTTGTTGTTTGCTGATCCATGAGTGCTGATCTTACTCTGGGTTAATTATGCCCATATTTATGCATCGACCAGAAGCTCCTCATGTTTAACATGTCTGGGCATCTTTTTTTTGTGGTCTGCTCTGGTCGCCTTTGTGTAGTAGACTCTGCAGATTTCTCTTTTCTACCTGTATTACCTCAAGGACCAGCTGAATGACATCTTCTGTGCATTCTTTCAGCGCAAAACATTTGCCAAGCACACATAATGTATATACCATGCTTATGGCAGCAGGGATATACAGCCCTACAGCTAAGCCAAAAAATAATCAGTAAATGTTTGTTGAAAACACTTACCAATGAAAAGTGGTTTTGACTAAAATTAACAAAATGAACTGTAGACAGAAGATGTTCATTTTGGTTGAACATTTTCTGTGTTTAGATAAAAAAGTTCCCTTTTTGAAACTTCTAAAAAGATCGGGAGGGGGAATTTGTGTTTTTTTTTTTTTTTTTTTCTTTTTTTCCTCTATTTAAAAAAATAAAAATAATAATCTATTTCTTAGTCTCCTGCAGGACCAATAGCTAAATTGTGGCAGGAGATATAGGTGATGGGACATGATTTCTCAGTCTTGTAGGACTTCTTACATGATGTGACTGAGGCTTTGTCTGTCGTCTGTGCAGTAACTGTGGGGGAGGAGGAAACTGTTGTCTGCTCACCTCTTCTCCCCTGAAACCCTGGCAGGTGCCTGTCTACCTCCTTTCTTTGAGGTATGAGGAAAGGGATTGTTGTTGTCTCCTCTAGCTGGAAAATGATGTAGACGCACCACTCAAAAGACAGAGGACTATGCAATGCCCATAGCTAAGATTAGAACAATGCTATGGACAGTTGTATTTCAAGATGTGATAAGGATATTGTATTAATTTGTCATTTTTTGGCAGTTCTAGATGAACTCATGGTGGAAGTTTTAAAAGCAGGCTCCTAGCTGTGTGTCCCTTCCTTGCTCCAGAATAATCTGGATGGGAAGTTCTCTGTGCAAGAAAACAAAATTCAGCATTGTGGTCTGTGGGTAGCACCCACTTCTTGACATCATTAAGCTTGGCTTTAGAGCACTAGCTTCAAATAAATTCATGGTAATGATGATGACCTTCAAGTTTGAACTGACCCGTGGAAGGACTGAAGCAACTTCTGTGGATATGTCATCAGCACAGCTTTATCAAGTGTCCTTCATAGTATGGAAGTTTGTGGTGGGAGCTTTTCCACCCAAAAAGAGCCGTGGGAGAGGTTCTAACAAATCTGAAGGAAACCATCAAACCACAGTGCGCTGCCAGCCATTGCATAAGGGAAGGGAAAGGAATTGTAAAAAGAGCTTTACGTTTCACTGGTGACTGTCAGAAATGGGAACTGGCTGAGACAGAGAAAGGATTTACTCAATTTCTTAATTTACTTGTTAATAATTCATTAGCTATGACAGTGGCAATTAAGCCCCAGACTAGTTTTTTCTGTCCTTTCATCTTTCAGCCTGCAAAGATGGACTTTGGCTAATCCATTCCTAGAGAT
This sequence comes from Aptenodytes patagonicus, assembly GCF_965638725.1. Taxonomy (NCBI): domain Eukaryota; kingdom Metazoa; phylum Chordata; class Aves; order Sphenisciformes; family Spheniscidae; genus Aptenodytes; species Aptenodytes patagonicus. Next base: position 5,856,324 of record NC_134981.1, read on the forward strand.
CTTCTGTCTAATTTTCATTTCTCTTTCCCCCTTTCATTCATTGCAGCTCTATTTCTACTTTCAATTACATTCAATTCTTCACAGCTTCCTTTCCCGGCCACATACTATTATTGCTTTTCTATTTCCCAATGTGATCGTCCTAGTACCTTCCTGACATTATCACCCACTTTGTTGCAAGAAACCTGGTCCTTACTCCATCATGCTCTTAATTGGCTTTTGACCTTCCCATACCACTCTGCCCTGCCTGTTTGTAACCTTGATCTTCTCCACACCATTCTACGCTCCAGGTTTCACATTCTGCATTTCCCTCTCTTCAGTTGTGGTCTTCCTTAACATATTGCCTTCCTGGAATCCCTGCTCCTCAGCTTAGTCAAATGTGATTTTTATTAACCCCTCTTTTGAAGGAAAGGCTGTTTTTCTGAGTCTGCATATGTAGGTGGCATTCATTTCACCTCTCCTTTGCAAAGTTAAAAGAGGGCATCATACGGTATTGAGGAGATGCATTAGAGATGCAGTGTGTTTGCTGTGCTCTAAGAGATGGGTTTTATAGACCTTATGTGATAATCAGTCCTTAGGTCTTAGCCCATAATCAGTTAATTTAGCTATATACACAGTATTCTCTCGGAAGAAGCTAATGAAGAATATCACTTTAACATGTTAAAAGCACCAGTAAAAGAAGGGAAGTCATCAAGAACGTAAAATATCTCTGAGTGTTTCTGTGAAACTCAGAAATAATATTCGGCTATCTTTCACACCGTTTGCCTATTTTCCTCTGGTTTAGTTACTTATATGCAGACATGTAAGATAATTTCAACTCTACTGTGCTCTTTCTATATCTGTTTATAATCAGAAATACAAGCAACTTGTGGTTCTTCTCTTGGCTGGATCACACAGGCAACGTCTCGGGTGGTATAGATCAATCTAGCACCAGTGACACAGAGATATATTTATTTATACCAGTTGGGAGTTAGACACCAGGCTTTTCTCTGCCAGTGGGGAAAAAATAACACTGACTTTCTCCTACTTCAAGTGAAACTGGACAATAACAGGTTCAGGAATTGCCTATTCTAATTTTCCAGGACAGGATCTTCCTGTCTGCGTATTTATACAGCAGCTACCACTGTGGTATCTAAACCCCCTATTGATTTATTAAAGTGTGCTCATAAAGCTCTCTGTATTTTTTTCCTTGCTCTGTTATTTTATGTGGTGTTATTGTGGGAAAGCGAGGTCAATGGAAGAATGTTTTACATTTTGTTCTGAAAGTGCTGAGGTTTACAGTCACTCTGATGTGTTCCAGAAGCAACTATCACAACGTGGACCAGTAGCCAAGAAACCTCTGTCTCCTGCTTTCACGAGTTTCCTTCTAGCCATTGTTCCTGAGGAGTGGAGCTCCCCTGTGTGATCTCTCCGATAACGCCGATAAATTGAACTGGGATTCTTGGAAACAGAGGAGCAAATTCTTGACTTCATGTAAGAAGTCATCCACGTCAGCTCAAATGCTGATCTGCTTTCAGCAGTTGCTTGTTCAGCAGATGGACTGTTGTGCTCTTCATCAGCTGGAGGGTGTGTTTTGTTTTGTGTTGTTTTTTTTAAGCTTGGCAGTCGCTTGCCTATCTACAGTTTGATACAGTCACCAAAGCCAGGAGGTGTGGGGGTGGGTAGGCAGATGTGTCACTATTTGAAGCTGCAGCCAGGGATCACAAGATGAAGTGCAACAATACCCTGGTTGAGTCTGAGACATGCAGGCCACTTTGGGTGCCCACAGTGCACATGGGGAGTATGAGGAAGCACCTTCTCTTTAGACATGCGAATAATAGCAGTAATCTTCAATGGAGTGGGAATACCACTGGAAAGGAAGCATCGCCTCCACTTTTCTCAGCTCTGGCTGGAACAAATTGTTCTTCATTTAACTGTGAAGCCAAGAGACTGAACAGCTTGAGTATATTCTGGGAATGGTAATATTTGAATGAGGTGATCCAGAGGGAAAACCTGCTCATGTGTTTCTGGCATTCTTTTTCATGATATCTCAGAGTCTTCACTTCACAGGGAGGTTGGACAGGATGGAGCCGAAAGCAGGGCCCAAATGGAAGTGTGCACAGATGTAGTCTGGAAAGAAAGGGGCAAACAGTAGTTACAAGAAGGCATGAGGCATGGTCACGTTGTGGTCTTCCACAACCTAAGGGAAGACAGAAGAATCTCAGAGCACCTATGCCATGTAGGGGTGCAGACAATGCAAGACTGGCAAGAACGTATGTCAAGTCTCATGCTTTGCAGGGCCATTGCTAACAGCAATCACTAACAGCTACAATGTCACTCCAAAGACTTACAGTAAGTCCCAGGCCCCACATAGATGTGTAATAACTGATTCCCATCCATGACTTGCCATAGGAAGGGGCAAACATTTATCAATGGTACAACTGATCTCTAGACATTCCTGTCTGTCCTCCAAACCTGCCAGAGTCCTGACTGCCTGGTAAATTTTCTGCCATGGTGGTGAGGATGGGTTGGGATGTCTGTAGGGAAGGAACTTCACCACTGGGCAGAGCTGGTTAGTACAGCACTATAGAAGATTTCTGAACTATGTACATGGACAAGACTACGCATGGACATTTTGTATGGACAGGAGCAGCAGAACTAGGTCATCCAGAATATTTGCCTGAAACTTGCATACTTAACAACAAAGCAAACCAGCAATATTAAAAATCCATAAATATTTTTGGACATTTTAAACCAAATTGAACTTAAACTGGTATCTGCAAAACCCAATATGTTGTAAATTAAAACCTTCATGAGAAAAAAAATATGCCAGTGCTTATTTTTTTTGGAATTAATGTGTATTAACTGCAGCCAGCACTTGTTCATCACTATGCTGTGCTGATACTGGAACAGACATAAATATAATCAAACCCAGGTTTCTTTCTTTCTCTTTCCTTCTTTTCCATTCTGACCAACGCTTTTTAATTCAGTCCATGTGAATGAAGTTCAACCATTAATTTTATATAACCTGATCTATGCCACAGAATAAATAATACAGTATCTGTTGCCAAATTAGAACAGTCTAACTGAAATAGATACGTGCATTTAGTGAAGCCAAGGCATAATTTGCTTGAACCAATATTAGTACGGCAGCCAACATATGGGATTTTAAACCCAAAGTACATTTGTATATGGACTTTATAATGCAAATGGATATATATTTTTCCAAACCAGTGTATATTCAATAAAACCCACCAGCTTCTTGAGTGTCAGCTGATACAGCACTGGATAACATGCTATCTTTCCTCCTTTCATTTTCATGTTTAATGAACATCTTTCTAAACTTGTTTGGTTTGATTTATTTTGTTTCTGGCAAAAACATCTTCAAAAGCAGAATTCTTCCCTGTGACTCTAAGTTCACTTTTCTATTTCTCGGTAGCAGTCCGATGTCATAACTTAATCTGGAAGGAAAGGCAAATTTCCAGTACATATCCGTAAATATTTTGCAGTCCCCTCCATCCTTGGGATCTATGCATTATGAAATAAACATGGAATTGAACTGCCCAAAGGAAGAGTTTTCAGAAAAGAGGCACTGAGCCAAATCTACTTCCATTGGTCTAAATAGGGTAACTTATTTTGAGCATTGATCTGCATAAGCAAAAATGTTATTATCTTTGTTGAATATACTAATCCAGAAAAGTGCTTTTATCATTCAGTTTTCACCTGCTGAAAAGAAAGTTCTACTAGTGCATCCCTTGCAGGTTCTGCTACTAGATTAAAAAACTTCAGGTAGAACTGTTTTGGTGTGGATCACCAAAACAAGAAATCTGTAGCTGATGGTAACTTTGGAGGAGGTGAGAACTTATATCAGTGAAAATAAACTGTGTAATTGTATGGCTGCATAGAGAAATTTCTTCCTAGCTCCAGATGTTAGTGTTTGGCTTATGTTTCTGGTGAGAATAAATAGGTAACCCTCCCTGCATAAGTGTAACTGAGTCTGTACAATACGATCAGCCACTTTGTGCTTGAAGAGACCTTTTGAGTTTCTGCTTCCTGGAAGTATCATATCACGTTAAAATAAACACAGAAGATTGACCACCAAAATCTTGGACTGCTTGTGCTGTAAGACTTACTCCAAAAGTTCAGTGAAATACAATGTGAAGCCTCCAACGATTCCAACCAGCCTTGGCTCTTCCCCCAGATTTTGATGTCTAGTTCATGTTACAGGAGGTGGCTTATGGACAGAAAAGACTCAAACCCAGCAGAGTGTACAGATACGTATTCCAGTGCTAAACTATACTGCACTTTTCCCTCACGTTTGAACGTTGTGGAGATTTAATTTCTAGGGTATAAAACCTGTTGATATCTCTCATGAATCATGTTTCGCAGAAATGCTGAAGAGGATATTTAACTTTATTTTTAACATCAGAAATTAAAAGTTTGTTGTGGGTGATTTTGGTTCAGTTACAAGATGAGTGGCTTACAGCTTGCTTGAAGGTAACTGCTACTTTGACAGTAAATCTGTTAAATAGAATCATAGAATCATAGAATAGTTTGGGTTGGAAGGGACCTCTAAAGGTCATCTAGTCCAACCCCCCCCTGCCGTGGGCAGGGACGTCTTCAACTAGATCAGGTTGCTCAGAGCCCCGTCCAACCTGACCTGGAATGTTTCCAGGGATGGGGCATCCACCACCTCTCTGGGCAACCTGCTCCAGTGCTTCACCACCCTCAGCATAAAAAATGTCTTCCTTCTATCTAGTCTAAATCTACCCCCCTTTAGTTTAAAGCCATTCCCCCTTCTCCTGTCACAACAGGCCCTGCCAAAAAGTTTGCTGCCATCATTTTATAAGCCCCCTTGAAGTACTGACAGGCTGCAATAAGGTCTCCCCGAAGCCTTCTCTTCTCTAGGCTGAACAACCCCAACTCTTTCAGCCTTTCTTCATAGCAGAGCTGTTCCATCCCCCTGGTCATTTTCGTGGCCCTCTTCTGGACCCGCTCCAACAGGTCCATGTCTTTCTTATGCTGAGGGCTCCAGAGCTGGACACAGGACTCCAGGTGGGGTCTCATGAGGGCAGAGTAGAGGGGCAGAATCACCCCCCTTCCACCTGCTGGCCATGCTTCTTGGGATGCAGCCCAGGATACAATTGGCCTTCTGGGCTGCGAGCGCACATTGCTGGCTCATGTCCAGCTTTTCATCCACCAGCACCCCCAAGTCCTTCTCGGCAGGGCTGCTCTCAATCCCTTCATCCCCCAGCCTGGACTGATACTGGAGGTTGCCCCGACCCAGGTGCAGGACCTTGCACTTGGCCTTGTTAAACCTTGTGAGGTTCACATGGGCCCACTTCTCCAGCTTGTCCAGGTCCCTCTGGATGGCATCCTGTCCCTCTGGCGTGTTGACCGCACCACTCAGCTTGGTGTCATCTGCAAACTTGCTGAGGGTGCACTCGATCCCACTGTCTATGGCATTGATGAAGATATTAAACAGTACCGGTCCCAATACGGACCCCTGCGGGATGCCACTTGTCACCAGTCTCCACCTGGACATTGAGCCGTTGACCACTGCCCTCTGGATGCAACCATCTAACCAATTCCTCACCCACGGGACAGCCCATCCATCAAATCCATACCTCCCCAGGTTAAAGAGAAGGATGTTGTGGGGGATCGTGTCCAAGGCCTTACAGAGGTCCAGATAGACGACATCTGCAGCTCTTTCCGTGTCCACTGCTGTAATCACCCCATCACAGAAGGCTACTAGGTTGGTCAGGCAGGACTTGCCCTTGTTGAAGCCATGCTGGCTGTCTTGAATCACCTCCCTGTCCTCCATGTGCCTGAGCATAGCTTCCAAGAGGATGTGTTCCATGATCTTCCCAGGCACAGAGGTGAGACTGACTGGCCTGTAGTTCCCTGGGTCTTCCTTTTTTCCCTTCTTAAACATGGGGGTTATGTTTCCCCTTTCCCAGTCAGTGGGAACTTCACCGGACTGCCATGGCTTCTCAAATATGGTGGATAGTGGCTTAGCAACTTCATCCGCTAGTTCCTTCAGGACCAGCAGATTGATCTCATTGGGTCCCATGGACTTGTGCACCTTCAGGTGCCTTAGATGGTCTCAAACCTGATGTTCTCCCACAGTGGGTGACTCTTCTCCTTTTTGTGTTTGAGTTTGCCCAGGAGCTCCTTGTTCATCCGTGCAGGCCTCCTGGCATTTTTGCCTGACTTCCTCTTTGTTGGGATGCATCGCTCCTGAGCTTGGAGGAGGTGAGCCTTGAATATTACCCAGCTTTCTTGAGCCTCTCTTCCTTCCAGGGTTTTGTCACATGGCACTCTACTAAGCAGATCCCTGAAGAGGCCAAAGTCTGCTCTCCTGATGTCCAGGGTAGTGAGCTTGCTGTGCGCCCTCCTCGGTGCCCTAAGGATCTTGAACTCCACCATTTGGTGGTCACTGCAGCCCAGGCTGCCCTTGAGCTTCACATTCCCCACCAGCCCCTCCTTCTTGGTGAGAACAAGGTCCAGCACAGCACCTCTCCTCGTTGGCTCCTCTACCACTTGGAGAAGGAAGTTTTTATCGACGTATTCCAGGAACCTCCCGGATTGCTTATGCCCTGCCGTGTTGTCCCTCCAACAGATGTCAGGGTGGTTGAAGTCCGCCATGAGGACCAGGACTTGTGAACGTGAGGCTGTTCCTATCTGTCTATAGAGGGCCTCATCTGCTTGGTCTTCCTGGTTGGGTAGCCTGTAGCAGACCCCCACCATAATGTCACCTGTCCCTGCCTTCCCTTTAATCCTGACCCATAAGCTCTTGGTCGGCTCCTCATCCATCCCCAGGCAGAGCTCCATGCACTCCAGCTGGTCATTGACATAGAGGGCGACACCCCCTCCTCACCTCCCCTGCCTGTCCTTCCTCAAGAGCCTGTATCCCTCCATCCCAACACTCCAGTCATAGGAGCCGTCCCCCCACATCTCCGTGATGCCATAAGGTCATAGCCCTGCAGGCGTGCGCACGTCTCTAACTCCTCTTGTTTATTCCCCCTGCTACGTGCATTTGCACAGAGGCATTTAAGTTGGGCCCCCGATGAATCTGAAATACATCTGTACAAACTCTATCATGAATCTCTTTATCTGTGTTCTCCAGTAATGTTATATATATATATTATTCCACCATATGAACTTTTTCGCTCCTAAATCATTGTTTTTACCTAAAATAGCTAGGTACTTAGAATACTGAAAGTTTTAATTATAGTCATCACAAGCTTAAACTGAGTCCTGAACTGGAAACAACATAAAGGAATACATCAGTATTCTGTTAACATTCATCTGTCCTATGTGGAAAACAGTCTAGTCTGGCCACCAAAAGCATATATGTTTGAAGTGGTGTTCATCTTACACACTTTCATGTTTCTACTGTGTAAATATCGACATCCAAACTAATTGTCTTGATACTCGTTGTAACCAATGGAGATTCAGTCAATATAGTCCTATGGCTTAGAGCTGTGTAGTCACTGGACTTTTACCAATGAAGGTGATCTCATCCTATTTTAGGATGAGATTAGTCATATTCTGTTGACCAGACTGATTAAGGGTTTGGGTCAGTTGCTTAAACATACACCTGTAATGACCACTGAGACAGCACCACAGGCTGGCAGGTACAAAACCTATGGGAGACCCACACTGTACAGGAGAGCCAACTGGGCATCTCAAATGGCACTAGATGTCCATGTTTGTACTAGGCACCTGTGCTTAGGCAATTTAATCAAGTCATTAGCTAACACGTTGAAAAGGGTCAAAGTGAATTAGTATCTTTCTGTTTTGCAATGTTATTGAGAAATGAGAGCCTTAATTCTTTAATGAAAAGGCAGGCTAACTTGTATACCTGTTTGGAAAGGTTAGGGTGAAATCCTGACCTCATGGTAGCTTAAGGTGAAATTCGTACTGACTAGTTCTCAGGAATTCTGTAGTTCTCAGAAAACATCAGTTTTCTGGCTGTTCTCACTCAACAGTGCTACACTGACAGTATTGGGACTATGCCAGGATGCATCATATGAGGATCTGGCCCTGAATTAGCCATTTATGGCAGGAGGGCAAGTAGTAATAGTACAGACCCACATTAAGGAAGGACATTTGTTTCTTATGAAATCAGTTAACAGTCACGAAAACCACTTGAAATTAATAGAAACTAATTGAAAGTAATGGAGAATTACCTGAAAATGTAGCACAAGTAGATGAAATTAATTGAAGATAATTGATAGTGACTGGAATTAATAAAAAATGGAAACAAATTGGGCTTAATTGAAATTTATTGAAATTGAATTAAACTCAATAACTCAAAACCTATTAAATTTAATAGAGTCTAATTGATATTAATTTTATGCAATGTTTAATGGTAACATAACGTTCTTAAAAGGGATTTTTATTAGATGTTTTATTTGTGTAACGCTATTTTCATATAATAGTAAGAATAAATTTTAACAAAAAAAAATTATGCAGAGCACAGAAACTTCAGGCTCCTTTTGTAATAGTTATGTGGATGGCATGTGATACTGATAACAAAAGTTCCTGACAGGATTTAGTAAGATAAAAAAAATCTCATGGATTTTATATCATGGTTGAGGCTTTTATTAGAGTTTAATGAGAACATTCTACCCGTTAAGATGTTGGCTTTGATTTGATAAATAACTCTTTGACCAGATATTGAATCCAGCATCTGTCTTCTTTATGAGTGTACTGTGAGAACGTTTATTTGTTGTCTTTAACTATGAAACATCTTAAGTCTTATGAGCTTCCTTACAGATTTCCTTCTGTTACATCACGGGTGTTTTTACGAACTATTTCCACCTCCCTCAACCTTTGTCAGTTGAAAGAACTAAATACTTTCTCACATAAGCCCGTTAAGAGATATATTCAGCTCGATGATTGAATTATGCTTTCCATGGATGTGTGTTCTTGAAGTAATTTGCAGAAAGCTGAGAGATAATGTGAAATACTTTTTCCTGAACTGGTGCTGAGATCCTGTTATTTCAAGAATGTGAAAGATGAAGAAACCAGAAAAATCAGGAAGAAAAAAATAAAAATAGAACAAAACATATTTTAATTAATTATTTCGCAAACTAAAAAGAAAAAAAAGAACTACTTATGGTATATCTACAGGCTCTAGGTCTAATTAAGCCCAAATGTGTAAGTGTATGTGACCAATACCATTCAGGAAAGCTGAAAAAGCAGATGCTACTTTTGCAAAACAAACTTATGTCTTTGTAATGACAAAATAAGGACATGGTTTAAGCTAAACACAGGGTTTAACTTTTTTTTTTTTTTTTTTTCTTTTCAGTAGGGACCTACTACTCAATGAAAACCTCAGGAAGGGTTAGATTTTGTAAAATATCTGATGGGTAAATAGTTACGAATGCTTACCACATACCTGCAAGGATCAGTGGTGTCAAATTAATCTGGTTTTTCTATTCACACACATGCAAATCCCTACTGTTTGTACCTATCTGCCAATTTGCTGGAAAAATTAGGTGAAGGTAACAGACTTGAATTCCTTTATTTCATGCACCTTTCTTGGTGGGACCTACACAACTGGTGAAGTTTAAACCTAGTTTTAGGAGACAAACAAGGTGGGATTCAACTTACAAACTAAGATACCAAGGTTTAGGAGGCTGAATATAGGTTTTTACAAATGTGCTTCTGGCACCAATTCCCACCGTAGTCACTGGAAATCTAGCCAGTGCAGTCAATGGAGCCTAGAGTCATTCAGCTGACTAAATGCAGATGTCTTCTTTAGGTCAGGTTGATTAGATCTCTAGTCTCCATTGAAAATCTTGGGGCTTGATTCTGTCCTACACAAAGCACCGACTGTCATTCAAAATGTGTTGGGTATCGCAGTTATTCATGGCAGACATTACACAAGATCTACAGGATACTTGCGGTCAAGTGGAGATCATGCAGGATGCCTTAGGACAACTCAAAGAGTACTCATGCTTATGTTAGAGCTGCTGAATCATGCCCCTGACAGTAATGGGAACTTACACACTCAGGTCACATTTAGTCATCTATATGCCAATGTCTAAATTTAATGTGCTTTAACCAACAAGTTGAATCATCCCACTAATTGGACCCAGTAATTAAAATCAGAGTAGAGGGTAATCTATGAACTTCAGTAATGTGGTTTGCACTCAGCAGTCATTAGGTGGATTTTGCTGACATTTCTAAAAAGAATCTTGTTTTGGGGAAGACATTTTTTTAGGAGAAAGTGTAGGGATGCTTTCTAACAAGGACAAAAAGGAAGAAGTTGAAGAACTAAAGGAGAAAAGAAGAGGAATGAAAAAAGGAGCAAAGGAAAATAGGAGACAGAAGAGGGAAAGACAAAAGAAGGAGCTAGAAGGAAGGTGAACGGGTTGAATAGGTACCATGCAATTGCCCTCCCGGACATACAAATACAGGTTTCATGTGTTCTCACACAAACCCCCAAGAGTTTGCTGTGGCACCTGTAACTGGTCATGTATTATGCAACAGCTTTGATGCCATGCACGAACTAGGCAAAACTGCCTCCACATTAAGTTTCCTGAAGTGCAAATAGCTTTAGTAGCATTTGTCGGGGAAGTTCTGATGGGAAACAACGCACATTGTGAAGCTCTAGAGAGAGCCATGAAATACACCTCAGGAATGAAACCTGAAGCTGAAATCCATCTATCCCCATTTGTCATTGTGAGTAAGTTAATGGCCTGCTCTGCCTGATGCACAGCAGCAGACAAGCCTCTTTGATTTACTGATTATCTGGGTGATGTTTGAACCACATACACTGCTAGGTAACCCTATGGATTCTCCCTGTCCCCTCCAGCCTATTTACCCACTTCTGGCTTCCTGCTGAGACATGATTTCCTTTGATTAAGCACTTGAGTTCAGTTGTAAAATGGAAACAGAAACATAAGACACATAATTCTTTTGAGCTGAGAGAAGACACCAAGTGACTTTTGGGTGCACAAAGGGCACAAAAACTGATTTCCATGTCCTGTGCATTTGACTTCAGCCAGAAGCTTGTGGGATGGTAGAGGAAGAGGACAATAAAGTGAATCCTTGGAGAATTTAAATAGGTCTGGGTAACCTGTTCTGGTGCTGCATTGCCTTCTTACACCACGACCTGTGGCTATCTTACCATCTGTTGCCTCTGGAAAGAGTATAGCAACATCATCTTTGTAACTCCAATCAAACAGGCTGCTATTGGATCCCCTCTCAGCATCCTCTTCCCCAAAATAAACAAGCCCAGCTACTAAGCTTGTTATAGTCATGTAACCCAGAACCCTGATCATCTTGTTAACTCCCCAGTGGACCTTCTCTAGTTTTTCAACATCCTTCTTTAGCTGAGGAACCCAAAACTGTACATAATAGTTGCCCATCAGATTAGTCACCAGCTTAATATTTTGAGGTCTTGCATGAAATAAAAAATGTCTTAAAAACAGAGGAATGGAGAATAATGGAAGCAACCTCTTATGCTCAATAACAGATGCCAGAGATCTGTCTAGAAAGAGTTTACACAAAAAGAAGTCAATCAACCTGAGACAAATAACGTTAGATTCTGATGACAGAAAGGTTTTTTCCTCCATTGCTTTCTGGGAGAAGAAAAAAAATCAAAAAAAATTGTAGCCGGTTTATCAGATGCTCAGGATTCCATTAACAGGCCTATAAGAACATTTGGGAGGAGGGAGAAACCTTGAAATAAGAATCATGAATGTGCTAAATCACCTAGAAATATATACTGCAACAGTTTTGTGAGCAATAAAAGCATCTTACAGTTTTAATGCATTTCTCAGTCCAGTCTGATTTTTTACAAACTGTTTTTGACTGGCCAAAGAGATTTCTGAGGAGATGGGTTAACTTCTGTGAATAGCTCCGCTCATTCAAAATTGCCACTTAGATATTCTGAACTGTCACATCATATCCTAGCATGAAAGTACACTTTTGCCCTTTCTTATAAATCTTGAACTACATTATAACACAGCTCAACATTATTCAGTATCAGATTTTTCCTCCTTCTTCTTCTTTTCTTTGTATTTATTTATTTATATCCTGATAATAACATCCTTGGGGGCATTGTATAGGCAAGACATGTATCTTGGCCTCCTCTTTTCCCCAGGAGTGCAATTGCCTTGCGGTAATTATAAGATGTCGTATGTTATTATGAAGGTGCCTTATTTCTCAAACACATCAGGGATATCTGATAATGTAATTACTTCACCTTATAAAACTATTATAAATCATGCATGGGGAACATTTTTTTTTTTTTCCATAGCAAAGCTGTCTGAAGAATTATCACGTTGTATGGAATGGGAATATCATGGTATGGCTAGCATTACGTTCCCTAAGCCCACGGTAGGCAATTGGAGTATTAAAATAAAATATTTAACATGAATGATTAAAGAAAACACATTCAGAAAGCATGGCTCCTTTCTAATGGTCTAGGAGAACAGATTATCGTCTAAGTGAGCATATTCTGCACTTGTGCCTTCTGAGACATGAATAGCAGCTGCAGATTTGCTGTTTCTCTTTTTTTCCTTGACTTTCCTCCTTCCTCCTTCTCCTCCCCAGCTTTCCTGAGTGCAGTATAATTGTTATAAAAGCAAATCAATAAGCACTTGAAACATTGGCCATTGTACAAAGAATTGTGCTTCTATTGGCCATCACTTTAATAACATCTAATGATTATTTCTCCCTCTTTCAGCCTCTGAGGTTTCCTGGCACTTTATTGATTAGAGTTTGTGACAGAGTTCTGATTATAATTAAAACTCATCAATGGCCAAACAGAAAGCAGTTCTACTTAGCGATAAACTGAACAGATAATCACTAGGTTAGGTGATGCGACCACAAAATATTTCCAATAGTACCAGGTAGAGAATAATTGAAAGTCACTTGATGAGTCACAATTCAGTAGGATGTTACCGAATCTTAGATAAAGGCTTTTGTGTCCTAAGTAAATAGGTAGTGTTATTGCTCTAAATCAAACTCCTTCACACCCAGGGTTCCCAATTACCACAGTAGACCAATTTTTGAGATTTTTGGCCTGAAGGTGGCAATATACCCCTCCAGGATTCACTCAAAAAAATGCAAGACTAGATCTGATAATGTGACAGGCAAGTGTAGAGAACAGGAAAAGAGGGAGAGGACCTCCTTTGGCAGTTCCTGGCAGTGCATGAGCTTCTGGAAACACGACCTTGCAGTCAGTCCAGCATTCACCTATTAGCTGTACCCAGTTGTGCACGTTATTGAAACAGGAGCTAGTTTCCAGAAGAGGCAATGTAAAATGGCTGCTATGAAACTCTCCAGTGGAGCTAGGATCAAGTAAGGTAGAAGCAAGAAGAAAAATTACAAGGCTGTTGTTAGATAGGGAGGACAAGAATAAGCATCAGTCCACGTACTTGGATTTGGAACATGAACATCTCCAGAAGGGCTCTGACCAAATTCAGCTACAAATTTAGTTGATAAGCTGATATTTACACCATTAAGTAAATTGAAGCAATCTAGTTTAATGAGAAGGACTAGATAAAGACTCTAGAAACTTGAACTCTTTTTCTCACACCTGCTGCTTTATGATCTGAGAGCTTCTTTCTCTACCCATTAACTTTGTCCATAATAAGTACCCACACGTAGAAGGTAAATCTTGCGTACCACAATGTGTACTAGATCTTTTATACCAAACACTTATTTTTCTTTCAAATATTTCAAAGGCTGCATTTTAAGAGCTGGAAGCTCTAAATATTCTCCACCGTTTCATCCAGAGCTCCACACACACTGATTTATAAGATGCACTGGGAACTGCTAAATGGCTTCAGCTTTGTCATAATACTCTGAAAAGCTCATCTATATTCCTTCTGGTTGTTCAACTTGCATCAAGCTTAATTGTTAAACAAATATGAGGGAAGATGGTGCTTTTAATTTTATGGCCTGCCTACTGTACTGTATGTCCTCTGCAGTTTGGAGGATGCTCTAGGTAAGTCTGTGGAACTGGGCTGAACGAATCCCATCTTTTCTCACAATACATGCAACCACCCTGGGAAATCATGTTGGGTGCATTTATCTGAATCACCCTTCAAACCAGTCACCTTGACATAGCTCAACTTTGTGCTTCAGCTTAAAAACTGCACAAGATGATTTCTTAAAAGTTAGGACGATTGTCTCTTGTTGTGAGGAAGTAAAAAAAAATACGGGACCCACTAGCAGTCTTCATATAGCCTTTGTGAGCTTGCATGAATTATTTACGGAGTCATTTTCAGGCACATAAAAAGGAGTCAGTATCCTACTTAATTTTAAGTTACTTTATCCTTGCTGTTTACCATGCATTGGCTGCAATCAATAGCCTGGTATCCCTTATGCTTTCAACATGCTCCTTTCATTCTACCCTTGGTGTATCCAACTGACTTGGAATGCAACAGCCATAACCCAGGAGCTATCCTGTGCCATCAGCCCAGCAGTAGAGCCTCCCTGATCTTGTAGGAGTCTCTACATGTTGGAACTATAAAAAGTTGCTCACCGTCATTATCCTCCTCATCATCATCATAAACAAATGGATGGAAAATGTCCATGTAATGCAGCGTTACACAGTAAGATACTTAGCCCTTTTCATCATTATTTGTATATACAAAAGTGCAATCATTATCTGTTTTCTCAGGTTCTGCATAATCAGCTGATCACCTTTTTCTGCTTTAGACTGCTTAACACACAATTAGTTATGAAGAGCACTGCATTTCTTTGCTATTGCAGCATTTTGGAAGTGCTTCACTAAGGAATTTCTAGTCCTAGTAACTGGCATATGTGAGTATATGAGCTTGAAATCTGCCTCCAGGGGCTTCCTCTTTGTCCAGGCAAAGAGTAGAAGGAGTAATGTGCAAGTGCTTCTTCTCAAATAGTTGCTGCACTCTGCTGGTCAGCCTTGACATGCCACAGAAAGCTTGCATTTATTTGGAGGGCAAGGCAGTAAGGATATGTATGCAAACGCACAGGTGGGAAAAGAGTAAGCAGCACCGGTTCTTCCCCATATGTATATTACTAGGAACCATTTAGTTTTCTGTAGAGTGAAAATTTACTACAAGGATATGGGGCTGAATCTGTGGATCCAGCTGAGAAGGCAGGTACTCCCATGTCCCATGACAACAGAAAGGGTGTCCCAATAAGTAGTGCTTCAGACAGAGTATTGCACCTGTGTCTATCCAAGGCGAAGTCACCAAGTTCACAAACAAGTGAATGGCAGGAGAGCCACACTCAATGTGTGACTGTTTGGGGTAACTGACGGGAGTCAGCAGAGTGGTCACATAGGAGAAAACTGCCTCCCTGTCATATAATGGAGAGATGGAAACTGTATAAGAGGAAAAAAAAGTGAAACAAAACCAAACGTCCAATCTCTCACTTCATTTCCCAAAATAAATACAGTCTGTGAATTCAACCAGCTTAAAATCTCCTGTATTAGAAACCTCCACATTTCTTTAGGTTATATTTGGATGTTCAGAAATTTCTCCTCTTAGCTGATTCCATGTCCTACCTCTTCTCTTACATTACAGCTCAAACTAGGAAATGCCCATTGTACACACCTCATTGTCTTTCTGTTTTTCGTGGCAAAGCTACATATGACTGATGCTGAGTTTTACCGATAGCTGACACAGTACTATCAATTAATGTTTGCTGTGTGTATAGGCTCCTGCTGAGTTGAACATGTTGGCTGCTATATATGCTGTGGAGCTGCTTGCCTCCAATTAGAATGCATGTTGAGAGGACAAATTTTGAATACGATAGGTCAGCAGTGGCTATTCCTCAACAGACTTCAAAATGCTGAGCAGGTGTAAGACTGTACCATTGAACTATCATTTGCCAATATTGTGTAGTCTTGCACAGTGATACAAAACATCTGTGATCCACTATCTACACTGCTGGCTCATCTAGAGAAGACATTTTTGCCTCTATCTGTTCTTCCTGTGCTCTGAGGAGGTCAGGCATGACCTAGTCCAGTCCAAAATCGGTGAAGCTGCGCTAGTCCTGAAGTACACCTGAAGTGATAAGGACAGCTAGAGAGACAGACACCAAAGAGGGCAGTTCATCACAGCGATCTTAGATCATTACCTTGGGACTAGCTTTGTGGTGCTATTTTTATTCCCAAACTTCTGCTGCCCGCATGTCAGAACAGCTCTTTTTGGCTAGAAACAGTGTTGTTCACATTCCAGACCAGACTGGAGCATAATTTTCATGCTGGTTTTACTAAGTCTAAGATGTAGAGTGATCTTTATTAGACACAGCACAAAAGTTACAATTGTAAAGTCATAGAAGACGTTCTAAATACTGCTGAATGCAAATGCTGTGTATAGCCTTTTTGACTGCCAGACACCTCACGACATGCTTGCGATGTGTCTTCGTGTGCTTACAGAGTTTTCAATTGAGGACAAAGCAAAGGGGATCAGATCTTAGATGCTCTCTCTCGTGTAAAGCAGTTTTATTTACCCCTTCACCAACATACGACACTTTCTTTGCGTGTATGTGCTCACTGACAATGCAGAATGCCTCTGAAGGATGGTACTTGCTGCTTTATTCATAGAATCACAGAATCACAGAATCATAGAATAGTTTGGGTTGGAAGGGACCTTTAAAGGTCATCTAGTCCAACCCCCCTGCAATGAACAGGGACATCTTCAACACTGGTTCTCATGTGTCATGGCCAGGCTTAGGTCAGATTGCTTACTCTTGAGTTGTTATAGTCAACAGCATGCTCCTTCCTAACTAACAGGGCTCATCACTGAAAGAATGAAGATTTGCACCATTACTTGCATTGTTCAGCAAGTGCCTGTAAAAGTGCCGATATTCTCCATTAAAAAGTGAAGCAGTAACAGCAAGTCAAGCAGAAAAAGAGGGGAAGAGTATACAGGGAAAAGAGTTAGGATATAGTCTACAAGCCTCATGTTGAACAAAGTGCTAACGCCCTGTCTAGCCTGAAGTCAGCAGGACTCTACATGAATCTGTCTACACAAAACTCCGTGCAGTGTCAAGGTCAAGAAACAAGAGTGACAAGAACATCCTGAACTCACAGCTTGCTTAGGAAGGCTGCAGTGCACCTTCTTTAGAGTCTCTTTTTCCATCTTATTTTCTGGATGATGGAAAGGATTGAAGATCTACAACATAATTGCATGTCACTACAAATACCAAGCAACGAGTCTGACTCTGAAGTCACATGCTTGAAAGTCTGGGCTGTTTTTTCTCACTAGCCCTGGCATATCTAAATCTTAGTGCAAATTGGGTGAAGAATATAAAATAAATCTGAAACCCAGAATCATCCAACTGGAAACTAACAGAACATCAACTCAGGTGAGATTTGAGAGATCCTATTTTCCAGCAAACAGACAAATATTCAGCAGACCTAAGCATATTTTCATTATTAAAGCAAGGTAGTTTAGTCTACATGCCCATGTGTGTATGTCACTTGAAATTAAAAGTGGGTCAAATTACCCATAAATAATCTGGCTGGTCAGTGAACCACAGGAGCTGGCATTTCCCAGATGCCACAAATGTTTTCCCATTCACTTCATTTTCATTTTATTTAAAATAAACTATTTGACATCTAAAATGACTGGGGTTATTGCAGCTGGAAAAAAAATACACTTGGATTGTAAAGTCCTTTTCCTATTCTTGTTTTTCATAACACCCTGTAAAAGGACATTTTGAGTGATATAAACTATTATGACACACAGGAAGAAAAATGTATTAGAAACTGAACAAAGTGCATCGTTGCTGATTGTTCATCCATTATTCTAATACATCGACCAAACATGTAGTCTTAATATTGAAATACAGTCTTATACATTTAAGTCTGATATAATCCTACTGAAATCAGTGTAAAGCTTTCTATTTCTGAGGGTGTTGAATCAGACCCTAATGAAATTGTAAAAGCTCCCCATTTGTTAAAAATATGCTCAGAAGCAAGTCAAAGTGAGAGGTTTCCCTAAACCCTTTACTAAAGGCCTTCTGAGCAGCATAGATGAAGTCAAAACTCTGCACAGCCACTTCCCTTTGTGGTCTCTAATAATAATATATTTGTGAATAATCCATAATTAAATGAGAAGAGCATAACATTAATTATTTCACTAGATTGTTAATCAGCAGGGTATTCTGTGCCCCCCTCTTCCTAGTAGCTAACCTGTCAGGGTCTAATAATTGTTGCCATGAACGGGGTTGGGTTAAGGTCCCTGAGGAATGCCAATTCTCTTGTTCCATTAGTGAGAGCACATATAGATCATTTTCAGTACTAATCTAGGGCTAAAATCAATTATGTCTCTTGTATTTAAAAATTAAATTGACTCACCATGGGAGTAGGATAAAGGGAAAAAATACATTCCTCCTATTATGTGTAATTACAATTGTAAAACATTTTCCTTCGAAATGTAATTGCTGCCTATAGAGACTGAAGCTGGAGAGTTTAAACTGTTTAGCTGACACATTCAGTTGTCTTTCAGGTTTTTCCTTTGGATAATTTAATGTGCTGAAACAGTCTTAAAGACTTCTTGACTTTTAAAGGCTCCCAGAAACAGCTCAGGGTTTAAGAAAAAGAAAAAGAAGACTGGACAATGAATTAATTCTGTCATCTTTTTTAAAAAAAAAAGATGAAAGTAATTTATTATTAGAGATGCTTTACTCTTTTAGGAAGAAAAATGATCAACCAACCATAATCTTAAAGTTTCCATTTTCCTAAAAACTGTATAGCTTGCTGCCTATGTCTGGCTTTTCTTTTCATTATTGGGTTCTTATGAGACCTTCAAGAGTAGTTAATGAACGCTATGCAATATATATGACCTGCCATTCAGGGATAACGCTTTGAAGGTCACCAGAGAGTGTAATATTGGTCCTTTCCTCTGCTGGGCAGGAATACGCTGTAGATGATATTGTTCTACAGCATAGTTATGTAAGGTAATGCTTAGATACTCAACAACTTAGGTACCATGCAAGTCTGGGGTCAGGCTGCAATCCTACAACATTCTTTATCGGATGTTTTTGGTTCTTTGCAGTCTTTCATGTTGACCATTAGTGCCAGGTCTGTGCATCAACCAATTATATATGCTAAAGAATAAGTTTCATATAGCATAAGAAATTGCTGATGCGGAAATTGGGCTTCCTTATTTACAGACATATCTAGATCTCTGAAGGAATTCTGAGTAGTAACAGTGCAAAAATAACCTGTATCACCTGTCACACTAATCATGTACTAAGAAACTGCTTATAAAAGATTTGTAAATTATCAGCGTCTTCCGTAAATCGGTTGAAAAATAGGAATATGCTTTTGAGGAAACCTGTATCCTTATGTTCATTGACAATTTTCAAGCTCTCATTGTTTTTGCCAGCTTTAGAAACCCTTGAAGAATAGGTTGAATTGTTTGCAGGAGCATACACAATAAATGCCTCTGTTTTGCATTTTGTTACTTATTGTATTGTTCACCAAATCTAGTTATATGCATATTATGGATATGAATCGTTATCTGCATAGTTACAAGCACCTTCCAGGATGATGCTTTCTGGACAGCTTATTATTCATGTGGTTTATTTGCCATGTTTAGCAGTAACCTCTGACCTGTGGATTCTATAACGATTGATTAGTCATTTATTAAGACGTCTAAGAATCCATTATTCATCCTCCATAAATTATTTATAAATGTACTTCTAATTTGATGCATGACTGCTATATTTAGAGTACATAAATAAGTCAAGAAAGGCTAACTCCTGCAGTGTCCTAGCATTGATAAGGATTGTATCAATAACCAAGTACAAATCCAATGGGAATTTTAGTTTAAATGAATATTTAGTATTGAAACAATGACAAATTTCACCTCAGTCCTTGTGAGCCAATCAGACAGCTTATTTTAAATGTTTTTTAAATTATAGAAGTCCATCATTTCTATCACCCTGAGCAGAATGAAACACTAACCTTTGATTTGTGTGAAATTAATTCTATGTTTTCCAGGGAGTGGCAAATGCTATTTCTTCACAAATTTTCTACGCAGACATGACAAGTTATTTACATTTTTCATAGCTGTGTGAGAAGGCTGAACTGAATCACAAGCATGCTGAAAATCCATGGGTGGTTTGACTTCAGCCTGGTTTAATAAACTGAATTTTTTGAAGGCTCATGAAGGATTAATGGATGTGAGATGGAAATGGCTGTGCCGTTGGGAAGCCAACAAACTTCTTGGCGTTCATCTGATTTCTGTTCTGTCCTGTCCTGTCTTATCTTATCCTATTCTGATTCATCATGTAGTGCTTGAGTCAGAAAACTACGTATTTATCTGAGTTGTTTTCTCACCATAGCAGACAAAAAACTTTCAGTATTTTTTTGTTAATTTTCATTTTATAAAAATATACCTATTTCCATGTAACTTTTCAGAGCAGAGGAAATTTAAGATCCAAGAAGCACTCTTTGCCCTTGGAGTGAGGTGAGTACTGGACTTTCTGAGGTCATTATGTAAACTGGTACCCAAAGGAAGAGGTTGTGAAGTACTGACCACAACTCTTAGATAACATGGGTCAGACCATGAGACATCCCAAAGGTAAAGATCAAAACACTGAACTGCATTGCACATTGTGTGGCAAGCCCACACAGGGAGTCTGGTGAACTCACAGTTTCTTAAATTCTGATCTAACTGGAATTACCCCCAAAACTGGAGAGAACTGGACATATTGCAATAATTTACTTCAGCTGAGATGTAATTAACATTATAAACAACAGAAGTAACAACACATACTCTGTAAAAATAACAAATGAAAACAAGTAGACATGATTGTCTGGCACATCCAGCTTACAAGCTAGGGTGGTTTTCTTTACATATGTGTATTTTTAAGCGACTGAGTTGAATAGTATCCATTGCTGTGTGGTTTTTTTCAATGTATATACAGAAATACCCTTTTTATCTTGGGCAAAACCTAACAATAATTCTCTCTTCATTCCTTTCATCTCTGCCACACCAACACTCATGAGTGAGAGTCAGCACTGGGACTTCTACTAGCTCTGGCATCATCAAAATTTGTGTAGTTGGTAATTTGAATAGTTTGTCCTTCATTATACAGTGCAAAACAAATAAAAGGGCTGGGCTTACAGAACATGATCTGGGATATGATTCAAGGGCAAGAAAAGTCTATGTTACTGATGAAAATTTAAAAAAAAAAAAAAGTGTGACGTTCAGATCACAGAATAACTACATGGAACTATGGGAAAAAGTGTTTTGGTGCAGCAGACATCAAATCCCAGCAACACTATTTTTTACAGACCAGATGCTCAGCTCATTGCATTATAAGAGCGTCGGTGACTTTAGCTGAAGATCTGCCCCAGTAAAAAAGTAATTTCTGACTATAAAACTTTGCCTCATATGATGCTGTTCATTCCTCTGAAAAGATTTTCTTTGTCTATAAAATTGTCTATTAAAAAGTGTTCCTGGGGCTGAAGTTCAGATGTTACTGTAAACAAGTATTATTCTGAATTTTCACAACTGGAAAGTGACAGAGATGTTGCAAAGCCCAACAGAAATAAGAAAGCATCATCACTGCTTGAAAATCTACATTTTACACCAGAATGTAGATGCTAGAAGGCACAACGGAACTGCATTTGGTGCTACATCCTTTCCCTAACTATGCCCATTACTGAGATATAACTTGTGAAAAATCAGGAGAAGCAGAGAAGAGGCCAAATATAGAAAGGCAGCAAAAAGTGAGATACCCTCTCCCCCTTCACCCAGAGGTGACCAGTCTATTTCAAGTCTGATCTACCTGGGCTTGGGAGACAATGGGGAATATCGTCCTCCCTCTGCATTCTCTGCAGGTAACTATCACTCTCCATTACTGTCAATACGCAGGTGTCAAAGTAAATATTGCTCAAATACAAGTTTTTGAAATGCAGGTAGACAGACAGTAAGAATATGACACTATTTGTCAGCAGTAAGCCATTTTAAAATGTGTAAGATTTAAACAATTATTTTAAATCCTTTCTTGGTATAACTGATGCATAGAATAATGAAAGGGAAAGAGTGAGTGTACCTGAGTGTTTTTCATGGATTATTTCCTTTTGCTCACCCTCACCATAGAAACAAGAAGCATCATGTCCCAGTGACATCTGACTCCCTCGCTATCTTTAAATGCTTCCCCAGATAATACATTATTGTGTTTGTAGCATCTTCCCTGTGGTTCCCACAGTGGCTTCAAAAACACTCTGGTTTGTTGACAAAACAAATGAGCCTGAGACATTGTGACGAAGGACACTCTTCCCCAGAGTTTTCATGTAGAAAGGGCCACTGCGGTATCCATAAACATGCTGTTTAAAGCAGAGACAGAAGGAAGATAAGAAAGCTGGGCAATTTGATCGGCTGTACACAGGGACTCAGAATCTTATTTGACTGGAAAATATCTGATTGACCTTGAACCTGAAACAACTTGTCAGGGGATCTGTTGGTTCAATTGCTCTCTGTCAGCTCCTCAGCTAGCAGCATACTGTTTCTCCCTTTCAGATTTCATCTTCAAAAAATCAGGATGATGGGAGTATGATAGCACTGGGCCAGGGCAAGGAGGACTGCATCTTCGGACAGGAAGAGAATGTACTTAAAAGAATATTTTGCCTTTCCTTTTATGCAAAATCTAGTGACACTTACCGAATCAAAAGATATGCAAGATCTGAAAAGGAGGTTAAAAAGAAATGTTGTGGCAAAAGGTGGCCAGGTCTAATGTGGGCGGATTCAAATGAATAAGCAACTATTATAAAGACATTTATGATTAGGGAACAATGCACAAAGCTAGATATAGGTTCAGTCAGTTAACTTTGGGACAGATTCTGAAGTGTTATTCACAATATACAATGCATTACTGTGTGAATGATCTTGATTTGAGATTTTTTATGGATTAACATACTTACAGTATGTTAACTTACAGTAACATCATATGGCTATTGGGTACTTCAGGTGGTCATTTCATCCCCTTTCATCCCACCTAAAGTAAGATCAACATTCATATATCATTCCTATGGTCTGATTAACCCACCCTTAAAGATTTTTAGTATGGGAAACTCCAAAATTTCCAAGAGAGTCTCTTCTGCTACTTTGCTATCTTCATTGATGCAAGTTTCCTTAACTCCCATTTTAACTTCTTGCTGAAATTTTCTCTTGCCCTAGCTGCCGGGAACATCAAGAACAGATTGTTCCCTCTTCCTCAGTAGCAGTCTGCTGCAAATGTGTAGACCACTATCAGCAGCACCCCTAGGCTATCTTCTCTAGACTAAACAACCTGAATTCATTCAGTCTTTCTGCTTAGGTAATTTTGCCAAACCTCTTCTGACCTCCCTTCTAATTTATCTCTTCTGAATTCACTATACCCAGACCATACCTTTCTTGAAGTGATATGTTCAAAACTGCTCCCAGCACAATATTGCAGTGATGTCCTAAGTGTCTGGAGATAACAGAAGACATCCTATCGCTAAGCACTATTAGAAATGTTTACTTTTGATCATTGCAAACTACCCTTATGACGTATAGAATTGACTAATCTACCCCAGAGAAAAGAAGTTATATTATATTGTGCAAAGACCAAGGAAACTACACAATGCCGACCACTTAGAATCAAAGAATCATAGAATAGTTTGGGTTGGAAGGGACCTCTAAAGGTCATCTAGTCCAACCCCCCCCTGCCATGAGCAGGGACATCTTCAACTAGATCAGGTTGCTCAGAGCCCCGTCCAACCTGACCTGGAATGTTTCCAGGGATGGGGCATCCACCACCTCTCTGGGCAACCTGGGCCAGTGCTTCACCACCCTCAGCGTAAAAAATTTCTTCCTTATATCTAGTCTCAATCTAACCCCCTTTAGTTTAAAGCCATTCCCCCTTGTCCTGTCACAACAGGCCCTGCCAAAAAGTTTGCCGCCATCTTTTTTATAAGCCCCCTTGAAGTACTGACAGGCTGCAATAAGGTCTCCCCAAAGCCTTCTCCTCTCCAGGCTGAACAACTCCAACTCTCTCAGCCTTTCTTCATAGCAGAGGTGTTCCATCCCCCTGGTCATTTTCATGGCCCTCTTCTGGACCCGCTCCAACAGGTCCGTGTCTTTCTCATGCTGAGGGCTCCAGAGCTGGACGCAGTACTCCAGGTGGGGTCTCAGCAGAGCAGAGCAGAGGGGCAGAATCCCCTCCCTCGACCTGCTGGCCACGGTGCTTTGGATGCAGCCCTGGATACGATTGGCCTTCTGGGCTGCGAGCGCACATTGCTGGCTCATGTCCAGCTTTTCATCCCCCAGTACCCCCAAGTCCTTCTCGGCAGGGCTGCTCTCAATCCCTTCATCCCCCAGCCTGGGTTGGTACCAGGGGTTGCCCCGACCCAGGTGCAGGACCTTGCACTTGGCCTTGTTAAACCTCATGAGGTTCACACGGGCCCACTTCTCCAGCTTGTCCAGGTCCCTCTGGATGGCATCCCATCCCTCTGGCATGTCGACCGCACCACTCAGCTTGGTGTCATCTGCAAACTTGCTGAGGGTGCACTCGGTCCCTCTGTCTATGTCACTGATGAAGATATTAAACAGTACCGGTCCCAGTAAGGACCCCTGCGGGATGCCACTCGTTACAAACCTCCATGTGGACATTGAGCCGTTGACCACTACCCCCTGGATGCAACCATCTAACCAATTCCTCATCCACCGGACAATCCACCCATCAAATCCATACCTCTCCAGGTTAGAGAGAAGGATGTTGTGGGGGATCGTGTCCAAGGCCTTACAGAGGTCCAGACAGACGACATCTGTAGCCCTTCCCATGTCCACTGATGTAGCCGCTCCATCATAGAAGGCCACTAGGTTGGTCAGGCAGGACTTGCCTTTGGTGAAGCCATGCCGGCTTCACCAGAATCACCTCCCTGTCCTCCATGTGCCTTAGCATAGCTTCCAGGAGGATGTGTTCCATGATCTTCCCAGGCACAGAGCTGAGACTGACTGGCCTGTAGTTCCCCGGGTCTTCCTTTTTGCCCTTTTAAAAATGGGGGTTATGTTTCCCCTTTTCCAGTCAGTGGGAAATTCACCGGACTGCCACGACTTCTCAAATTCTCTCACTTCTTTCAAAGGTATAAATTAATTTAACTCTACTAACTTGAAATAAAAATCAAGTCCATCCACTAAGCAATTCCTTCAAATTAATTTCATTTTTTAAAATGGCACAACCACAGAATAACATGGCCAATTGCTCCCAGTGACAGTAAGGAGAATGTAGTGGACTTAGATAGCCATCCTTCAAATGTCTGAAGATAGGCAAGGTGAGACTTACTTTCAGTCACTGCTTTTGTGTTTTTCTAGTGGTGTTGTAGAGTAGGAGAAAATATCTTGGCACAATCCCTTGCCTCTTCCATGCACTGTAACAAATCTGCCTGCCTAATACCAGTCATCTGGTTTTCTCTGCTCTTTATCCCAGGCATTTTGGAAGCCAAGAAATTCGAAGAGATGAGACTAATGGTTAAGTTACTATATCTTAACTATTACCGTGCATCAGCTGAGCCACAATCCATCTTCATACTCTTACACTGCAGCAGATAGGAGGTAATTGGATTTACCACATAAGGGAAGGGGTTAATCCCAGCTGAAGAATTTTGAATTTACTGATGTTAAAGCCTGCATATAAGATACTTAGGTGACAAGTTTAAATCACAGAGGATCCCTTAAACTGAAGGAACTTTTTCAAAAGTCTGAGACAAAAGAAGTTTATATTTCCTGAAATTTTTCTTCCCCAGTTTTTTTGATGGTTCACAGGAAACAGCTAATCCATAACAGCAGCCCAATTAGCAAATGAATTTTGGTATTAAAAGATCCAGTATTAATGATGGTTAGTTATAGTACCTCCCACTTACTAACATCATTACCGTGACGTGTCCTTGTCTTCAATTCAGACATTATCAAAAGGAATACTGTCATCTACTCTTTTCTTAGTATGGCAAATTGTGGAGGCAAGTCAAGCCAATAATATCTCTGAAAGCTGGAATAGCTTTCTTGTCTAAAGAGGGTGTCTGCTGCCCAATCCTTTCATGACCTACTTTCAAATAGGTATGAGAAAGGTACTACACCTTATCCAATGTTATGACAAGAACTTTTGAGGACAGACTCCACTTGCAGTGAAAAGGTAAGAAAACTTCTTTCTCCATCTGAAGGTACTTCAAGTGATTTCCTTTGAGATGTCTAACCACCTGTCTCCAGATAAGTTGGTTCATGTTTCCCTCTTGAAAAGTCAGGAAGTTGGTCAGGAGGTGTCCAATAACGTATGATTAATGACCTACAAGATGAAGGTTGTCTGATGAATTTCAACCTTTTAAAAATGTATAGAAAGAAGGGAAAAAACACCATTCCTATCCCGCCCTGCTCTAGGCTAACAAAGTGTGGGACCAGAAAGCAGTTGCATTGGAGAATATTCTCTCTGAGAAATTTTTATGGGGAACTTTAATTTAACAGGATGTTAACTTGTTCATGGGCTAGTGTGCCTGCTATTTCAGCACTGAATGTGACTTATAAGAAATAAGCAACCTGAGCATTGCATTTCTAAAAAATCCCCTTACAGCAAGGTCTTGCTATGGCAGTACTGGCAGTAAGACAGTGGAGCGGAGATCAGTGCTAGCCATTGAGCAGAGCACTGCATTTGTAGTTATATGTGAGTTACAGGGGTCAAACCTTCTACTACAAGCCTGTGATCTTCTGAAGGTGTAGCTGCACTGCAAAGGGTACACTTTGACTCAGGAAGCCACAGAGACAGGCTTCCAGGCAAGGCCTGCTGAGATTTCTGTGTGCGAATGGCAGCAGAGATGGAGAAGTTATACAAAGGGACCTAGAGACTTTAGAAATATGAACAGGAAACAGTGAAATGAGATTCAGTCTGGAACAGTGGAAAAAAAACATAATCTACTGCCTCTGGAGAGAGGTGCGCAAAGAGGTAATCTGAAACAGGCATTCAGTAAATGGAAGATGTGATATTTAGGTTGCAATAACAGTGAAGGAAACCTGTGGGGTGACAATGAACCATTTCTCTGGTAATAAAAGACAGGCAAAGGGAGCAACAGAGAGTGTGAATGTGGTTTTGGGGAGTCCTGCAAGGCAATGTGACATCGTGGCCCAGGGAAGAGGCACAACTCTCGTGTCACTCAGCCATACTAGAAGGATAATGATCCAAAGATGTTGTTACAATGAAAAGAACAAAGAGAAATACTTGTTTTCAACAAAAACGATTGAAAAGCAGAAAGTGACTGGGGGAGAAGTGTCTGATGAGACAATCAAGAAAAAAAAGGGGGATTAATAATTGCTTGCACAGTGTGGAAAGCTGTTGATACTGTGAAGGAAGGAGAATTATTAAGGATAGTCTAGGGTGGCTAGGCAGGAGAAATAGAAGAAAATAAGCAGAGAAAAAAAAATAGGCTGAATTAAGTAATTAACAGTTCTTAATAGAGAAGTCTATTAGATGAAGAAATGTCCCCCTAAGAGACATGGCTGTAAGCTCTTTAGTGCAGGCACCATGACTGCTTATATGTTTGCATTGCACCTAGCACAGTGGGGATCCCGATCCTTATTTGATCTTGTGGGTTCTACTGTAACAGAAATAACAAACAGCAATAATTATGTACTGTGGTACAACCATGGGGGATATGCGCTGAGGCTGAATTCTCCTCTTAGTTACACTCTGCTGAGGTCAATGGGATTATTTGGATACAGGCTGGTGGTGTTGACAGGACAATTTGGCCCGGTTCATCTGCAAAAATAGAATACGTGTGGTTTCTGCTCCCAAATCTACCTATTTATTATTTGTTGTAAAGCCATGCAGGCTAGATATTTTCCAGCGACACAAGCTTTCATGCCCAAAGAATTCACATCGTAGGGCAGTGAATGCGCATGGTAGATGTGCAGAGCCAGGGACTGGAATGCCGGCGGGTGTTTCTTCAGAGCAACAAAATTTGCTAGAAGCTGCAAAGTAGAAATCTGCTCCTTCAGAACCGGTGTCCAGTGGGTGAGAGTGCAGCCTTTCCTCCCCCATCACTTGGATTTCAAAAAAGTTCCTGTCAGTGTCTGATTCTTTCTCCAACAGACAGCAGTGAATTTTGAGAGCAGGTCTTGAGATTAAAAAAAAATCATGCCAATCCTGCAGAAACAAGGATATTGGAGAACATGCAGACAAGAGCCCCTGACATTCCTGTAGCTTGGGAGAGGTGGGCTGAGGGCATTTCTGTAGGTTACATAGAAATGATAGCCTTCACTGACAAAAACATGGTACTTTCCTGTCTAAAGGGCTGGGGGGTTGCCTTGTTTTTCTCTGAGTGGACCTCATTATTATTATTATTATTGTTATTATTATTATTATTATTACTATTTTAATGGCTGAAAGCTAAGAAGAACTGGGACTTGTCAGAAAATTGAGCAGCTGATGACAGGGGTCCAATTCTAATAATTTCCTGTCTTGCTTCGCTGGTACTGGGGTGTACTTTGGCAAAATGACTGAAATAAGTGATGCATTTTCAGTCAGCTTTATCCCTGACTCTTGTGCATCTTAGAAAGACCCAGCAGTGGCTTTGGCAGATAAAGTGGAAAGCAAGACAGGAACTACCATTATGAAATGCAAAAAGTCAATTTGAATGTCAACAGCAAAGGCAGGGGATGCAAGCTTTAAAGAGCTCCAGTTTGAGAAAATGAGGGCACCACATTGTGTATCCCTGACTAACTGCTCATGTTTCAAGCTTTAGAAGAATGCTACATTTAGATGCTTTTTCATTACACATTGATTTTTGTTATTTTAGACCACAGGACTCCCCAGGCTTCTTGCAGTTGCTACATAGGTCAGAAGCAAATGCTGCCCAAAAACATAAAGTTTGTGAACATCCAAACCTAACTGCTTAAGTTTTCTCATTTGGATAGGACAAAACTGCACTTTGTCACCATTTGGGGAGAAAGTCCAGCTGCAGAATAATATTATATAATATACTTCTCTTCTAAAACCTGTTTTAATGGGAAAACTGCTGTACAAAAAAGAAAGGAGAATTGTTACCTCAGATTTTGAGGCTGTAAAATCAGTGAATGGAGAGATGAAGTTACATGCCTAGATTATGGGAGACATGGGGCACTGCTACCACTAAGTTTCACTGTTTTTGATAAATCACCAGAAAAAAAACCCAACAAACAAACAACAAACAAGAAATGGGGTTAAGGTTGATCACTAAATCCTACAAAGTTCTCTGCATCTCATTTAGCTTAATTAATGTTGTGATACTGGAGAGATGCAACACACTTAGTGACCTGCCTTGGGAGGAGGGAAATGCATACAATTCATTGATTAAACACAATGGTTTTACCATTAATGTTGAAACCAAGACCAGAATGCCCATCTTTATTCCTGACTGGGAAGTAATTCTCTGGCTCCTGGGTTTCCAAATCAGTTGCCACATGACAATAAATAAGTAGTTTATATTTTTTTGTCTCTGTTTACCTGTATGTCCCACGGGAACCTTCCCATGACGTGCTGCCACTCGGTAATTTTCAAGGTCTAATCTCTTTCCTGACACCAGCCCCATGTTTCCATCATTTCCTCTCGCTGCCTGAGCAAAACAGACACTGTAGAGGTATGATTCATCCACATTTGAGACATCTGATTTAGGATGAGGTGAATCATGTTTGTTTTTTTCCATTGACTATAAAGGGAGACAAGGGTGACTAATCAAGACGTAGATGTCTCTAGTGCAGACATCTAATGTTAGGTGAGATGAATCACACACTCACAGCCAGCTCAAGTCTGACAGAAGTGGTGACAGCAAGCTGGGTCCAGCAGAGCTCTGGCACAGCACTCATAAAAGCATATTTCTTCCAAGGCTATTTCAAGACCGGATAGCCACCTTCTCATGGTACTCAGAGCCCAAGTTAATTAGCATGGAGGACACAAGCTGGCCCCATGCAGAACTAGGGTATCTCTGCATGTTTCTCTTTAATTAAGTAGTTCTGGGGAGTTTGGTACAGAGGAAAGGCATGGTAACTGAGGTTTAACATGATCTTTGTGCTCAAGCATAGCATCGAACTTGCTGTGCATGAGCTGGCTCCATGCAGAGCTTCCCATGGATGTCTTCTTTCCATGTTTCTAAAGCAGAGGTGATGCTCCATGCATTTCCAGAACAAAATGTCTGTGCTAGTCACACTTGCTTCTTAAATCTGTAGAGAGCTGATGGAACTAGGTTTGTGGTAACCAGCTCAGGTCTGGAGGCATTAATGTTTTTAATGCTTATTTTCTCTGTTGTCTATAATATGCCAGACCCTATTACTTGGCATACCTGTCTGAATAGGCTGAATGGTCCATTTTTATGACCACCTCACTGTATATGAAGAAATACCATGGGTAATTCAGTTAGTCACAAACAACAAATTACTTTCTACATGGAACCCAAGAAAACATAAAGTTGACCCTTTGGTTTGGAATAAAATTATTGAGATTGTGTCATAGAATCATAGAATAGTTTGGGTTGGAAGGGAGCTTTAAAGGTCATATAATCTAACCCCCCTGACATGGGCAGGGACATCTTCAACTAGATCAGCTTGCTCAGAGCCCCGTCCAACCTGGCCTGGAATGTTTCCAAGGATGGGACATCCGCCACCTCTCTGGGCAACCTGGGCCAGTGCTTCACCACCCTCAGCGTAAAAAATGTCTTCCTTCTATCTAGTCTAAATCTACCTCCTTTAGTTTAAAGCCATTCCCCCTTGTCCTGTCGCAACAGGCCCTGCTAAAAAGTTTGCCGCCATCGTTCATATAAGCCCCCTTGAAGTACTGACAGGCTGCAATAAGGTCTCCCTGAAGCCTTCTCCTCTCCAGGCTGAACAACCCCAACTCTCTCAGCCTTTCTTCATAGCAGAGGTGTTCCATCCCCCTGATCATTTTCATGGCCCTCTTCTGGACCCGCTCCAACAGGTCCATGTCTTTCTCATGCTGAGGGCTCCAGAGCTGGACGCAGTACTCCAGGTGGGGTCTCATGAGAGCAGAGCAGAGGGGCAGAATCCCCTCCCTTGACCTGCTGGCCACGCTGCTTTGGATGCAGCCCAGGATACGATTGGCCTTCTGGGCTGCGAGTGCACACTGCTGGCTCATGTCCAGCTTTTCATCCACCAGCACCCCCAAGTCCTTCTCGGCAGGGCTGCTCTCAATCCCTTCATCCCCCAGCCTGGACTGATACTGGGGGTTGCCCCGACCCACGTGCAGGACCTTGCACTTGGCCTTGTTAAACCTCATGAGGTTCACACAGGCCCACTTCTCCAGCTTGTCCAGGTCCCTCTGGATGGCATCCCATCCCTCAGGCATGTCAGCCGCACCACTCAGCTTGGTGTCATCTGCAAACTTGCTGAGGGTGCACTCGGTCCCACTGTCTATGGCATTGATGAAGATATTAAAGAGTACCGGTCCCAATACGGACCCCTGCGGGACGTCACTCATCACCAGTCTCCATCTGGACATTGAGCCGTTGACCACTACCCTCTGGATGTGACCATCTCACCAATTCCTCACCCACGGGACAGCCCATCCATCAAATCCATACCTCCCCAGGTTAAAGAGAAGGATGTTGTGGGGGACCATGTCCAAGGCCTTACAGAGGTCCAGATAGACGACATCTGCAGCCCTTCCCGTGTCCACTGCTGTAGTCACTCCATCATAGAAGGCCACTAGGTTGGTCAGGCAGGACTTGCCTTTGGTGAAGCCATGCTGGCTTCACCAGAATCACCTCCCTGTCCTCCACGTGCCTTAGCAGAGCTTCCAGGAGGATGTGTTCCATGATCTTCCCAGGCACAGAGCTGAGACTGACTGGCCTGTAGTTCCCCAGGTCTTCCTTTTTGCCTTCTTAAACATGGGGTTATGTTTCCCCTTTCCCAGTCAGTGGGAACTTCACTGGACTGCCATGACTTCTCAAATACAATTGATAGTGGCTTAACAACTTCATCCGCCAGTTCCTTCAGGACCTGCGGAGGGATCTCATTGGGTCCCATGGACTTCTGCACCTTCAAGTTCCTTAGATGGTCTCAAACCTGATCTTCTCCCACAGTGGGTGGCTCTTCATTCTCCCAGTCCCTGCCTTTGCCTTCTGTGGCTTGGGTGGTGAGGCTCAGGCACTTGCCGGTGAAGACTGAGGCAAAAAAGTCATTCAACACCTCCGCCTTCTCTGTATCCCGGGTAACCAGGTCTCCCATTTCCTTCCGGAGAGGGCCCACATTTTCCCTCATCTCCCTTTTATCCCCGATGTACCTACAGAATCTTTTCTTGTTGCGCTTTATGTCCCTGGCCAGATTTAATTCTCTCAGGGCTTTCAGCTTTCCTAACCTGATCCCTGGCTGCTCAGACAACTTCTCTGTGTTCCTCCCAGGCTACCTGTCCTTGCTTCCACCCTCTGTAGGCTTCCTTTTTGAGTTTGAGTTTGTCCAGGAGCTCCTTGTTCATCCCTGCAGGCCTCCTGGTGTTGGGAAAGACTTCCTCTTTGTTGGGATGCATCGCTCCTGAGCTTGGAGGAGGTGAGCCTTGAATATTACCCAGCTTTCTTAGGTCCCTCTTCCCTCCAGGGCTTTGTCCCATGGCACTCTACCAAGCAGATCCCTGAAGAGGCTAAAGTCTGCTCTCCTGAAGTCCAGGGTAGTGAGCTTGCTGTGAGCCCTCCTCGGTGCCCTCAGGATCTTGAACTCCACCATTTGGTGGTCACTGCAGCCCAGGCTGCCCTTGAGCTTCACATTCCCCACCAGCCCCTCCTTCTTGGTGAGAACAAGGTCCAGCACAGCACCTCTCCTCATTGGCTCCTCTACCACTTGGAGAAGGACGTTTTCATCGACGCATTCCAGGAACCTCCCGGATTGCTTATGCCCTGTCGTGTTGTCCCTCCAACAGATGTCGGGGTGGTTGAAGTCTCCCATGAGGACCAGGGCTTGTGAGCGTGAGGCTGCTCCTAGCTGTCTATAGAGGGCCTCATCCACTCGGTCTTCCTGGTCAGGTGGCCTGTAGCAGACCCCCACCATAATGTCACCTGTCCCTGCCTTCCCTTTAATCCTGACCCATAAGCTCTTGGTCGGCTCCTCATCCATCCCCAGGCAGAGCTCCAGGCACTCCAGCTGGTCATTGACATAGAGGGCAACACCCCCTCCTCACCTCCCCTGCCTGTCCTTCCTCAAGAGCCTGTATCCCTCCATCTAAACACTCCAATCATAGGAGCCGTCCCACCACATCTCCGTGATGCCAATAAGGTCGTAGCCCTGCAGGCGTGCGCACGTCTCTAACTCCTCTTGTTTATTCCCCCTGCTACGTGCGTTTGCATAGAGGCATTTAGGTTGGGCCCCCGATGAAGCTGTCATGACTGAGCATTAGTCATATCTGATCTCTTCTTAGAGTCCACAGACTTTCTAGCTGGACTAAAGACTTGTAAAACATGCTGGAAGTGATCATAGCCTTGTTTTCCCAATTCTGTAGTTAATGGGCTAATGACTTTCCCATCTTACCTGTACATCATTTAATGCTGAAAGTGGGCGAGTTGAACTCTCAGCAATGCCAGAGCATCACTGAATTGTCTAAGAGCAAATCCTACCTCCATTTCCAGAGAACTTCATCTGGTTCCTGAAATTCTCTTTGCCGTGACACCCCATCTCAATCCAGCTTTTGAGGGAACTGCAAAATCCACAGATAAAATTTACAAGGGAAAAAAACCCAAAATATTATAAAACAATTCTAATTCATATGAAATACATACCCCTTTGCTCAGCAACAGTAAATCCCAATTCTCAACAGTCACTCTGTGGAGTTTATTTTTCTCCATACTTTCCAACAATGTTACTGCTTAAACAAATAATTCGTCCAGGATTGAACACTGAATTTTGAATAGGTGATAGAACCAAAATCTCCCCCATGTACTTTGTTCTGATAATTCTTGATCATTAATTGTTCCATAAACGTGTCAAAAAATGTGCCAAAAATTAGCATGAATAATGTTTTACTTTTGTTGACATTTTTGTATGAATTGGTTGTTGAAAAGCCCAAACCTGCGAAGCTTAATTTTCTTAGGTATTTAGCTACTAAACACTTTTGGAGAGGGTTGGTCAGCTAAGATGTATCTTCTCTCCTCCCCCTTATTTGTTAAGTTTGTGAGCAAAACAGAGGGCAAATTGTGTTTTCAATAAAAATAATATTTAAATGAAATATTTTGTCCTATAGAAAGGTCTGTCAATGAAAAACACATTTTTCACTGAAAGCAAAATTCCAAATGAAAATATACACGGGATAGATGTGGTGTTACACAGAGTTAAGTCTGAGCACAGGGGAAGGTGAATGATTGCTTTTGTAGTATGAGGGGAAGAACTGAAAGACCAACAAGGGAGGCAGAATAGTAATCAGTGGAAGCGATGACTAAGCCAGTTTTATTTCTAGCAATAGAGGTAGAGGGAAAAACAAAGACACATTTAGGAGATATTAAACAGGCATAAGTGACAGGATTTGGAGTCTGAATATGGAGTTCTTCCTTAAGAACAAACTGGCTTTTGAATTAAACCATCCATCAGCGTGGTGTCTTCAAAAGGAAATGAAGCAAAAGCTGCTTCATATGCATCTTCCCACTAACAAAGTTATAGAACGTTACAATCCGGGAAACAGATCGTCCGCTGACAGATCAGTTATGGGGAGAGTTTCCAATAGCACTGGCTATGGTCAAGGAAAGAATTGAAACATATGCTTAACTTCATCCATCACAGAAACAGAACTAAATAACCCTCGGTGTGATAGTAACTAGTAGTTTTAATGTATTTATTCTCACCATCATGAAGTTGAAAGTGCTATTAATTGTCCCTGATTTACAGGAGGGAGCTTAAACACATTTAGAGTACGTTTCTAATTCCCACTGAATTCAGTTCTTTTGAGGATCTGGGGCTATAGATCTGCATGGTGCAACAAAGCACAGTACAGAGAGATCTGAATCACTGCCAACTGAGCCTGCTTGTAAGCAAGGCTTATTAGCGTGGGCACAGCACCATCCTAATGCCGCAATGTTGCTTCCAGCCCTGAAATAGAGCTCCTGCATAGTGCGGCTTTGGTTTTTCTTTTCATGGGCACACCAGCTCAGAATAATGCTAGCTTGGAGAGCGCTGTGCTCCCTTAAGCACTGTAGATTTAAATATCTTTGCGTTGGTCACCCATCAGTTCCCCAACATACAGCAAGACTGAATCCAGCTTTATGACTCCGACACTCTTATCCTAATGGGTGGACTACTTGTCTGTAAGGAGCTGGATAGACAGTTCTTTTGGCTTTATCAGGTTTATCTATATATTTACTTAGAGATAAGCACATTCTCAGCTGCTTCCTAGAACTGGGGCTGAGACGTTACTGCAGATAGGGATTCCTGGGAAACAGAAAAAAATACTTGCTGAATTTTTAGACAAATGGCATTCTCAATGCCACTAATAAAAAAAGGAAAAAAAAAAAAAAGTTCTCCTTTCTTTAAAACTTGTGAATAACTCTAGACAGGGATTCTAGAAAACCATTTCAGCTGAGAAGAAGACATTAGACAGGAGTCAAACTTCACATCGCAGCCCTTAGTAATCAACAACTGACTTGAACATTAATGAACTAACTTTTCCATTAGGTAACAGCCAATAGATTGCTGCAGTCTTATATTGTCTCTGTGTTCCAGTGTCCTAGTTTTCTCCAACTGCTAATTTAAAATGCTTTTCACTGTTGCAAAGAGCGTAGTTAACTGCTAAAGAACAATTTTATTGCCCTAAAACAGTAATATATTTGCATTCATTACTATGAGTCTTAAAACCTATTACTGATATAAAAGAGAGGATAACAACATGAAGGGTTTGAAGGGCAGTAGATAATAGTCTGAAAAGGGCTCTGAAATGCCTGAAGTATCAGACATAAAATAGGAATGATAAACAAGTTCATTATTTGTTAGTGACGGTTATGCTGGAGGGAACATTTTTTATTTTTTTTTTTTCCTTTTTAAAGTTT
The DNA here is from genome assembly GCF_965638725.1 of Aptenodytes patagonicus. NCBI lineage: Eukaryota > Metazoa > Chordata > Aves > Sphenisciformes > Spheniscidae > Aptenodytes > Aptenodytes patagonicus. The sequence goes on from NC_134981.1 coordinate 5,892,292, forward strand.
TATGGAGAATATATTTCAGTCCTAAGCTGGGCATAAATTAAACATGTTTTACCCGGCTGTTCAGTTAAGAAATAGCAAGAACTAATGAGCTGTATAGTGGTAAAGCTGTTAAGCCAATGTGAAAGGACTCTATAGGGCAATCTGTGAAGTATAAAAAAGAGAAAAGTCCCCTTTCCATAGTCATTTACTCCTTCTCACACATTTGGGTTAAGCTCAGCTCTATACCACCTTGAGGTATATGTGATCAGCGAAGACGATCCTGTCTTGACTGTTTGGCAACTATAAAAGAAAAATATAACTATAATATGAAGGGACATAGAGATCCCTTAAATAAAAAAGTGCATTTCCAAATCCTTCATTCTGACAGGTTTTAGATCAGTTGTTCAGTGCCGATTTTTTAGCTCCTGACCAGCTATTACTCTTAGAGGCTTTGTTTAAAGGTAGAGCTGCTCAGCTTCTCTGGAAATCAAGCCAGTGAGGGTATCTGGCCTGTTGAGAAGCTTGTATTTAAAGACAGTATTTCCTTTGGAGCACCGTGGCATAGATTGGTGGTTTTCAGATCATGTTTGAAATTGAACATAGTCAGACACAGATTCCTCTTCCTCACTTGGAAATTTTCTTCCTCAGATATTGACTGATTCACTTGTCTTAGCAGTAACCACTCATTGAAGTTTGGGATTTCCACAAAAACTATTTTAAACATAAGAGAAAACACAAAGAGCAGTCTGCAGATACTTGCAGTGCAAAATAGACATCTTCATTGCTTTCTTTACTAATTCCAGTGTGAATGGTTGAATTCTGCTCTTTTTATTCTCTGTAGCAGTTGAGATTGAAAAGCTATCTAAGCTATTTCCTTAAACTATTGCACAGCATTGCTTCTCCAATGGTTACAGCTTCAAAATCAATAGCTCGTCCAACCTCTACATATTCTTAGCTTTTGAAACTGTAAACACTCAATAAACCCTAACCTTTCAGCTCCTCCTGGGAACAAGTTGAAAAGACAAGTTTACCAGAGCAGCTCTTCTTGAAGAATGCTCTGTAGAGATGAGCAGAGGTCTTTTGACTGACTCATCTTGAGATTAGATACAAAGAGTTTCACCATTAGAAATCTAAATGGAACCAGATGCCTTATCAAGTGATTGCAAGGATGTACTCTGCTTCTATTCCCATCCCTGAATATGAAGAATAAACTCACATTTTAGTGTGTGTATGGTTTTTGCACATCTGATTTAGCTTAACAGGTTTGATTAACCCCCAAAGTTTCCATGATACCTAACATAATGGGATCCAGTCTGCCTATGATTTTTAGGTACTACTGCATCTTCCTCTTCACCATTATCACCGTCATCATCATCATTCCTATTATTATTGTTGCAGTTGTCATTGTCGTTAAAGCATCTTCATCCCAAAACAGAAGAGCTATCAGCATAAAAATCTTGTTAAGAAAGGATGAATAAGTGCTTAGTTGGTGCCTGACCCAAATTTTAGACTCCCTTTATAGCTGATGGAGAGAAATTCACCTGACCTGGTTTATAAATCCACTTTAGAATAAGACGAATCTTTCCCTAGCAAGCTTGGAGACAGAGGTCTCCACTGTAGATGTTTCTGCTGGATGACAGGAATCCCACCCATCAGTTCTAGGTGACAGTCTGTTTCCAAAGCAAAGTCAGGCACCTTTTTTTAACCCCCCCCCCCCCCCCTACAACATACCCAAGAAGTTCTTTATAATTTTATCAGGATGCAGAAACCTGTTCTGCTGTGTTTCTGATTTCATAAACTGCACCACATATATTATTAGGCTGTCACAGAACAGCCCTGTTAATTTGCAGTTCTATGACCAACAATGAGAAAAAGAAGCTATGAAGGACTGTCTTCTTCCTTTAAAATAACTAGCCATACAGTGAAGGTGATTGTGAATTGTGGTGAAAGAAAAAGAAAAAGAAAAAGAAAAAAGAAAAAGAAAAAGAAAAAGAAAAAGAAAAAGAAAAAGAAAAAGAAAAAGAAAAAGAAAAAGAAAAAGAAAAAGAAAAAGAAAAAGAAAAAGAAAAAGAAAAAGAAAAAGAAAAAGAAAAAGAAAAAGAAAAAGAAAAAGAAAAAGAAAAAGAAAAAGAAAAAGAAAAAGAAGAAAAAGAATAGAAGAAAAAAGAGGAAAAAGAAATAAATTAATTGAGTTTCCTAGATAATTTTTATTCAGTTGTGCTAGAACCTTTGCACCCATCAATCTGCACTATATTTTGGAGGCCTGAGGGGGTGCTTTGGCTTTAAACAAGTGTCAAGACTTTTCAAAATTCATTGACAGGACCAAAGAAAGCTAATTTGATACAGATAGAGTAGAATCAAACCGATCCGAAGTGTCCATAAAGATTAGTCAAAGTTTGTATTACTATCATACTAATGCTAGCGCCTTTCTAATTTATTCAGACCTAGTACTGATTTTTTTTTTTTTTTTTTTAACGGAAAATTAGTGTCGTAAGGTGAAAGAAGCAGCAGCTGTAAATGATGTGCATACAACACTCCAGTTGTGACGGGAGCAGAGGTGACCTCAGGTAAGTCTTTGGCTGAACTGTTTGTGCTAATCAGTCTTATCGTAATAATGATCAGGTTCGAATCATTATATAACTCCTTTAAAAGGACAAAACATAAGATCCAAACATCCCTAACAAATCAGCCAGTCTCTCAATACAAGGTCCCAGGGGCTAGAACGTGTGGGATGTGGTCATGCTGTGTAACGTGGTAGGACTGAGGTTAACAGAGTCGTAGATGGATCATCCAGTCTGCAAACGGTGATTCCTCATAAACCATTATGAAAAAAATAGACTGACTGTGCCAGTTCATAAATTCAAGGCAAGTGTCTATTTTCATAAGGCCCAAGCAGACAGACAGTGTTAGGGATGCAAACATGCCACCACCACATGCAGTAGTTAATGTGTTAGCATTTTAACAAATTGAGCCACTTCACTGGCCTATTTATCAGTTCAAGCTATTTAGAAATGTTGCTACCATATGTTGTCCATTGAAATTAATGCTAAACACTGCATTTATAAATGGTAATTTATGACTCATAAACATCTCTGCTATTAGAGTCATTCTGCCACTGTGAATGGAATTGATAGCAGTTTCTGCACTTCATGTTTTGTTTTTTCCCTCCCCTCATTTCAGGGATATTGTTGATATTAAAGCTTTAGTGCCTCATAGAGGATGTTATTTAAAAGTCTGCATCAGACTGTATCAGAGAGAGGTTATTTTTGTGTGCTATCCACCCTGTAAATTGATTTCAGCTTCCGAGTAAACTTTTAGGACTAAATATTCAAAGAGGACCTCTGGAATATGCAAAGTGATCAAATAGTTTTCAGTTATAATAAAACTAGCTAAAAAACCAAATAACTAAACAAATGAGCTCCTTGTTTCCTTTCTCGTCCCCCTCCCTGCAAATCCTTTTGCCTATCTATATTTACCTCGGTACAGAGAAGTTGAGCCTGAAGTTACTTCCTATTAAATCCCTCTTATGACTACATGCAAATGCTCAAGCAGATTTGCCTAAATGCTTTTGCTGCCGCTTAGCCTTGGAATTAATTTTGGTCAAAATTTTTGACTGGGTCTTTTAAATATGCTTTATGAAAATGTTACCTATGCACTTTCCTGTCATTGCTACTTCCTAAGGATAAAGAGCCTCATAGAAGGTCTTGTTGAAAACTCTGCATTTATCAGAAAGGACTATTTTTACCAAGTAGGTTGATTGCAAGTTCCAAGCTGACTTTTAGGCCTAAATTTTCAAAGAAAGCCTTTGGAGTGCCACTCCAAAGGGGAAATCATCTTTAAGTTTTATGCACCTAAAAGTTACTTAACAAATAGTTTGGTGAATGTGATTTCCCACCATGGAAAAGACCTTGATAGGTCAGTTCATCCTGTGTATCTCAGACAGATCTTTACATGGCATGAGTTGCTCTCAAGAAGGGACTAAAGAAGGAGCCTTATGAGTTAATTTAGACCAGATATTGGATTTTTAAGTAGCTCAAATTAAGTAGGTGGAATTTCAACCTGGGAAAACACTCTTTCATGTGTCTAATGCATCTGTACAAATATCCAAAGGCACCCAAGGAAATTAGATTTGTGTCTAGAGAAGACTGTCTCAAAATGTATCATCTGTTTGCAAATGTAAATCTGATACCTGTGAACACAGATGCGCAGCTCACTACTCATTTTGAAAATTTCCCCAAAATATAGGGATGATTTCTGTAAAGTTGCCTGTGTTATTTAGACTGAGGAAATATGTATCATTGTGATTATGTCACCAGGTGGTTCTGAGAGATCCCTGCTGTAGACACACCACACTGCACTGATATAAATGGTTCTGGTTTAGTGCTGAAAGATGTATTTTGTACAGAACATAGTCCCCAGTCTCCATGGGGTTGTGCCTCTGACCAAGCAATGTCAGCGCAAAGCATTCAACCAGCATCTTGGTTTATTATTTACACCTTCATATTGAAAGTGTTTTGGGGGTATTATCTATAAAAAAAAACTGCTAAAGAGCTACTCATGTAAATCTTCATCTCTTATTTGGCTGGTTACTGGGCAGGCTGAGTTATGATGGATACCAATAGATGCGACCTTTTGTGTTCTTTTTCAAATATGGCCTTTGTGACTACAGGCAAGTCGTTTGGTCCACCATCTTTTATTCAGCTGTGGAATGGAAATAATGGTTCATGCTTATCTCAGAGATGCTGTGAAGAAAAAATCTGTAGCTGAGTGTGACATACCCAAATACTATGATTGTGATGGTCAAGGAAAAAAATGGGCAGAAATTCATTAAACATACAATAAGCAGAATTTTAGGTCAGATATTCATCTCAGTGAGAATCTAGTTCTCAGTTTAAGGATTTTGGTAATATTGTCTCAAAAACACCTGGCTCAGGATCTTGAAAACTCTTTCCATGTCTAGAATAATCCCTTCAAGCAGCCTCTATTATTAAAAAGAAATAAAAAAAAAGATCAGACCTTCTCTTCGGGGTTGCAAGTACATAGGATGTTGAAAAACAAGCTTCATTAAAAACAGGATGTGTGGAACAGGTAAAATGAGAAACAGCTATTAAAAGGATATGTTATCAGTGGCAATAACAGTAAGAACTCATATTGCAATATTTGCAAGGAAATGTCTTTGAAATATCTTCTACAAGCATTAATTAGACCCAAAAATTAGACCTCCCCTGCAAACCACAAAATATTTTATCAGTAGAACACAAAGAAACAAAATGACTTGCTCAACATGCTGACTTTCAGATGGCAAAATCGAGAGCAGAAGGCAAGGATGGAGCTCCCTCTTGCCCAATTTTAACAAGCATTTTGGGACATTGTATGCCGTGCTTCTGGCTTGTGCTGTGAGTGTTACGGCTTTTACAGCTGACGTGGAGTCCTGTGTGGTCACCAGACGAATGAGAGTGTTGAAGGAAATGGAATTGGTATCATGCAGTTTTATTTCCTCTTTTTAGTGCTGTTAATTGTTCTGTGAAAATGCCAGTTTGGGGTTGTTTCTTCAGTTTTTCAGGAACCCTTTGCCACCTCACCCCCATTTGAAAGTAAATGGCTTTTTTGAGCTCTTGACAGGAAAAAAAAAAAGGTGGGATTCCCACTGAAATGTTTCCTTTAGCATCTATGTTTTATTTATTTTTTTATTCAAAACAACATCTGTTTGTTTGTTTGTTTTAATGCTTATGAAATGCCAAAACAATTCATCTATTTATTTTGCAAAGGCTAAATTAAATCCAGACTTGAGAGCTTGACTTTCAGAAGTGCAGGTCACTTACTGCTCTGGCTAAAGTAAAAATCACATTCATGAACTCAACACCTCTGACTCACGAAAATGTTACTTAGAAATGTTTGACTTTGTTTTAAGAAGTCCATTAAAATATTCGCATCCAGTGCCTGAAAAAAAAAGTCATTTTTAAAGAACGAGTTAGAAATCTGGTCTATATTGCTAAATTTGAGCATCAATCCTTTACAACCAGTGTGGTTTTAATTCAAAATCTATAAAAATTAAAACCAACAGATGGCAGGTGTTAAAGAATATTTTCTGGCAAAGGAATTGCTTTTCAGCTGAACAGAAAAATTGCAGATCTTATTTATAATATTTGTAACTTGGACCTGCTCTTAGAGAGCTTCTGTGCTGCAACTGCCTTCTTCTGTGGTCCTTTCCAATTCTGAACTACTCGTGTGTGTGAGGAGGAAAGGACGCTATTGCACTGTTGAAATGGGGTAAAATACTGAAGCATAATTCCAATGCAATTTGGGATTTTTTATGCTCAATGTTTTATGCTCATTCTTCCGGTGGCAATGCCACATAAAAAATTACAGAGAATAAATTAGATATTCGATTTGCAAAGTGAATTTTTTTCCTTCTGAACAAGGTGACGAGGGGTTGAACATACACAGTTTCAGTACGCAACAGTGACTTCCCATGTCTAATAAAGTCAATGGGGAGAAATGGGCATTTGAAAAGAATGATTAATTTGATCTATTTTCAATGTCCAGAGAGGATGAGGTGAACTGCACCCTAGCCTGCCTTTTCTTAAATTGACAGCAAAGGGAGCCTAAGGTGACTAACACAGGCATATAGATCTGGAGTTTGATCTTTTTTCTTTTTATAAGATAAATCCCAGAAAAAAGGAATGTTTCACTTCCTTCATGATTCTCACAACAGCCATAAGTAACAGAAGTATCTAGGGGAAGATGGAAAAAACAGATTTCTTTTTTAGAATTATATAAAAATCCATGAAAGCTGAATCTGACCTTAAAAATGAATAAATAAGTAAATAAATAACAATTTAAAAAGAAATAGAAAAGAAAATAGCACGACTGGAATACAAGTGTCAATGAATTTTCCTTAAAATACTGCTCCTAAAAAAATTATCTAGCTATTTCAAAGACAGGTATAAGCTGCAGGGCATCTGTCGTGGAAGAGCCATCCACTAGACTGACTGTAGAAATGTTACAGTCTGTTCAGAAAAGAAGGAACCCACTCAAACCTGTAGCGTAACAGTTTCCAGAATGCTATTGCCAACTCCACAGGGAACCTCTACGGTGCTGACAACTTTTAAGGTATACACATAGGCTTCTAAATATGGATTTACAAGTTTAATTTTAGGGATGTTTTTTGTTTCATCCTGTCTTTTGAATACCAGCAGGATGCTGATATAGTATTGACTTTGTTCCACAACCAACAGAATAAAGTCTTTTTTTTACAATTTATGTTAACAATTGAGTACACAGTGATCTGTAAATATTTTCTGCTATTAATGTTAATTTCCCAATAAAATTGTTCACGATAATAGTTTTATTAAACGGAAAGAAGCTATGGCAGCCAGAAAATGAAAGAGAACACATTGTTATAACTTTTCAAGTGAATATTTCTCACTGTTGTCTGATTTTGCAATAACTGAAATTTTCAATTTTCAAAAGCTGAAACTGTGTTTCAAGGTTGCACCAAATCTATAGAGTATGAAGGCAAAGATCTGTCCCACATCAGCCTAGTTTGTCTCTGAGGCAAACACTGGCCTTACAGAAGCTTATTTTACTCTCTTTGAAGCACCTCTTGCTAGTCATATGAATAGTTATTCTAGTCCGCCTGGCCGTTGTCACTAACAATTACTGGAAACCAGAAACCAAAGGAAGGGCTTTAACACTAGGCAAGCCCCTACTGAGACTTTCCTCAACATGTCAAAGTCTGTAAGAAACTTAGAAACTTCAGTGCCTGGAATTTTTAAGCTAAATATTTGTATTTAATAGCCGTATTTTTTTTCCAGTATTTTGGGGAGCCCAGTGTCCCCTTGAGCTGACATCAACTTGTAGCACCAACAGCATCCCATGGCATCTTAACTGCAGGTTGTGCAAAGATGAAATCCCTCTTGTTTCTTCAAAAGCCACCCTCTGACAGCCTCCTTTGATACCCTTACTTCTTGCATTAGAAGATACAGTAGAAGTCTTTCCCTGGTCACCCTCTCCGTGCCACTCACAGCTTTATAGACCTCTATGCTAGTTCCCCTCAGCTGCCACTTTTCAGGCTGAAGATTCCCATATATCTCGGTGACTCCATACCTGAAATCCGTTCTCCACCTTCCACCTGTCTGACCACTGTTCTCTGAGCCTCCTTGATTGAGACACTGAGAGTAATGAGATTTTGGGGCATAGACATAATGATGCTAATCCAGCACAACAATTCCTAGAGGTCTTGCTAGTCAAGTCAAGCCCTGCCGATCGAATACTGTGTTCAGTTTTGGGCCCCTCACTACAAGAAGGACGTTGAGGTGCTGGAGCGTGTCCAGAGAAGGGCAACGAGGCTGGTGAGGGGTCTGGAGAACAAGTCTTCTGAGGAGCAGCTGAGGGAACTGGGGTTGTTTAGCCTGGAGAAAAGGAGGCTGAGGGGAGACCTCATCACTCTCTACAACTCCCTGAAAGGAGGTTGTAGCGAGGTGGGGGTCGGTCTCTTCTCCCAAGTAACAAGCGATAGGACGAGAGGAAATGGCCTCAAGTTGCGGCAGGGGAGGTTTAGATTGGATGTGAGGAAAAATGTCTTTACTGAAAGAGTGGTGAAACATTGGAAGAGGCTGCCCAGGGAAGTGGTGGAGTCCCCATCCCTGGAGGTATTTAAAAGACGTGTAGATGAGGCACTTAGGGACATGGTTTAGTGGGCATGGTGGTGTTGGGTTGATGGTTGGACTCGATGATCTTAGAGGTCTTTTCCAACCTCAATGATTCTATGATTCTATGATTCTATGATTCTATGATTCTATGATTTATTCCTGACAGCAGACAGGATTTTCATTGCAACTGTTTTTGGTTTAGGGATCGGTTTTTCCAGGTTCCTTTGGAAAACCATTTCACAGACAAATATGCCCCTGCATTAGAACTTTCTCCCCAAAACTCCCTGTCCTGGTTTCGGCAGGGATAGAGTTAATTTCCTTTCTAGTAGCTGGTACAATGTTTTGGATTTAGGATGAGAACAAAGTTGATAACACACCGGTGTTTTAGTTGTTGCTAGGTAATGCTTACACTAGCCAAGGACTTTTCAGCTTCCCATGCTCTACTGACTGAGGAGGCTGGAGGTGCACAAGAAGCTGGGAGGGGGCACAGCCAAACTGGCCAAAGGGACATTCCATACCATGTGACATCATGCTCAGTACATAAACTGGGAAAAGCTGGCCGGGGGGGCCGCTGCTCGGGGACTGGCTGGGCATTGGTCAGCGGGTGGTGAGCAATTGTGCTGTGCATCACTTGTTTTGTGTATTATTATTATTATTATCATATTATTATTATAATTTTATTTCAATTATTAAACTGTTTTTATCTCAACCCACGAGTCTTTCTAACTTGTGCTCTTCCAATTCTCTCCCCCATCCCACCGGGTGGGGGGGAGTGAGCGAGCGGCTGCGTGGTGCTTAATTGCTGACTGAGATTAAACCACGACAGTCCTTTTTTGGCGCCCAACGTGGGGCACGAAGGGTTTGAGATAATAACAGATTAACCGGAGTGTATTAAGGAACTTATATCTGTTAATAGTTGAGGGTCACAATGTTGGTTTCTCTGTTCTCGATATTGATTTGTATAATCTGCATCGCGCTCTTTTTCCTGCTGTACATGTTAAAGATTGGTGTTGGGTTTTGCAGTTTGCTGTGGTCTGCAGTGAATAGTAATGTCTCGCTTGTGAGGTTTGTTTTTAGAACATTGACCTTGACGTTTCTGTGGTATGTAAACTTCGCAATGAAGCCGTTACTGTACCATGGATACCATATCGTGGAGACAACTAGCAATTGCAGTAACTTTTCTGAGAGTTTTTTTACGGAGGAAATACAGAATGGCAGTGTCACTACCTTCTTCTATGATGTTTCCTCCTTCATTACAGTAACTTTTCAGTATTTTGAGCATCCTTGGGCAGTTAAGATACTTCTATTAATACTTCTTGGGAATATTGTTTCGGTTTTGTCTAAAGTTGGTAAGCAATTTAAGAATATCATCCAGAGATCTGCCCCAAGGCTGAATAATTATGAGTGGCAGGGTGTGTGGGACAAGATGGGCAAGTACCTAGGCCAATGGGCACCCCCAGTGTTTTGGAACTTCACCCCTGAGCAAGTGCAGAATCCTGAAAAGTTAGTAGAATATTTGGAAAAAGTATGCTGTCACCCTGGCAACTCTAGAGAGATGCAACTCATTGCAACGTGCTGGGGCCTGGCCCATGCCTACCGAGCCCTGTTCAACACCATTCAGTACCCTCAAAGGGAAGAGAAGGTCTCTGGCTCTGACAGTAAAACGACACGCACTGCGGCCACTCAGACCCGGGCAACAGGCCGTGCAGCCACTCAAACCCGGGCAACACGCACTACGGCCACTCCAACCCCGGCGACAGGCTCTGCGGCCACTCAGACCCCGACGACAGGCCCTGTGGCCACTCCAACCCCGGCGACAGGCCCTGCGGCCACTCCAACCCCGGTGACATGCACTGCGGCCACTCCAACCCCGGCGACAGGCCCTGCGGCCACTCCAACCCCGGTGACATGCACTGCGGCCACTCCAACCCCGGCAACAGGCCCTGCGGCCACTCAGACTCCGGTGACATGCACTTGCACTGCGGCCACTCCAACCCCAGCAACAGGCCCTGCGGCCACTCAGACTCCGGTGACATGCACTTGCACTGCGGCCACTCCAACCCCGGCGACATGCACTGCGGCCACTCCAACCCCAGCGACATGCACTGCGGCCACTCCAACCCCAGCAACAGGCCCTGCGGCCACTCAGACTCCGGTGACATGCACTTGCACTGCGGCCACTCCAACCCCAGCAACACGCCCTGTGGCTGAACCAAAGAACGAGCCTGTGCCAGTATCAGTCGCCCCTGTACACAAGAAGAAATCTTGGAAGCGGAAGTCAGCTCGTTTAGTAAGGGAGGAAGAAGCTTCTTCTAAAAGGGAACCGGAGGAAGAAGTATACGAGACAGATGACCCTAGAGAAGGACCATCACGAGAACGGGAGGAGGAAAGCCGGCCGCTGATCGGGGAGGAGGAAGAGGAAGAACTCATAAACGAGACAGTGACCACCCGATCTCTATCCCTGAGTGAGCTGCGAGATATACGAAAAGATTTCAGCCGCCGTCCAGGTGAGCATATTGTCACCTGGCTGCTCCGATGCTGGGATAATGGGGCCAGTAGCCTGGAATTAGAGGGTAGGGAAGCCAAGCAGCTGGGATCCCTTTCTAGGGAAGGGGGCATTGACAAAGCAATTGGAAAAGGGACACGTATCCTCAGCCTTTGGAGGCGACTCTTGTCAAGCGTGAAGGAAAGGTATCCCTTTAAGGAAGATGTCATATGTCGCCCAAGCAAGTGGGCCACCATGGAGAAGGGTATCCAGTTTCTGAGAGAATTAGCTGTGCTGGAGGTGATTTATGATGACCTGAACAATGAACAACTGTCCAAAGATCCAGACGAAGTCAAGTGCACACGACCCATGTGGCGGAAGTTTATAAGGAGCGCACCATCGTCATACGCCAATTCATTGGCAGTGATAACCTGGAAAGATGGAGAGGAACAAACAGTGGATGAATTGGCTAGTCAACTCCGGCAATACGAGGAAAGTCTTTCTTCCTCCATCGTCTCGGCTGTGGAGAAACTGTCCGAAAAACTGTCCCGGGAGATCCAGCAACTCAGAGAGGATAGGTCCTACTCCTCACCTATACGGACCAGTATCTCGGCTATTAGAAGTAAGCGTTCTTTTGCTCAAGAGAGAGAATATAAAGGATACACACCACGGGGCACCCTATGGTTTTACCTGCGTGACCACGGAGAGGACATGAGGAAGTGGGATGGGAAACCTACTGCAGCCCTAGGGGCACGGGTATGTGAATTACAAGGGAAAACAATCACAGAAAGAGGTTCTTCCAGGAAAATTGCTGCTCCAGTTTCCAGCGGGCAGTTCCCCAGAGAGAGTAGAAGGGCTGATCTTACTCTTGATCTTAATAAAGAAACTTCTGACTCATACGTACAAGAAATGAGAAACGAGTACTGTGATGAGGATTAGAGGGGCCCTGCCTCCAGCCAGGGGGAGGAAAGGGACAACCGGGTTTACTGGACTGTGTGGATTCGGTGGCCTGGCACATCAGACCCACAGAAGTATAAGGCTCTGGTAGACACCGGTGCACAGTGTACCCTAATGCCATCAAGATATATAGGAACAGAACCCATCTATATTTCTGGGGTGACGGGGGGATCCCAACAGCTATCTGTATTGGAAGCCGAAGTGAGTCTAACTGGGAATGGGTGGCAGAAGCACCCCATTGTGACTGGCCCAGATGCTCCGTGCATCCTTGGCATAGACTACCTCAGGAGAGGGTATTTCAAGGACCCAAAAGGGTACAGGTGGGCTTTTGGTATAGCTGCCTTGGAGACGGAGGAGATTAAACAGCTGTCCACCTTGCCTGGTCTCTCGGAGGACCCTTCTGTTGTGGGGTTGCTGAAGGTCGAAGACCAACAAGTGCCAATCGCTACCACCACAGTGCACCGGCGGCAATATCGCACCAACCGAGACTCCCTGATTCCCATTCATGAGCTGATTCGTCGACTGGAGAGCCAAGGAGTGATCAGCAAGACCCACTCACCCTTTAACAGTCCCATATGGCCAGTGCGGAAGTCTAATGGAGAGTGGAGACTAACAGTAGACTATCGTGGCCTAAATGAAGTCACGCCACCGCTGAGTGCTGCTGTGCCAGACATGCTAGAACTTCAATATGAATTGGAATCAAAGGCAGCCAAGTGGTATGCCACAATTGATATTGCTAATGCATTTTTCTCAATCCCTTTGGCAGCAGAGTGCAGGCCACAGTTTGCTTTCACTTGGAGGGGCGTTCAGTACACCTGGAACCGACTGCCCCAGGGGTGGAAACACAGCCCTACCATTTGCCATGGACTGATCCAGACTGCATTAGAACAGGGTGGAGCTCCAGAACACCTGCAATACATTGATGATATCATCGTGTGGGGCAACACAGCAGAAGAAGTTTTTGAAAAAGGGAAGGAAATAGTCCAAATCCTGCTGAAGGCCGGTTTTGCCATAAAACAAAGTAAGGTCAAGGGACCTGCACAGGAGATCCAGTTTTTAGGAATAAAATGGCAAGATGGACGTCGTCAGATCCCAATAGATGTGATCAACAAAATAACAGCCATGTCTCCACCAACTAGCAAAAAAGAAACACAAGCTTTCTTAGGCGTGGTGGGTTTTTGGAGAATGCACATTCCAAATTACAGTCTGATTGTAAACCCTCTCTATCAAGTGACCCGGAAGAAGAACGATTTCAAATGGGGCCCTGAGCAACGACAAGCTTTTGAACAAATTAAACGGGAGATAGTTCATGCAGTAGCCCTGGGGCCAGTCCGGGCAGGGCAAGATGTAAAAAATGTGCTCTATACCGCAGCCGGGGAGAATGGCCCTACCTGGAGCCTCTGGCAGAAAGCACCAGGGGAGACTCGAGGTCGACCCCTAGGGTTTTGGAGTCGGGGATACAGAGGATCCGAGGCCCGCTATACTCCAACTGAAAAAGAGATATTAGCAGCATATGAAGGGGTTCGAGCTGCTTCAGAAGTGATCGGCACTGAAGCACAGCTCCTCCTGGCACCCCGACTGCCGGTGCTGGGCTGGATGTTCAGAGGGAGGGTCCCCTGTACACATCATGCAACTGATGCTACATGGAGTAAGTGGGTCGCACTAATCACACAACGGGCTCGAATAGGAAACCCCAGTCGCCCAGGAATTCTGGAAGTGATCATGGATTGGCCAGAGGGCAAAGATTTTGGAATATTGCCAGAGGAGGAGGTGACGCGTGCTGAGGAGGCCCCAATGTATAATGAACTACCAGAAAATGAGAAGCAATATGCCCTGTTCACTGATGGGTCCTGTCGTCTTGTGGGAAAGCATCGGAGGTGGAAAGCTGCTGTATGGAGTCCTATGCGACAAGTTGTAGAAACGGCTGAAGGAGAAGGTGAATCAAGCCAATTTGCAGAAGTAAAGGCCATCCAGCTGGCTTTAGACATTGCTGATCGAGAAAAGTGGCCAGTGCTCTATCTCTATACTGACTCATGGATGGTGGCAAATGCCCTGTGGGGGTGGTTGCAGCAATGGAAGCAGAGCAACTGGCAGCGCAGAGGCAAACCCATCTGGGCTGCCGCATTGTGGCAAGATATTGCTGCCCGGGTGGAGAACCTGGTTGTAAAAGTCCGTCACGTAGATGCTCACGTACCCAAGAGTCGGGCCACTGAAGAACATCAAAACAACCAGCAGGTGGATCAGGCTGCTAAGATTGAAGTGGCTCAGGTGGATCTGGACTGGCAACATAAGGGTGAATTATTTCTAGCTCGGTGGGCCCATGACACCTCAGGTCACCAAGGAAGAGATGCAACATACAGATGGGCTCGTGATCGAGGGGTGGACTTGACCATGGACACTATAGCCCAGGTTATCCATGAATGCGAAACATGTGCTGCAATCAAGCAAGCCAAACGGTTAAAGCCTTTTTGGTATGGAGGACGATGGTTGAAATATAAATATGGGGAGGCCTGGCAGATCGATTATATCACACTCCCACAAACCCGCCAAGGCAAGCGCCACGTGCTTACAATGGTGGAGGCAACCACCGGATGGCTGGAAACATATCCCGTACCCCATGCCACTGCCCGGAACACTATCCTGGGCCTTGAAAAGCAAGTCCTATGGCGACATGGCACCCCAGAAAGAATTGAGTCAGACAATGGGACTCATTTCCGAAACAACCTCATAGACACCTGGGCCAAAGAGCACGGCATTGAGTGGGTGTATCACATCCCCTATCATGCACCAGCTTCTGGGAAAATTGAACGATACAATGGACTGTTAAAGACTACACTGAGAGCAATGGGTGGTGGGACGTTCAAACATTGGGATATGCATTTAGCAAAGGCCACCTGGTTAGTCAACACTCGGGGATCTGCCAATCGAGCAGGCCCTGCCCAGTCAGAACTTTTACGTACTGTAGATGGGAATAAAGTCCCTGTAGTGCACATAAAAAATATGCTGGGGAAGACAGTCTGGGTTATTCCTGCCTCGGGCAGAGGCAGACCCATCCGTGGGATTGCTTTTGCTCAAGGACCTGGGTGCACTTGGTGGATAATGCGGAAGGATGGGGAAGTCCGATGTGTGCCTCAAGGGGATTTGATTTTGGGTGAGAATAGCCAATGATCTGAATTATGTGATGTTAAGTACTAATTATAGTTATAATAGTTATACTAATAATACACAGATATACTAATAATACTAATAATATTATATGCCATACTAATGTTATTATAATAAGAATCACCCAGATTAATGAAGAATAACTTCAGTGAAACCAAGCAAAGCACAGTGATGATGGTACCAGAACTGACTTCAACCTGAAACAATCCAACACCACATACCATCTCCATTTTTTCCTGCCCTGAAAGATTATTATGACAGATGGAGCCTGAAGTCATGGACTAAATGAACTCACCGAACATTTTAGAGGGATGGCCCACAGATGAAGGGAATGATATCTGTGTATGTGTGTATATATATATATAAAAGGGGGTGGTGATTAATGAAAATGTACTGGAAAATGTGAGACTTGAGCATGATGCAAATGGTATAGAATAAGGGGTGGATATTGTCCTGGTTTCGGCAGGGATAGAGTTAATTTCCTTTCTAGTAGCTGGTACAATGTTTTGGATTTAGGATGAGAACAAAGTTGATAACACACCGGTGTTTTAGTTGTTGCTAGGTAATGCTTACACTAGCCAAGGACTTTTCAGCTTCCCATGCTCTACTGACTGAGGAGGCTGGAGGTGCACAAGAAGCTGGGAGGGGGCACAGCCAAACTGGCCAAAGGGACATTCCATACCATGTGACGTCATGCTCAGTACATAAACTGGGAAAAGCTGGCCGGGGGGGCCGCTGCTCGGGGACTGGCTGGGCATTGGTCAGCGGGTGGTGAGCAATTGTGCTGTGCATCACTTGTTTTGTGTATTATTATTATTATTATCATATTATTATTATAATTTTATTTCAATTATTAAACTGTTTTTATCTCAACCCACGAGTCTTTCTAACTTGTGCTCTTCCAATTCTCTCCCCCATCCCACCGGGTGGGGGGGAGTGAGCGAGCGGCTGCGTGGTGCTTAATTGCTGACTGAGATTAAACCACGACACTCCCTTAATTTAATTTGCTTCACTTCAATAAGAAAAGTTGAGAAAGAAAAAGGAAACAAAACTTATAAAGTAAAATAGAAATTTCCTTCTTAGTTATAACCTAGTCTCTCCATCACTGGGAGATTGAGAGGCTAAAATGTTTCCATGCAAAGATGTGCGCTCTTTCTTGGGGTTTGAGGTCATATCGGACAATCATAAGTGTTTCTTCTGAAACAATTTGTTTCCTTCTTGCTTGGCTAAAGAAAAATGGCTGTGTCTTAACCACAGTAGGGTATCTCTATTTGTAGTCTTGTTGCGATACTTAAGTTTGACTGCCAAGTACAATAAGAACCAGTAACAGAGAGGTCTAACATGGTATAAATGCACTGATATTATGAACCTGTACACTGGCAGATGATTAGATAGCATACCATAAATGTAGAGATGAAAGAGTAATTAATTTTGGCTTTGAAAGGTACAGCAATGGAGGAGGTCCCAAAAGCCACTGTTAAAAGCTGGAATTTAGACATAAAATAGAGAGATTTACATAGGAGTGAGTAATTTTCTTTATGGTCCTTTGGTTTTCTTTATAGTTGCAAAGTCCATACACACTTGTAGGGCACAAATCACAGATTCAGACATGTTGGAAGGGACTTCTGGAAGTCTCTAGTCCAAACCACCTCTCAAAGCACAACCAATTAGATGAGGTTGCTCAGTGCGTTGCCCAGTCGAACTTTGAATATCTCCAACAAAGGAGATTTCACCATCCCTCTGGACAACCTGTTAAGTG
Organism: Aptenodytes patagonicus; assembly: GCF_965638725.1. Classification (NCBI taxonomy): domain Eukaryota; kingdom Metazoa; phylum Chordata; class Aves; order Sphenisciformes; family Spheniscidae; genus Aptenodytes; species Aptenodytes patagonicus. The sequence goes on from NC_134981.1 coordinate 5,909,291, forward strand.
CTTGACCACTCTCATCACCATCCAGAATTTTTTCCAAATATATAACCAAAATTCCCCACATCCAACTTGCATCTGTTACCCCCACTCCTACCCCAGTTCACCTTCAAGAAATCTGACTTCACCTTTCCTACGTTCTCCCATCAGTTACTTGCAGACAGCAGTAAGATCCAGCTCAGCCTTCTCTTAAAGCTAAATAAACCCCATTTCCCACCTTCTGCTTGCATCTCCTGCACTCTACTCCCCTACTCATCTCCTGCTCACACAGCCCAGAGTGCAGCTGGCCACCTTCACCGCACAGGCACACCGGTGACTCCTGTTCAACCTCTTGTCCATCAGAACTCCCAGCTATTTTTCTGCAAAGCTGCATTCTCTTCAGTCAACCCCCCATCCTGACAACTAAATAGATTGAGAAAGATTGCTCCTACAAGCAGCTATTTTTCTTCATAAACTGTAGGGGGAATCTAGACTGATTAGCTCAAGTGTAGCTGTCTACACTGAAGATGCCTAAACTTATGTAAAGGCATGTATCCATAGAGTCTTCCAAATTCCTGCACTTGATTGACCAAAAGTTTGATTCTCTAGAAGAGATGTTAATATTATTAGGTTAGAATTATGGAGAGAGATCATAGAGGGACGTCAAGGAGCAAGAAGACATAAAAGCATCAGGAAAGATTGCCCTCCTTCTTGGGCTCTTGCTTAGATTTATTTCTGGACATTAAATTGCTTCCTAGGAACTTAACACAAGGCTCAGATTCCAAGAAGAATAGATTATCTTGCCTGCTGTTTGACTGTTTCATGCTAGGCTTGTAAATAAAACAAATTACACTTAGAATACACATAGATTCCTTATCACTGATTTTTTTCTTTTTCCTCTTAGGAGACAAACCTGCTTATGTGACACTGACATCAAAACCAGACAGTAAATTAGGGCGAAATAGTGAAACAACATTTTCATTTTCTTTTAACTTCAATTCCCCCTCCCCATTTTCCTGAATCTATTGCAAAATTCTTCCCCCCCCCAGTTCCTGGCTCAGAACCAAAGAGGAGCACACTGAGGAAAGGCAGCCCACTTCCTATTGAAAGCAGCTGGTTTAAGAACAGTCAGACAATTTGCCATCGTAAACATCCACCCAACCCTTTTGTGAAGTTTATTTTCTTTCATTCAAAATCACTCTATAATTTCATAATGGTATAGTGATAATGGCAGAACAATAACCTTTTTACGCATTCAGCAGGTTCCTACCTAGCAAAAAACATCTTACACATCAGTTAAAGCGATAGACATATATTTTCAGTGAAAGATTTTTCCTCCATCTGTTCAGACGGTACATTTTCCAACTAAACTATCACCAAGCTTGCTAGCTTAAGAAAAAATAAAAGATGTATTTAAAAAAAAAAAATCAGCATCACTGTGACTGACTTAGCTGGGGAACAGATGACTCTCTGCTTAACACAGGATAAGAGCTATGTGGGATGCGTCAGCTTTGCAACACAGTGGTCACTCCTTTGGTTTGGATTAATGCACTCTTTCTTGCTTCTCGGTGTAGAATGAGAACAGAAGTTATAGAGCTTACCCTTCTTCATGATGAAATTGAAGGCCATGGAAATTTTTACACAGCTTTGCTAGAGCAGGGTGAGTAGCGGGGACAGAGTAGTGGAAACAATGTCTCAGAGGAAGTGTACATCACTGTCACAGATACGTTTCTACCACCAACACTAGAGCCAGTCCTGGAGTCAGAGGTGCAGAGAAGACAACCCCATCTGTGACTGTATGGGCCAGTTCAGGTCTGTAAGAGTATTGTTGCACCAGCAAACATGGCAGCAGCACTCCAGGAACCCAGCTGGCAGGGCTGCGGTATTCACCAGATAGCTTTGTGATCAGCTATGGGGACACAGTAGCACCCGGGAAAAGACAGGTCTGAGCAAGGGACAGCAGTGCCAAGTCCCAGACCTACAAATATAACTAAACTCTATCCTGATCCAGCAGTTTGGCAGCAACAGGATTCCAGAAGTTGGGACCTCTCTCTCTGGCAAAGCTATTTGAAGGTTTGGTGTTCAAAATTAAGTTAGTTATCCAAAACTTCTTCTGTAATCAGTGGAGAAAAATAGCTCCACAGAATGATTCATCTTGTTTAAGGACAGACATCAAAGATGGGTCAAACAGTATGCCCTCTGGCATACTGAGTCTCCTCAGTCAGATAAAAAGGGTCCAGCCCAGAAACTAGGTCTAGCTGAAACTGTCATGTGAGTAGCCAATTGTTCTACAGCATCCAGACGTTTGGTTTCCCCCAGGCCTGCATGAGTATTCTCATGAATGCTCTTGGTCTGCATTTGCTTAGACTCTGAGAGGGAACTGTTTTGTAAGGGATGGATCCCTAAGTCTTTTGAGAAACTGCAGGTCCAAGACCACTCACCGCTTAAAGAGCTGAACTGACTTGAATGATTTGATCATCAAAACCTACCCAGGAAGGAAGTAGTTGTTCTCTATTCAGAAAACCAGTGGGGATCCAACCCTTTAGAATTTGCCACCTTGTGGGGATCTAGACCTTGCACACCTACCAACCTTAAACTCATATCTAGAGTGATATTCACGTTGAGTCACCCACGGGAAATTAGTTATGGTTTGGGCAGGATGCTAATGCTAGATACTCAGTCACAGTGCATCTTCAGCTCAGCAAGAATTAGCTGCACCTGACAGAGTAACATCCCTTCTGCATCTCAGCTAGTCCACCCAGGGCTGGCGTAGGTACCGTCGTGTGAACTTGTGTTTTGTTGTATGCCTCTAGGAGCCTAATCTGATAAAATGCCTTCTTACAGATGCCTCTGGCTGTCTATCTCTTGGCATCTAAATTCCTTTGAAAGCTTGGGCCTAATTGCTGGTCTAAATCACAGCCACTAACTCAAAATAATACTTGATTCTCAAATCTCCATTATTTCCAGCTACCTTCCTGGATTTTTTTGCTCTGTGTTGACTAACAAAAGAATATAATTGTGAAAGACATTCCAAAACAACTACTCTAACTTTGCTTTTCAGTTCATGGCACTCTTTGCTCTTCATTCAACATTTACAATTCATTTGCCTCCTTTAACCTCTCTTTATCTTTCAGCCATGTCTCATACTTTTTAGTTTCCCACCCCTCCCAATGAACCCCGCACAGTCCCCCTATCCTGAAGCCCTCAAAGCTGAAAAGATAGCTTTAATTTCACTTTGCATTGCTTTCCTTTTATAATAATAAACCACCCACAAACACAGGCAAACTTTTGACTTGATTTAAAGCCAGCTCTCTGATGTGTCTCCAGATTTGCCTTCTGACTTTCTGTCTGTGCAGATGTAAATTATTCAGTGAGGGGTGTTGTAGACATGCCTCCTTCATTAACGTCAGTGGGACTTGTGAGGCTGAAGCAAAATCTACCCTCCCCACAGGCATCTCATGTTGGAAATTCACACTTTATGGCTGTCTAGTAGGACCATATATCACCACACTCTTCATAACTGTTATTCATTCTCCGGAAGGAAAAGAAAAAGAAAAAAAAAAAAAAAAAAGAAAGCTCTGGTGTTCTTTGCATTATACAGATCCTTTGCCACATAAAATAAAAAGAACATAAAAATAAAAAATGCTCTGCTAGTGTTTACCACTCAGTAATGTCAAAATGTGAAAGGCAAAGAGGTGTCCAAAAAGTGGGTGTCATTTGTGACGCTGTAATTAATCACACGTAATTGCTTAGTCTGTGTAGTACCTACTAAGTGATTTTGTAAAACATGGTTAGACCACAGATGTGATCCAGTTGGTGCTTTGTACCCTTTCCTAGATTTCACTGCTGAATGGATTGTTAGTTAAGACATTGACAGCCCACCACCAGTATATCATGTGATCCATATCAAAGCATTATTTGGCCCATGGGCAGTATGGTATCATCATTGTTGCAAAGCACAGAATAATAAGGCAGGGACATATACTAACAGTTTGGGATAGCCAGATTCATCTGATTCATTTTAATGAACAACTAGGCCAGAAAAGCAAACCCGACCATCTGTGCTGCAAAGACACTGAATGCTGGATTTTTTCTCCCTTCATCGTCATATTGCTATATCAGCACATGTGCTAACTTCAAACCTTTCCCATAACACATGTGCTCCAATTGCAATCATTTGGATATAATTTGTTTTATGCTTCCATTTCCCCCCTGTTGATATGAGTGGGGCGGTTGTTGTTGCCATTGGAAATGCTTTGACATCTCTGTCTCAATTTCTTAATGTTCTTCTATGTGACCTTGTCCAATCAAATCTAACAGGTACTGGCACACGCGCTTCTGCCTTGATCTGAAAATACGCACAATTATGTGCTAGTCGTTTGTGATTTGTAATTGACGGTGCTTAAAAAATATGCATATAGCTTCCTAATGAGGTAAACAAACAGGCAGTGCCCTGTTGCAGCATGTGAGGGTGCAGAAAAAGGCATCTTACGTGTTCTTTCATTGAATATTAAACTACTAAACTTGAATTAATGCCAGGTGACCCACAAGCAAATACAAACAATTAAAAAAAATCCCAGTCACATAAAGAAACCAACAGCAGTCTGAGAACCAGCAGCTCTTTCAGTCATTTTTGCCTGGACTCATTTACCCATATTAGGCCCTCAATTTATGTTCCTGTTCATCCCAGGCTTCCTTTGCAGCCATGAAGAGGGAGAGAGAAGGTCACTTCAACATCGTCAGGATGATCTGTTCCATCCAAGATCTGACTCAGCCTCTGGAAACGCCGTTTTCTCTCTCTCTCTCTCCACTGCCCATGGAAAAAGCGTGGGGGGACCAAGCTCCCTACCTAGTACCTCACTTAAAACCTTTGCTTCTGCAAGATGTGTTCAGAAGAATTAATACCTAAACACAAAAGTAACCACAAATGTACAGCATCTGAGGGAACCCCACAGAACAGTCACTCTACTTGGCACTATGTGCAACCTTTGGATCCAGACCCACTGTGGCCACAACAGTGAGTCCTTCTATCTGATGGAAACCTCTACTAATGAAGTTTCCCTGCTTTAGGGGCATAAATGAGTACTTGTGCGTGGCTTTTCACTGGTCTGAGCAGATACATCAGCTCAATTGGCACTAACTCAGGGATCTCTCCAATTGCTTTAAGCAGACATAACCTTATTATTAAAATTACTATTGGGTTAAAATGAGGCACACGGAACAGTGCTGGACACACTGATTCATGCTAATTGCGATAGCTCCGTTTCTCTCTACTGACCCAGAGGCGTTTGGAAGCTGATATCTGTTCCATTAACAAACAAGGATGTTACAGTGCCACAGGGTGAAAACATATTACAGGTGTTAAATGGATGGGCTGAGTGAATGCAAACCAGTGTCAATAGCTGAAAAATTTTGATTATTAGCTTTTTCAATTGAAGGTGGCAGGATGCAAAGCATGCATGTGAGGATTACGTGGCAGGGGGGAAAAAGAGGAAACCTAGTTAATGGCCAAAATGTGGTCATGGTTAAAAATAATGGTAAAATTATGTTTTTGTGCTCCTTCTGTGGTGAGAAGATTAGTCTATAACATATTCACATGGATAGGGCAATGCTGTGTGAGAAGTTTTAGGGAATATCCGTCATGTAATGCATGTTTCCAGAAGTCTCTCCACACTTATTCTGACATGAATATTTGTGCTTACTTACTAACCTACTGCCTTAGTGCTTGTTAGATAAAGGAGAGCTTTCTTCTGCGTTTGTTGAACACCAGTTTTGGTCTCGCATGCTTTCTAGAGAAGAATCTTATTCTTAATTTCTGTAAGTTCTTTTATTCTGATCCCTCTGGGATTTTAGTTGATGAGTAATTGTTGCTGGGTTTTGTTTTTACAGAAAAACATTTTTAAAATTAATAGATTTTGGTTAATAGATGTTAAGGTTTAAAGAGTCTGTTGCAATTTTCTAATCTGTCCTCCTGTGTGTCATCAGCCTGGTAAGTTCTGTATCTATCCTGTCACTTACTTTTGGATAGTAGTATACTTTTTAGACGGAGACACCTGAAATGAGGCATTACAGGAAAATCTGTTGTTCTCACAGCTGCAGCTACGTGAAACCTCAGAGATAAACTTCCCACCAACCCCTCCAAAAAAAGCGTATTTGGATCACATGAAAATAAAAGTCTGAGTAAAAAATAATTCTCCAAGAAATCCACAGTATGTTGTTTTATTGAGAGAGTTGAAACGTTTCATTTCATCACAACAATTTAGATACCTGAACACAGATGTCTAAATCCATTTAAATACTTTGGAGTGTGTGACACATCTGCATAAGCCTGAGAGATGCAGCCCAGGAGCCACTGAAGAAATTTTTAAGGAAGAAATTTTTTACACTGAGGGTGGTGAAACACTGGCGCAGGTTGCCCAGAGAGGTGGTGGATGCCCCATCCCTAGAAACATTCCAGGTCAGGTTGGACGTGAAGAAAAATTTATTTACTGAAAGAGTGGTTAAACATTGGAAGAGGCTGCCCAGGGCAGTGGTTGAGTCCCCATCCCTGGAGGTATTTAAAAGGTGTGTAGATGAGGCGCTTAGGGACATGGTTTAGTGGGCATGGTGGTGTTGGGTTGACGGTTGGACTCGATGATCTTAGAGGTCTCTTCCAACCTTAATGATTCTATGATTCTATGATTCTATGATTCTATGGACAGGGCTCTGAGCAACCTGATGTAGTTGAAGATGTCTCTGCTTATTGCAGGGGGGTTGGACTAGATGACCTTTAAAGGTCCCTTCCAACCCAAACTGTTATTCTTTGATTCTCTGATTCTCTGATTCTGTGAAGACCTGCACCTTTGCAAAGTGACAGCTGGAGGTCAGGCGGACAGAAGACACCCAACGTTAAGCAGCATAATCCCACCCAAAGTATCTCAGTTCTTGTTTTCAGAATGTCCTTTTAAAAATTTATTTATTTATTTATTTATTTATTTATTTATTTATTTATTTATTTATTTTTGTGAGGTTTTCTGTGACAGGAAACAAATATATAAACAAAAATACAAAAAGTGAAACAATTCACCACATCTGAGGTCACTGAAAAATTCTGTTCTACCCAAGGGCATTTTGGGGTTTCAGCAGATGATAAAACATTCCCATCTCTTCCTGCCTTCCAAAATGAAACACCACCAAACCTTTTCATTTACTCTCCCCTCCTCAAATATTTGCAGTTTACCCAAATATGAATCACCTAATTCCAAAACAGGTATTAACAAAGAACCCCAGTTAAAGCTGCTCGTTTCTGCATGGATTTAAAGAGCCTAAATGAAAAACTGTGGTCAGATGCCTAACATTCAGCCAGCTAAATTGCGTTGAGATGAAAAACACCCTTACAGGCGGGGTTGCCTTCTACTTCTGGGTTGCTTGAGGCAGAATTTTCTGAAGGGCATATACAATTCAGGGCAAATGGGAGGTGACAATGAGATTGTCATTAATTCCATGGTTTGGGAGAAAATTACCTAAGACCCTAAACACTGTTTAACGAACTTGTGGCGGAAGTGACAAATTTACAGCAGAAGAATTCAGTTATATAGCTGATTATGTGGCTGATAAAAATTAACGAAAATACCTCAATAAGGATTTATATAGTTACAATATTATTAGAAGTTTATAACCATTTGCTAATTGGCATCATTAATGAAAATTAATGTGGCTACATACACTTAAGTATTTCACCCTGTAATGAGGAAATGAACAGTGACATGAAATACTACTAATAATTAATACTACATATATTTTATTAGACAAATAGTATGTCCAAGGCTTTGCCAAGAGAAGGAAATACAATTATCCAGCCTGTGTGTAACATGCTGTGGTAACGAGTTAACATTCTAGCTAGGGATGTTGAGAATGATGTTTAGTGATACAGATACATCAAAAAGAGATCCCATATCACAGAAAAGACAGTAACGGTGCTGAACTTGAGGCAGAAATTTCTAATACATCTCCCTTTGTCATGTTGGACAAGCTAGTTGCTATCACTCTGTACCTCAGATTCACATTTACAAATACAGATTGTATCGTTTCCCTTTCAGTGTATGGTAAAAAAAAATGTATACACAGGAATGGGGGAGAGGCTTTGGCAGTAAGGCTACATAACTGCAAAGGCAAGGTGCATCAAAGGACCTGCAGATCTCGTAGGTAGATCCTATAACAGCAGTAAAAGCTAGAATCGTTTGTCAGGTACCTGGGCTCCCTGCACAGTGCACTTGGATCAGCATCATATCAAAAGCATGCTTGGTTGAGAACTACCTTGTAAGAAGCATGAAAGACAGGAAAATATATTCCAGATCTCATCCTTTTCTGCATCTCAGACCCTTTGCTCAGTCTCTGGGATGTACCATAACACATCAGGATTACAGTCCCAAATCTCTCTGGAACATTTATTTATGACTTCCCCCCCACGCCCCCCCCAAAGGAATGAAGTGTCTTTTTTGACATTCATATGAGAGTTTGGTGATTAGAGAAAGCCTTAAAAAGTGGGTTGCCCAATTTTAATTTCCTCTTTTTCTTATAATGATTCAAATGTCATCTCCAGCTTCCTGGGAGAGCCTGCTAATAAATAGGATAAACTTGAATTTCTTAGCAGCTGGATGAGATAGAGAATCAAGAGCATGCACTAGAGCACCAGAGTCCGTTTCTAGCTGGACATCTTAGGACATACCCACCCGTTCAGTTTTATTCCTTTTTCTTGGGGCCAATTAATTAATCTTTAATTTCTTCCTACAAAATTAAAATGATTGCAGAGCAGAGAATGCTTCTACCCTAATCTCATTTGTAACATAACCGATAGGATACTTTCCTATTATGAACTGAGGAAGGCAGGAGTAGTTTCCTGGTGCCCTGTTGAAGCTTTGTTATTTAGCACAAAAAATTTTCAAGATTCTTCAGATGTATGAAGGGCAAAGAGACTAAATTCCTGCAGGGAGGAATTGAACATAGCTTTCTCAGTCCTGGAGGGCTGCTATAACCACAGAGTTACTGCTATAAAGACAGATTCTATCATTACTTTTTCAATCTTATTCTCTGGAGGGAAGCTAGATGAAAGACTTACAGAATGTAACTTGGATTCACTGTACGTACTCCTCTGAAATGCAGCCATGAGGGCCAGGGTTTTTACTTTTTTCTTATTTATTTTGTTCTGGGCCATGAGTCCACCCACAGATTAAATAGCTTTTATCAATTTTGTCTCGGGGTGATGTAATGAGAATTAATTGATATTTGTTAATTACTGTGTGATCTTTGACATAAATTCCACTGAATATGTGAGGTCTTTTATTGATGCAACTTGTTTGACCATTGTCGAGCATTGCATGGAGTAAATTGGAAGTTAACTCCCATGGGAGTTAATTTACTTTTCCACTATCCAACGTACCCTGCATTCAGAAAAGTATCTAATCATGCACCACTTTTTCATATGATTTCTGCTTTTAAAATTGATTGTGAATTTATGCACAGAATTGCTCAAGTTTCCTTAGAAGCCAGACACAAACCTTACAATAACGCTTACAGTGAAACCCTGCATTTTTCATTGACTCTTCACTGTTTCTCCTTTTTAACTCCATGCTTATTTAAAGAATGAGTTTAAAGTATGGTTACAAAGATGTATGACACCTTTTGCCTTGTCCTCATCATATATAAGTAAATTAATACAATGAAGGGAATTAAGTTACCCTGACTGTTACATACCATCAAAGGATTAATTTTTTTCTGTCTGTCCTCCTCTGGTTTTGTGTTCTAAGTTTTGACCTTCTTCATGATGACTCACCTTGGTAGAATGTTTTCCCAAGGGATGTTTGTCTAGTAGGTAAACGATTTTATTTCAGATCTCAGTTAGAAAGTCACCTTTTGTCTGTTTACACTGCTTTGGAGAGGTATATTCATCTTTGTGTTCAAAACCCCTTTTCAGCATCTACTCCATTATCTGGATTACAAAATACGATGACTTGCAGTGTAGCATTAATTACACCTAATTTTGAACATCCAACTTGTAGATGTTTCCATCTGAGCTGTTATTATAGGTTCTTTTTAAAGACTATAGAAAGAAATAGGCAGTTTTAGGGTGAAATTAATCTAGTCTTGAATTAGACAGTTTAATGTAGGACAGAACAGTCCTGCTTTAAAGCACCTATTTCTTTTCATAGACCATAAAGAAAGCCAGTGATGAGTATCTCAGATGGAGACATCTGTATAGTAACTGTCTAAAATTAAGGAAGATGAATCCCATCCAGAAATGAGAAGTAATGGTAGCATAGCTAAGACCACAAGAATATGTTTCCTCTCTCTGCTCTTCCAGTCGGAGGGGAATACAGTGGAGCTGGCCACACATCACAAATAAGATAAAAGGCACAGCCAAAGTGAATAGATTAGCACAAAGCCATATGTAGAACTGCTCAAAGATGCTGACAAATAACATTGAACTTCTAACAAAACGCTGAAAATCAAAGCCTATTCAAAAAAAAACATTTCAAGAATGGGGGTGGGGAGACGGAGGAGATGGGGTTGGGGAGAAGACAAGTGACATTCATTTAGTAAATTGTTCAGTGAGAAGGCAAGTGTAATCTCAGGCCTATAGCTCATCCCTTGAGGTTGTTAAGTGTTCTCCTGTATTCAGCAGAACGGGAAAGATTTACATCACCCTTCCCAACAAAGCGATATTTGGGCTGCCTTCTCTCCAATCTACTTAGCATCCTCGTTTATATTCTACCTTTCTGACTTCTATTAAAATCAGGCTCCTTTTCCACAGTCCTGCTACATGCTGCCATTCTACTGTCCGTCATTAAATTACAGCCTTTTCTTCTTCTCTTCCTCCTCCCTTCCTTTCTTTTCTGCTCTACCCTGCATCTCCCAGAGGTATTTGCATTTGTGTGGCAAATACACTGATTCTTTTCGCATGGTTTGCTCCAGCATGACACGAACTATTTAATTGTAAATTATTAAGTCATCTGTACTTTCCTGAAATGATTCACAGTGGAATGACAGGAAATTATTCCTAGTGGAATGACAGGATATGATATGATGAAATCACGATTCACATGTAAATTGGATGTCTGCTGATAGAAATCCGAAGTCCACTGAGATTTCACAAAAAAGAAAATGCTGCAAGGTTTATCCATTGGGTAGATTATTTATTAATGGATAGCCCCTGTATTAAGTCTGTCCACTCTTAGTTGTTAAAACCCATGGGGGATTTTTTTTTTTTTTTCTTTAGTTGTAGTTTGATGTGAAGGTTTTAGACAAACAGCAACATTTCTAGTCTTCCTATATATATTTTCCCTTCAACTATCTAATTTGTCAATCTCTCTCTCTCTCTCTCTCCCCCCTCCCCCCTTCTCTCAGGTCTGACCACTAGCTGGCATAATTCATTGTGGCTTTATTGCTTGAACAGAATTGTGCCAGTTTACCCACGCTGATGTTCTGTAGACCACAGATTAAAGTGTACACATCTACACAGAAATTGTCATGCTTCTTTATTTTTCTTCCTTCTACAAAGCTGTCTGCACAAATTATCTCTTTGGCTTCCTCTGATTTACTTTAAAAGTGTTACATTAATTTTAAATGCAAATTGCAATAATTAAATTTGACCTTATAAACTATCAGATGTGATGGGAATTTCCCTTTCTGATTTTTTATCTTAAATTGGAAAGGAACCAGATCAAACAGGCAGGGAATTTCAAAGTCAAAACAAATACCACTCATGGCTAGGGACTCTGCTACAATAACAAAAAAGAAAACACATGTATGCATGTATGTATGTGTGTATGTATAATACAGATGTTAACTGCAAACTATCCAAAATCTTCAAATTTGTATGTAAAACTGGCAGTAGCCCATCTTTTGTTGTTAAGGAGAAAAAAAAACACAATCAAAGTGACCCACATAGATATATATTTTTTTTTTCTTTAATAATGGATACTTTCAGATACCTCCTAAGGTCCTATTCCTCCTGTCATGTTTAAAGGGTTTATTGTTTCCAGAAAAGCTTTTGCTGCTCCCTCTGGAGACTGAGCTGATCTAAGGTAATATTAATTCTGTGCCTCTCTCTTGTCGGAACTCGACTTCAAACGGAATAAATGAGATGAGAGCTGAAAGAGAGGTTATGCAAGCTGTCATCCTCCATTGTGTTGGAGGCATCAATGACTCTCAGAACAAATTAGGTGTCACTCTACTAAATCGCAGTCAGAAAGGCAAATCAGTTTATAGAAGACTTATTTGGTCTCCTGGAAAGCTCTTGCATTCAGAGCACAGTTAATCTTCCTTTTCTTTCAGTAATTTTAAAAATCCTCATTTTTTATTTCTTTTTAAACAAAGATGAAGCAGAATTTCCTCCTGATGACTCATAACGTTCCCCATACAATTCAGGCTGATTAGTTCAGTCTAATTTCTCTCTCTTCAAAAGAAAAAAAAAAGTCCCACAGTGGTTTGTTTCAATCCGAAAAGAGAAAAGAGAAATGACTACATATGTTTTATTAGACTTCTTAATTTTGGGATTGTGGCTTAGGAAAGAAGTCTGTGATAAAAAGAGTATCTGAAGAAAAAAAGAATATTTATGAAGCTTGTCAAGTACGAATTCTTCCAATTTTGCAAATCTTAACTGATTCTATTCATTCTTTATTATGTGACTCTCAACCTATAGAAAAGGAACTAGCATTAGTTAACTACCTGGTAAATAGTTCACCTCTGGCACTTGATTTAATACTTTATTTTTTCTTTTTTTCCCCCAGTAAAGAAGCTAAATGGATTTTTGCATTCTAGGCTGCACAAGAAACTTTTTTCTTTTACAATCGAGTGATGTGCAATCAGTTTTTCACTGAGAAAGACAGGCTCATCCACTTCTTGAAAGAAGAAGATTGCCATACTTTAATAAGATCAGGACAAAGATGGAATACACCTCACATAAACTGAGGTACCTATTCTAATTCAAGATTATGTCTATACAAGCAAGGAGTACGGTGCAACAGGAGTAGATCTGCAGAGTGAAACAGCTGCTGTTGAGGGCCATTTTACATTTAAAAGGGATTTTTTTCAGATTAGCTTTAGTCTAGACCTATGAACTAGGACCCAATAGGTGCTGCAGTGCATCAAGTGTGTTTTTGAAGAGTATCTTTCAGTTTTGCTTCATTTGAAAGGTTTTGAGACCCCTCTGTGATGACAACCAAAGTGTAATAACTGGGGGCAATCAGGAGACTTGCTTCAAAAGTACTCTCAACCAAAGCTGAATGGAGACATATCATTAGTTTCTCATGAAGTCCAAGATAAGAGATAAGCACAGATGTCTAAAACTAAAGTGGGTCTCAGAAATCACTATATTACTTTGTGATTGAAGCTGTGACTTGGGAACACAGTGCTAAGTTTCCAAAGACAAATCACATTTAATTTCCTGAATTTTAGAGAAATCTTTATACTTCACCAGGGTTAGAGTGCTTATGTTCCTTACAGAAGTCATAGAGAGGGTTAAATGACTGAAAGTAGGTTCAGGGAAGCCACCAGGCTTATACAGGAGTCCCCTAAACTTTCTAGTGGGAAATACCGAGGAAAAATCAGAAATTAAACCCCACTATCAATAGTTAGCTAAACAGCTAACCTTCTCCTTGAGTCGAACACTAAAAGAAGTCAACCCAAATAGAAAGGAACCAGAGATACTCCTTCCCCATTGCAAATGACAGAAAAACTCTCCGTCCGCTCAGATGAGTGAGGAGATCTGCTACTGAAAGCTCATCCTGCCTACTTTGAAACAGGGATTTAAAATCAGTTCTCCTGTTTTTTTAGCAAAGTGCCGACACCACAGACATACTGAGTATTTGAAAATGAGACTTTCTGAATCACTGCTGTTGACATTTTTCTGCTTCAGGAGATAAGCAGTGTACTTTTGAACCCCCTCAGGCACAGGAGGGAGCTGAACTCAGATCCCCCACATGCTGGAAGGTAGATCTAAGACTTGATTAGTCATAAAAACACAGTTAATTCCCTTCATTCCAGCTTTAAAAAATAAAGACTTTTGCCTGAGCTTGTTTGTTTGTTTTCATTAAAGAAGAGACAGAGGGATTATGACTGAACATCCCAACTGGAAGTAAATTCTTATTTATGGATAAAGATGGCAAAATCCTGAAATAACAGGGATATTCCTCGGCATTTCCTATGGATTGCCCTAAATAACTTACCAATCCTCCTCATCCCATATACAAAAACCATTCTGCGGATGCTGCCACAGTGACTAGGAACCTAAAAATTAAGCTCTGTGTTAATGAACGGTACAGAGTCAAAGTGTCATCGTATGCGAAGCCACATTCCCAGGGAACATCAGAGGAACTCACTCAGTGCCTTAATGTTCGTGGAATGTAAAATGCTACTGTAAAATAAGATGTCCAAGATAAAAGGAGGAAGTAGGATCAGTCTCGGTGTCAGCACTCTGATACTCGAGTGATAACATCTCCCTTTTTTCTCAGCACATTGTGAAGGCTCCTGAGCAGAGATGCTTGAACGTAACTAAACATTTTTTATGAGCATTCCTTCCCAGTAATAAACACATTTGATTTGACCGTGCTCATACATCATTTATACTCACTTTCTCTTGATATTACGACAACTTAGTTAACTGGAAAGATTATTTGCAGAACCATGTCATTTTTAAGGTCATATTGCAAACTATTTGAAAATGAAAAAAATGCTTAATATTCATTATGGAGAGTATCCACAGTGTAGGAGACTTGCTTTTATGAGCTTGATTTACACAATAAAGTGGTGGAAGGAGCTTTCAGGCAGTGCAGCAGCACAGAGCTGATCAACCAGAAGATAATGACAGGCCTGAAATGGTGGGACATAGGCCCCATCCCCATTATTTGCACCAGGTTCCACAATCCAGCTGCTCTGTGTTGCCAAAGTGAGGACCCTTTGACTGCTGAGCTTGATTCAGTTATTTTACATAGAAGTGTGGACAGCAAGCATCTGAGAAACACAAGGAACAAGCTCAGAAAGAGTCCTCCTGCTAAGCAGGTGCATGACGTGGGACCTCAGGGCCCAATACAAAGCTGTCTCCCCTAGCTAGCAGTCATCACGTCAGTATCAGCACTCACAGCATGAACATCAGCAGTGACCATGCTGATGGAAAGGGCACCCTTTCTAGCTGAAAGCAGTCTGGAAAGCTACAAAATTCTCTTATATCCTTCTCCTAAGGTAGGGGCCAAAATCAAGGTTACTCTTTTGGCAAAAATGGGCTTGTTTCTCGTGGGCTGTTTCTAGAGATAATAGTGATGTCCTCACAAAGGGAAATGGTGAAAAACCTTTGTATGTAGTCCCCTCATCCTTAACTGCTCAAAGAAAAAAATGACACAGTCCCTCCATAAGTAAAAATCTGAAAAATTCTGACATGCTGAACTCTATACATAACTGTAAACATGTTTCTTTCTCAGACATTTCCAAAGTCTAGGGCTACCAAAGGGATTTCTAGAGCTGTTAAAAAATAATAAACTAATAAAAGGGGATTTCTTGGAGAAAGGGATGGAAACACATTGTATTTACCACACAAATTGTATTCAAAGCAGTGAGAAAAACCGAGCACGCTGATGCTTAACCACACTTATGGTTTCACTTATTTAATGTGCTCATGGAGTACATCAAACATGGGCTGAAAATTGGTGAAAGATGGGAAACAAAGGGAAGGAATAAATAGTCAGTGGCACAAGGTGAACAGTGGGATGCCTCGCCTCATTGTTCTGCATTAGATCTTGTGTTTGAAATCTGTATTAATGATCTTGAAAGAGGGTAATACTGAGGTTAGCAAAACTTGCAGATGACACAAAGTTATTTAGCGAGCATGGACCAGAGAGATCCGTGAGGAACTTCAAAGAGACTTAGCTAAACCATGTGAGGACTAAAGTGAGGGCAAATGAAGTTCAATGCCAATAAATGCAAAGCAAGGCATACTGAAAGGAAAAAAATAAATTAAACTGCTTGTACATCTGACAGGGGTCTACATTCACTGTCTCAACCCAGGAAAGGGATCTGGGTATCAATGAAGACAGATTTCTACACCATATGCAGCTGTAGTTTTAAGAAAAAAATTCAATCAAGATGTGAGGGTTCATAAGAACTGAGATGGGGAATGATGCAGTAAATACTACACAGTCAATCTATAAATCAAAATGTGGTCTCATCTGGAAAATTTTGTGAAGTATTATTACACTACCATAAAAACAAAATAAGAAAAAAATAAGAAAAAAGTTTATCAAAATTAGGAAGGCCTCACCTGTGACAAATGAAAGTGATCCATGCCTTAAAAAAAAAAACAAGAAAAAAATCTGTCATGTAAAATGATTGAAAAGATTGGGAAGAGTTACCTTAGAAAGGAGAGGGACAAAAGGACATAACGAAAGGATAAAAATAAATGACTTAGAGAAGATAGATTAGGTGCTTCTCTTCTCCTCAGCTTGTGGCAGGACAAGAGAATGTGCAATAAAATTAAGGAGGGTAGCAAGTTCAAAACAGATAAAAGGCAACAGTGCTCTTTTTTTCTACAATGAGTGATTAAGCCAGGGAACCTTCTGACACACTGAAAGTGAAAACTAAAGGACACTTCAAATAAATATTTAAACAGATAACAAGAATTGCTGAAGCTGAAATAAAAAAGCCAAATATTTGTTGGGAAGTATTTGAAAGCTCTTTTTTTAAAGCCAGATTTCTTGAACTTTCCTTTGAAGAGCTCTCCTAGGCTTGTGCCCAAATCTCACAATCTTTGGAGGAAAAAGGCCCTGAGGACCTAGTGGCTCACGTTGGGGTTAGTTCACGTAACGTGATTTCCATATTAGAGAGTTGTGCATGCTGAGCACCAGTCTTCATGTTCTGCACACAGAATATTACTTTATCTATGCACCAAATATTTGTTTCCAGACACTCAGCAGCCTGGGCTGCCATGTACCTGCAGAGATGTATATGTACAGGTAAATGTGCTCATGAGCTGCAGTTCAGACACTGGTTCTGCAGTACAGGCTCTACAGAGTTTCTTGGCATAGGCATGACCATTTAATAGGGACACTAAGGACATCCATGTGATGTCCTATGTTTACTCTCCCAAATTCTTTAAGACATGGTGCTGGCAAGTCATGGAGACAAGACACTGGGCTAGATGGATTAAAGGTCTAAACCCAGCGTAGCAACATGCGTGTTCCTTTAAACTATGTACAGAGCCAGGCTGTCTACACCAACACACCCTGTTATTACTTGTCCTCCCCCTCTCCTGGATTGCTTGCTTCACCAAATCACGAATATTTATCTTTCAGACTGCAGGTTTATGGAGGGGAGGTATGATGAATGCCTTTGTGTTTGTAGGCTGTCAAACACAATACAGCTTCCACCTCATTGAAGCCTAAGGTTGCGCTAGTCAGAAAATTGTGAAACATCAAACACTTGGAGCAGTATCAGTCCATCCCAGGAAAGGAGCAAAGGAGATATATTCCTTCCTTCAAATCATGAATGCCAACCCAGAGTACCCCAACATCTGACACTGCAAGTGGTCACCCAAACCTCTGCTGTCTGGCTGCTCTCTGAGACTCCTCTTTACAGTCATTAAAATGGAAATGGCATCTGAAAGCCATGAACGTCATTTCACTTCCAGCTTCCTCAATTATCTCCTCCTTTCCACTGCCCTCCCACTCTCTGTGTGGTGAGAGAAATATGTTTTCAGAACTGTCATTTTAAGGAATAAATACTTGAACTATCAATAACTCTGTGCACTTTGCCCCAGCTGAATGAAAACCTCCTTTGTGAGCATAGAAGCAAATGATACACAGTTAAGCAGAAAGAAGCTACCTGAATGTGCTTATTTCAGCTAACTATTTCTGTATTATGATAGCCTGTTTCCAGTAGATCAAAGAAACCTGGCAGTGTTGTTTTTTCACACTGTGAGAAGCACAAACATCATTTAAATGCCCCCTCAAAATATTCATGCATCAAAAATCCATTGAAGGCTCAGTCTACTCTCAAGCTGGCTTTCAGCCAACATTGTTATGTTGTTGCTGCATCATGATGGAAATAGCAGACAGCACAAAACAACAAACAGCAAAGACGACAAGCCTTTAAAAACAAATCTAAACACCAAAAAACCCCACTGTAACACTATTTAAAATTTCAATAATGGTAAAATTTGTTGATAATTGTTCATTTATTGATTTAGTTCTACAAAATGACATTTTAAATGCTGACTTTTAGGATTCTGTTTGCAGGGGTTTTCTAACCCTCAGCCTTATGGTTTTTATTTTGTTCTGTATGATATATATAGTGCATGGATGGATTTCTCAATTATTGAAAGTGGTGTAGCTTCACTGAAGCTGACAATTAGCTCTTTCATAGTTAAGGTCAAGTACGTAAACAGATTAAATGGAATTATTCTCAGTATCTGCTGAGCTTTTTGCATGGCAAATGGTGAAGAATCTTGCTTCAAGCCATTAATGTCTTCATGGGCTCATGTCTGAGAAAGCTATTGAGTTTCTACTTAGAAACTTGAGTAGATAGAGACCCTAGGTAAGTTATTCCAATACTTAGTTGTCCTTAACTAATCTTATAATTTAAAAATTCTCATGGTAAATGGAGAAGAACTTTTTACAGAGCACAAAGAGGGAACCTATGTCACTGAATGTGGCATAACTTAGCTAAAATGCTAACATGCCCTTTGGTCTTCTGGGTACCCGATCGTGGATGGTTGTGATCTAGTGTATCTACCTAACATGATTGCCCATATCTCCTGTACAGTCAGTATGCAGACTGACATCTCTGAAGATGCAAAGTGCAAACCTGTCCATCTTTTTCTTTCCATGCAGAGACACAGGATCCTTCAAAAACGATCATGTCATCATCCCAGGAAGAAGCCAATGCAACTTCTAGGCTCTACTGAATCTGCACTGCTTCAGAAACCTCTTTAACCACAAAGGCATTGGCAATCCCTGTCCACCCTGTTGAGTCTGAGCTACTGTGCATCCAGAGCGGCAGCAGTACTGAGACCCACAGAAGGACAGCCAAGAAAAAGCCTGACTGAAACTTGATAGTTGGAGCATTCATCTGGGAAGAGGTAAAGCAGGATTTCAGTTTCAACTCTACGAATGTAGTATCTGTATTTTCTTTTCAACCTTCATTTAATAATATATATATGTAGGTCTATCTCTATGGAATATGTCTATGCACATGTATAAGCATAACTCCTGGAGCAAGAAATAACATTCATAATTCACTCAGCTTCAGCTGGACCATTAGTCTAGGATCAAGTCCAACATGAATGGCAGAACCCCAACCACCGTCAGAGAACTGCAGGTGGGAGGCAGGCATTTATTTCTCCAGGACAGGCCCTTATGACAGTGTGTAGAGAAGTATATATGGAAATGTGTTTTTAGGCTGAGTAGGAAAATACCTAATGAGTTTAGGTGCCCATAAGTTTTGATAGTTCTGAAAAATATATGAAGTGGTTTAGATTTATGCAGACCAGATTTCACCTAGACTTTGACAGATCTTCTCTTTGGAATTCCTTATTTCTCAGCTTTAGTTCTCCAATGCATGTTCTGTTCTGGTGATTTCCAGCCTCGGTCTCTAACTCACCTGCATTTTGTGCAAGCATGGTGTCCTGGAAAGCTCCGTGGTTTCTACTTCAGTAGTGCAGCACATGGGAACTGTGCAAACAGAAGCCATTTGGTGAATGCTTAGTGGGACCCGGGCTGCCTGGACCAATTCACTCTTTGCCCTTCAGCACTTTCATGATCAGATCTTTGGCTCCCTCGCAAATTCATGTGGAATTCATTGTTGGAGATCAGCTCCCTGGTCTTGATGTCTTTCAGGAAAGGCTGGGCTGTCATTTTAGGCCTATGAGCTATATTTGCTGGTTGATGGATGCCTCCACATTGCCAACTGAAAATCATCCAGAAGTCGGCTATAGCGGATGTGCCGTGTAATTACACTGTCACTGAAGGATTCCAGACATTGGCTTGGTAATTCTAAGAATACATTTCTGTCCATCAGAGAATTCCCAGTTATTTTTCCTAGATATTAAGAATTTCAGCCATTTTTACTGTGATGAAAGATGTATTCCAGGACATTTTTAAGACAACAAAGCCAAGATTCGTCTCATCTAATATTATGCGTATGGCTGACACATCTTGAGCTGGGAGCCTAATCACCCTCCTTTCCCTCTTTAAGACATGTGAGACAGAGACCTCCATGCAATCATTCAGACCTTAGGTTGCACAACTCGCCCACTGGAGCTGCTCTTTTATATCTGCTGGTAAGGAAGCTTACAGTACAACTGGCCTCCTAATATAGGGGTCTCATTTAAGAGACTAAATACAGAAGAGCTGAAGTCACAGACAGGCAAGGAGGCCCATTTCTTTTCTTTATTAGACCTCAGATACGGCATGAATCAAAGCAGAAGGTGTCAGAGCGCCAATGTTATAGCATCTGATATACTGTGCTTTGGGCACCCTCATATTCAGGACAGTTGCTTAGCAACTGGGATACAGGCTGAGGATGCAGAGAGTCTGGGATCTTTTCTCTGCCCAACACGATTAGCATGACTTGGATAAATTACTTCACCTTTCTGTATTCTTCTTTCCCTTTATACATTTATTTATTCTGTCTCTTACCAAATGTTTCAGCAGCTCCTTTGAAGATATCACAGCCTTCAAGTAATGAAATTATTCTTCTACAAAGCTGCAGATCCTGGACAAGGGACTCAGGTGTCACATCCTCTCACTACCTGTCTCTCACAGGTAACCACCTTCTCCTTAACTACATTCATCACCGACACAAAAGAGCTGCCATATTCACTATCTAGGAACGGAGGCATTTCAGCGGGGAACTGTTTTTCCTCCATGTGTGAAAATTTCTGAACACAAACCGTTTTCAAAAATCTAAGCTGGCATTTGGCAGAATGTCAGTAGACTTTATACAATAATGCTATCCAACTAGACATATTAGAACAGAATCTGCAAGACAGCATACTTTTGGCTCTGTTACATATTCATACTACTACTACTACCACCACCACCAGCAAATAAAGACAGGTGGAAGGACAGTGGGGCTAACATTAGACCTTCGTGAGGGCATTCTTTGCTTGACTGATGGTTCATAACTGTTCAGCACGGACAGTGAGCTGCGAAGTTTTGTCGTCCAAGTTAGGAGCTCTGGCTGATCGGCAGATGAATGAAGAGTTGGCTCCAAAGTCTGTAACCCTTTGATTTTGTGGTTGTTTTCTACATCCTGATCTCACTACAGCTGCCACCTCAAAGAACAGGGTGAGAGTAATTGTGTTGGCTTGCCTCCAAAGCCCGGAGGAGTAGTCACTTGCTACTCTCCCAGATTATCTGCCAGGCAAACAGAAAGGTTAATGATGTAGAGCTTGATTACTCTGGTAGAAAGAAAGCAGTCAGCTTGATCCAAAAATCTTTATTGTGTGTGTAAGGGAGATACATTAAAAGGGCTCAGAACTGAAATACGTTGCCTTCTCTATTCCGTCTTTGAACGTGGGAGTATTTGCCTTCTGGCAGGTATGGTCTTGTAAGTAATAGCTCTTCGCTGCACATACATCTTTTTGCCTGAAGCTTGTCCTTTAATTTTAAGGCATTTACAATAGTTTTGTTGTTAAGAAAGCCAGTCTTCTTCAAGACATATCAGCAGAAGAAACATTTGAACGTATCTGTCCCTGGAACAGATTGAATACCATTAGTTGAAATATGTACATATAAATACATGTCTTTATATAAAATACATACATGCATGTGTGAGAGAGAGAGAGTGTGTGTGTATGTGTGTATACACATATATGTGTATGCCATAAGCACACGATTTCTGTTGTTCATCTTTGAGATAAATGCAAACCAGGCCTATCAAGTCAAATGCAACGCCACCTCCAACAACCCCACAGCAAAAAGAAGAGAAAAGAAAAGAAGAGAAAAGAGAAAAGAGAAAAGAGAAAAGAGAAAAGAGAAAAGAGAAAAAAGAGAGAAGAAAAAAGGAAAAAGAAAAAAAAAAAAAGAAAAGCAACCAGAAGCCACCAGCTGAACAAATGAACAACAAGAACAATGAAACTACAGGGTAGAGAAGGTAAAAAACAGTTTACCATGGTTAAAGACAGCAGAGTTTATAATGGTTGCCTTTCTTTTTTTAACAAGAGTCTGTTTTGTGGAAATGTTTAATATTAAAACAAAAAAGCAAACAAGAAACTTTATGAACCCATGAAAATGGGAATCTTCCAGCCTTTGGTTGAAAACCAGAATATTCTGGCCCAGGACTGAAAAAACAAAGCTGAATATATTTCTCTCCACAGTGCTTCACAGACTTTATAATTCAGAAGCATTTTCCTTGCATTCTTCCATGCGGGTTTGATTCTTTGGCTGACCCACACCTTCCATGATACTTGGTGACGAAGAATCCCTTTACCCCCCACACTTCCTTCACTAAACAGTGGCTTTCAAAAAATTTAAACTTTCCATAGGACAGAAAATTATGTTCTGATTGGCTCTACATTTTACCTGTTTTCTGGTCAAGGACCTGGTGAAAAAGAAGTGCATAATAATTTGTTATCTCTCTTCTCCTGCTGATTCCTGATTACTCCGAGTCTAAAAATTATTATGATTTGCAGTTAGCTTTAAATGACTTTATCTAGGAAGTTTCCATTTTGCCTTTTTACATTATTCCATGTTCTAAAAAAAAAATTAATATAATTAACTTCAAAATCCAAATTTCAACCAAGCTGTGGTGCCTTTTTTTGTTGTTGGGGTTTTGGGTGGGGTTTTTTGGTTCTTGCTTGTATTTAACTCTGTGCTGTTAACTAGATTCTCATTAAATAATTACATTTATTAATTTCTCTTTGGGCTTATACTTCTATTTTTTAGCCCAGGCAAAGGGTGTCTGCACTGTGATCCTCGACATACCTGCAGGTCTGAAACCTGGGGACCCACTTGTGGCCACGTCCCAGCCTCAGGGCAGGTGTGATCTCTGTCCTGCTGTGTTGGCTTCTCATCTTTGTCTCCTTGTATCTTAAGATACAAGATGATGAATATCTGCATCAGTGCTTCAAGTGCTAGTGGGGAAGAAAACCCCATTAAAAAAGAATGAAAACATAGGTCAAATCAATAGTATTTTCCTTAATGGGGAAGAGTATGGTGTTGCTCACAGCAACTGAAAAAGGAGGAAGATTTTTATAAGGTAAAGGCCTAAAGAACAAGATAAAAAGAGATCTATCCATAAGCAAGAGAGATACAAGTGGGAGAGGAGTGAGTGAGGAAAGAATTCAGGACAAATATCTCAAAGCAGCTATGGAAAAAGCTCTTCAAAAACACAGAAAACATTCTGAAAAGCTAAAGGGACAGGAAAGATGCCACCAAAGTTGCCTAGAAGTCAAGAGCTGTCAAGTCAAGGCAGGCTTTAAAAAACTAAAAAGTCAGGAAATGTCGTTCTTCCTAAATGTCTACTGAGGCCCAGGGGCACAACAAAAGAAATCCACT
Organism: Aptenodytes patagonicus; assembly: GCF_965638725.1. Classification (NCBI taxonomy): domain Eukaryota; kingdom Metazoa; phylum Chordata; class Aves; order Sphenisciformes; family Spheniscidae; genus Aptenodytes; species Aptenodytes patagonicus. Next base: position 5,932,786 of record NC_134981.1, read on the forward strand.
ACAGCTGCATGGCAATTGGTAAATTCTTGTTCTCATGCTACATGCCAAAATCCTTTCTCTTTGCTTCCCTAATTCACACGTCAGCGCATGGAGGTAAACCAGACACTGAAGGGACTGTTGTGCTAAAATGTCAGTTAGGAGACAACCCTCAGTTCTTGACGGGAAGACAAATATATAAGAAAAGCTCAAAATACAGAGTAGAGGATAAAGGAACTAGGGTCTGAGAGGAGAAGGTAGCAGACAGTGGGGAAAAAAAAAAATGAGGCCGGTTTTCCGAAACATGCGAGTTTAGTAATTATCCCTAGAGCTATAGCTTGAAAGTAGACAACAAAGATGAATATCATGCCGTGTGAAATCAACGTAATCCTAGCGTTTTGAGTAAATAAGGTTCTGAGGTTCCACAAAACAGAAACTCAGTGGAAAAACATTCATGACTGTAATTTTTGAAACATAAACGATGAAGTGTGATATGTGTTGAGGGAGGAGGGCAGGGGGTGTGCGTGCATGAAAAGCTTATCTTTTTATTTAACTGACAACAAACATCATTCTGCTTGATTTCCAGAAGCCGCATAAGACTATGCGTGGGCTTTCTGAACTGGCTTACAGGCCACTGAAGAAATACAGAGGAAAGAAAAAAAGGGTGTCACTTTGCTTAGCCAGTGACAGAAAGAACTCCTTCTGCTCAGTTACCTGCATGTCCTTCTGCGAGTAGCAGCCATCATACCTCTGCAATAAGATATAGCACTTTTCAAGACATTGTGGCTTACTATTTGCTGCTGAAAACCTTCCTGGTGGTCCAGGTATGCCACGATTTAAGACAACCTACACTTTCAGCAGGTGTTGTGCTGCGGACAGGAGAGCTGGGAACAGCTGGCACAGAAACTGCTGCGAGCGCATGATGCTACTCAGGGACCCTCCTCCGCAGGAGAAGTCCTCCAGGGGCTGAATTCAGCAGTTTTACAGGTGTTTTGTGTCTCTGAAATATCTTTCTTGTGCTTTCATGTAAGGCATACCTGTCTCCAGGGAGTAAGTCTTCCTCAAAGAGGGGGAGGAATTTGGTATTCTTTTTCATTCACTATCTTTTTTTTACCCCTGCTAATTACCCCTCTGGAACTAAACTGAACAGAACATTAAACCACTTGTCCTTACAGGAGAAGGGATTTGAATGAATTAACCTGCCAAAAAGATATCCGCGAGGTACATTCCCTTATGGGGAACATCTTCTCTGCTCCTTTGAATGAAGGCAAATACAGATCACCAAAGTGAATGCTTTTTACATTTCAGCTTCCATTTGTAGCATTTGAAGAGACTGGGGCAGGTTACTTTAGGTCTTAAATTCAAATGTTAAAAAAAATAACCTCTTCAAAGATTGACATTAGTATGAATCTCTTTTTCTCGGTTTAATTCTCTTATCTTTAAAGGTGACAAATTTGATGCAGTATTTATTACTCTAAATGGCAATATGGCATGTTTGACAATAACCTATGAAAATAACCTATGAAAAGAGGGAAAATTAAAGAAAGTACATTTTTGTGTATAGAATGACCGTTGGATAGAGGACTTCAGGATTTCTGTTCCACTGAGCCTGTTTCTTATTTGTCTTTCCTTCATAAGCTCACCAGAGTGTCACTAAGTATATGTTTAAATGTGCTCACAGCCTCCAGGCATTACCCTACACCTAATAATCCCAAAGTAAATACATTGCATGATTGGTACAAAGCAAGAAAGATAGCCTGCCTTCATTTAAAGTGGCATAAAAAGCTCATGTAGGTTTAAGAGGATACAGCATTTCACTCCAGATGTTTGCAGTTCTTTCAGTTATAGTAATGTTATTAGTAGCAGATGTAACATTCATATATTAAAACCTTTGCTTTAATAAGAAAATGTTCACATGATTGGCATCAGATAACAAGAGCAAAATAAAGATAATAAAAATGGTAATAGACTTAAAGGCCTCTTACATAGCCCTTTTATCAATAGTTCTCAGTTTCCTACAAAAGAAGTGGTAATCATTATGTCTGTTTTGCACATTAGGAGTTTGAGGAGGTTAGTTTCACTAGATTACCCAACCAGCTCCACTATTTAAAACAAAGGACATTACTGCAATGAACAGCAAAGATGACTCTCGGTTTTCAGACCATAACATCTTTTCCCTTGCTTAGGATGCCAGCGGGCTGGCATTAATACTCTTGCATGTCCAGACCACTGTTTTATTTTCAGTAATAAAATAAACCAAGGCACCAATCTCATTGTTGCCTCTGCTGTTTTGGATGAAGCGACATCCTGGACGGCAGAGGTAGTACTCAATGTCTATAGTGCAGCTCGCTAGAACAGGGTGCCAGACAGTCACAAAACTTCTCCTATTGCAAATCAGGAATGAGCTAGCATACAAACCAGGTGAATGAAAAAGAGTGGCGATATCTTTTTGCCTGAATCGAAGGATCAGAGCAGGCGAGAAGATACCCACATGTAAGCAAGCCAGACATTTGTCCAGGAAATCTTTTCATTGCACTATTGTGTTACAGATGAACAATTAGATACCCAGTAATTCTATGCGGGGTTTTTTTTTCATCTGAAACTGGGTAATTTATAATGAACATGCTGATAAATCATTAACATTTTTATAAAAAAATGCAGTTGTTCACTGAAAAAAAGGCCTACTATCTGCTAGTCACAGAAGCCATCTAGATTTCCAACCAGTGTTCTAAAACTTGAGGTGTAGAATGAGTGTATGTGTATGTGCATGTGTGAGTGAGTGAGTGAGTGAGTGAGTGAGTGAGTGAGTGAAAGAGGGCTGTTTTGCTTATTTTTAGGTTTCTAGTTTGGGTGCTATGAATTGTACCATTCCTACATATTATGATCCTGAAGCACTTGAAGTCAACCACATGAACATCTGTGAATATCTTCCCAGAGTTTCTAACCCAACCATTCTGCTATTGTTTTGTCTGAGGATTTTCTTGTTCTTGCTCATTAAGATCAGGAATTCCAGATTTGATCTCTCATACTGAAAGTTTCTTTGAAAACACTTTACTACAAGGAAAGAAAAAAGAAAAAAAAAAAAATGTTGGTCTTTAGCCAATAGAGTTTCACAAAACACCCCTATAATTTTGCAGAAAACAACTAGCTGTCCATGCTGCTCAACATATATAGAGAAACCCAACTCCTTCCCAACTCCTTCCACAGTAAGACAATATTCCTCCATAACAAGATTAGCCAGGCCTATAAAAGAGCAATTACAACACTACAAAGCATTTTAGGTTTTGAACCTATTAATTCAACTGCTAGAGTGACAAAGGACCATTCACTCTCTCTTTTTTGTATTTTTTTCTTGGGGTGTTTTTTTGGGGTCTTTTTTGTGAAAGTGTGCAACTTAGGATGATGAGACTGATAAGTACCAAGTTTTAGTACATGTAGCATGTGTTTGTCTCTGAAGTCTGAGAGCATGTGAGTCATCATAATGGCTTCAGGTTGTAAGTAACATCAACGATGAAAACATTAAACCACAAAAACAAGTTACTTTTATAATGGTTCATTTACCCTGGAGAAAAATAAATAACTAGATGAAATCTCTTTTAATAACTAGGAAGGATTATCATAGACAATTCATTGCATCTGGCAGACATTTGCAGACTATCTCCTACAGGATTATTAGACCTACATCTTTATGAATGGCTGTATATATTTATTATTCCTTTATTTACAGCCACGCTACAATTCACTTTCTTAAGATTCAAGGCAGGGAGACCTGTGGACCAAAAAGCTTGACATTTATCCATAGATAGAGTGGGGGACAGAGGTTAGAGGAAGGAGAATAACAAGAGGCAATATAAATGAAGTCAAATCAGTTCACGATAAACACCACAACACCACTTCGGTATTATTTTCTCAGGAAATAAGACGTTATCAATAATTGAACCTTGAAAGTTTGGTTGCTCTGTATATTACTAGTAATACCTCTGGGTCCTCCAAACAGCCAGTTCAGAGGGCTTGCATTTTTGTGAAGCTAAGGGAATGTTGGCTGAAACTGGATCACTTTGCTGACAAGAAAGTGATCAAGAACGCAGGAAGGATTGAGACCTCCACCCTGAGGTGGGTGAGAGCTAAGAGGAAGCAAATCTTGGATTCAGCAGGAAATGCATTGATGTGGAATTTACACATCTAACCTGGGACTGGAAATTTGGCTCCAAGAGGCAATTGCCTAGGTATAGCACTGCTGAGCGCTGCCACACAGAAACCCCTTTGGGCACACGCCACTTAAGATCATTTAGAAGCAAGTGCTGAAATGGCAGAGAATTTAGGTTTTCTTTCCCCAAAAGGGAAGCTGAGCTACAGAAATAGAAATACTTTGTTGTCTTGTCAACAGTGTATAAAATATCATTTCAAGTGCAATGAGAAATATTGTAAACAAACTGCAATTTGTATGCCGCACCATAAGATGAAAGCCAGTTTAGCTGCTTAATAATCTCATTCTAAAAATCCATCATGAAAGACAAGTGACTATAGGTCTCATAAACAAAAAATGCAGTTTTCAAAGTTGCATTGGCAACTTCAGCTACCCTTTTCAGGAATTGAATTCTGCCTGAATATCATCGTGATATATGTTACATCCATAACAAAAGTAATTCCCATTATTAGGTAAAAAGATAAAAAGCTGCTGTTGATACTGGTAAGTACCATTTCTGCCTATCTTTTCCTTAAGTGAATATTCATTTGGCAATTTCTTATACGAATCATCCCAAAAATGTGTTTCAAAGGGAAACCTGAAGGGAGGTAACAGCCTCATGAGTTGGTTCAGAGAGAGGGCTCTGTGTATAAGGCTTCACGGAGGACATAGGACATCTGTGTGAGTGGGTGATCAATGGGAAGAAGAATCTGTTAGAAGAAAAGATGAAGAGCAGAGATGAGGGTGATTTTGCTGGGAGAGCAAACATTCATGGAAGGATTCAGTGGTCAATAATTTTTGTCAGCTTGATGTTCAAGACAGAAAGTAATCATATGGTATACTATAATAATTTCTACAATACTTAAACCAGTCAGAGCAATCTCTGCACTAAAATTATTTATTTCTAGTAGCTTACAGAAAACAGGGAGGTCTAGATGACTGAAGGAAGTAAAACATACTGACAACCCTTGAAAGGAAAAAAAAAGTGATTTTGGAGAATATTAACAATGATTTGCCAAAGAAATTGCAGAAATTTTTGTAAAAAAAAAAAAAAAAGTTTATTTTTCTGTGAAGTAAGAAGACAACAATTGTAGCAGATTTGGCAAAACATCAAATAATCTTCTCCTTATAGTACATAAGCAGAGAGGGTGATAGATGTGAGGCATATTGCTTTTCATATGTCTTTATACTTGGTCCTTTGTGGCATTCTCACAAGCAAATAAGAACATTTTAAGCATAGTTTAGGTACACAGCTGGTCTTAAAAAGTCATATTCTTATGTGTATCTATCAACAGGGCAGTGCCGGACTGTGAAGACATTGCATCCAGGGGTCTAACTGGAGTCTTTTCCAGGAGAGTACTCAATTTTATTATGAATTATTTTCAGTGGTGAATGCCCACATAGGTGGTACCAAGAAGCTCCGTGGAAAAACATAAAGCTAGTACTCCGTATGATGGGATGAGAATTCAAGCTGATTTTGAGAAGCTGGGAGAATGATCTGAACTTAGAAAACATTGCTGATATGGGAAAGGTAGAGAAACTTTTGTTTTAGCTTGAAGAAGAGAAGGTTGATATTTTTTTTCAATATGAAAAAGAAATCCCATAATTTTGGCCGTGTAGTGATTTAGAGAAGGTTAAAAATAATCTGATTGGGAGCAAAGACAACAAGGAATAAAACCATGAATATTTCATCTTTTTGTGTAGGATACATAGGAACAGGCTACAGGCTGCTGCTCTGTCTGTGCTTTTAGATGTTCTTAAGTACAGGCAAAACATAAGCCCTTTGGAGATATGAATTTGATCTTGTTACTTTGGTGGGAGACGGAATAAATCGGTCACTTTTGGTCCCTTCAAGCTCCGCATTCTTGTGACGTTACCCTTTTATGGAGAGATTAACAGCTCACCTTGTACAGCCTGGAGAAAACATGCCAAGATTTCTGTAGCTCTAAGCAATAGAGAAACATCAAAGATAAAGATCAGATCCTGAGTCTGGTAAGAGGAATAGTCTTACTGGAAAGGAGAGAGGTGAAAAGGAGAGATGAACACCCGTGGAAGATGTACTGGCTCTTTTTGCCGTTACGTGATTAAAGCATTATGCTGGTGAAACTGCACAGATTGGCAATGGTATTTTTTTGTTTGTGAATTGTAGAAGGAGGTGTCAGAAAGATCACTGAAAACTGTGGAGTTAAGAGGGAAAAATTAGAAGTGGAGGAGATGACCTACAGTTCTTGTTTATAAAGGGTGTGCTGGGTGAATGTTACAAATAACCCAGGCAAAGGATGTAAACGAAAAAGAAACAAAGCTGCAAGGGAGAGCTCCTTAAAGAAAAAGAGGACAATGCTGTATATCCCTTATAATTCTGCAAAACAGTGAAGAATCAATTTCCATGTAATGCATGAAAAATTGTAGTTATGATAAGCTGCACCACAGAAACTCAAGTAAGCTGGAAAACAACCTGATCTTCTAATTAGTGAAGTAAGGCTGTGAGCAAAGGTGCTGATCAGAGGGAATTCATGCTAGCTTACATAATTGAGTGCCATTGACATTTTGCTCATCGAGTAAAGAGAAGGAAATCTGAATAGCTAAGAATGATCTCAGCTTTCAACAGAAAGGCACAAGGCACCTCCTTATAGCCTGGGAAAAACTGGAACACATAAGTCACTATAGGTGTCTTCATCCTCCGGCCTCTACACGTGCATAGCATGAGGGGTTGACAACACAATGAACTTCACACAGAGAGTGAAACCACAAAATGAAACCTGGAGCAGTGCTCAGGAATCTCAAAAACACTCTGGAGGTGGCACAGACACTTGAGGAGCGGTATCTGGCTTGGCTTTGTAAAAGCCTCTCATTACCTGGGATAAGTTGAGTGCAGCACAGAATCTGCCTTATTGTCTCATACTGTCTTGCGTGAGGAACATTTAATCAATTTTCAACAGCTGCAGATCATAGAATCATAGAATAGTTTGGGTTGGAAGGGACCTCTAAAGGTCATCTAGTCCAAACCCCCCCTGCCATGAGCAGGGACATCTTCAACTAGATCAGCTTGCTCAGAGCCCCGTCCAACCTGACCTGGAATGTTTTCAGGGATGGGGCATCCACCACCTCTCTGGGCAACCTGTGCCAGTGTTTCACCACCCTCAGCGTAAAAAATTTCTTCCTTATATCTAGTCTCAGTCTACCCCCCTTTAGTTTAAAGCCATTCCCCCTTGTCCTGTCAGAACAGGCCCTGCTAAAAAGTCTGTCCCAATCTTTCTTATAAGCCCCCTTGAAGTACTGATAGGCTGCAATAAGGTCTCCCTGGAGCCTTCTCTTCTCCAGGCTGAACAACCCCAACTCTCTCAGCCTTTGCTCACAGGAGAGGTGTTCCATCCCCCCGATCATTTTTGTGGCCCTCCTCTGGACCCGCTCCAACAGGTCCATGTCTTTCCTGTGCTGAGGGCTCCAGAGCTGGATGCAGTGCTCCAGGTGGGGTCTCACCAGATCATGTTAAATTATGGTGAAATTCAGTGTCATGATACATATCACAGAGATTGCTCACATCTTGCTTTCTTTTTGAAAAGAGGTAAGTCTCACTGAAGTAAAACCTCATGCTTTAGTAACACTGCCCTTGGAACTGTTAATTCATCCCATTAAATGCTATTAATTCAATGTCTTTTCTTCACCTGGAAAACAAAGACGCCATCACACATGGCAATACACGTGTGTGCATGTTCATGTGCGCGCACACTCTCTGCCCAGAGTCAGAAGGTCAGTTCAGAAGGCTCAAATCCAAAAGATTGCAAACCAGTTCAATGAGAGAACAATTTTAACAGAACACTGTTCTCCAAGATGTGGAAAATATTCCTGTGTGTTGTAGAGCGATAAAGATTTTGTCTGCAGCCATTTGTGCTGCACATGCAGCACTGGGCGATACAGCCAAGGGAAGCAGACACCGGTCCAGTTGTGCTGATGTAGGCTGCGGGAATGACTCGCAGAGCCTGCTTTGAGGTCCCTGCTTTATGTGTGTTTCACAAATCAGAGTTGGTATATTTTTAATGCTAACTACCACAGGAAATCCTCCTGACCATATCGGTTGCTTTTATACAGGAATCATACAATCCCATCCGGCTGAGCTATACATAATGCAAGGCAGATTTTGTGTCTGTCTTGCGGTCTTTTTTTAAACCTTTTCTCTTTAAATGGTACCACATACAGTGTTTACCTGCAGATTACAGGAAAAGTACAGATTAGGCATCCAGCTTAGTTTGGATATATTTATATGCGGTGCTGATAACCAGTCCTAAAAACACAGACTGAGCAGTCTTCTACTTTCCTCCCCTGGAAACCACAGCCCTTTTCCATTCCTGAAAATTTGCTCTGAGGGTCTTGGTTAGCAGAATATGATTTGTGAACATTTCCCGTCCAATTCAGTAAGAAGCAACCTGCTCCTACAAGCTGCCTGGTTTATTTGGTATTACAAAGGATATAATCTCGACCTCAAAAGGAAACATCTCTATTATCATGCTTAGTCATCCATGCACAGTGCTGGTTAATTATTTATACTAATTAAAGACAGAGCCCTTCAGCTAATAGCAACCTGCCAAAGGATTTTTGTTGTGGTTTTTGTTGTTTTCATCATCCCTAAATGAATATACCCAGCTTCGTCTTAAGCATTTCAGGGACTGCTCTCTGAAAAAGCACCTCCCTGCACTATATGGACAGGCTGCAGATAGAAGTACCACTAGACACGTTCCAGGGTGCAGCGTGTGCCTTCACTTTGGTATTACCACACTGGGTTATTTCACCGGAATAAACTTTGGAGTCTTCTCCAGATTTCCAACTAGAACCAAGGCATCACTTCTAATTGCAGTTTTGGTACTTCTGTTATGTAAGGCAGTGCTGTTATATGTAGGTATATTTTTTATTGCAGAAGGAAGAGACGGGAAACAGCTTCTACGGGGGAAAATGCCTTTGCTTGGCCGGTACCCCAGCTAGAATAGCGTATTATATTCCACTAGGAATGACTAGAAAACTCCTCCTGCCACTGCTGCTCTTTTTTTCACCTTTCTGGCTTGCTGATGCTTACCCAAATGCCAGCTGACACAGAGAGATCACTTCTGATTTGGATGCTGAAATATGCTTTGATGTCCTTACATGTTTTGTATAGGCTCCAAGTCCTTTGTGCCTCACAGCAAAATCACAGCCGTGCGCTCTGCAGTATGGAAATGTGTGTCACTTTCTTCCTGATTTTTTTCCTAATGCAACACTTTCTGGGAACATGACTTTTTTTTTTTTTTTCCCCCTGCTTATTTGTCTTTTTCATTTTAATTTAGGTTATATTTTGGTTTGGTCTGAGAGCGGGGTGTTATTGTGAGGTCTTTTTCTTTTTTTTTCTATTACCAGGAGGACAGGAAGGAATTGCTTGGTTTCTTCCATGTTTCTTTATCTAAAACATTTAAGAATAAAGACTTGGAAAACATGTTATTTTCCCTTTCTCTCCTTTCCTAAACAATAACCAACACATTGTAACTAAACAGTTTTTAGGATCACAATTTTTTACTGCAATTTTTGACTATCTTATTAGATAAGAATCTGAAAATTTTATTGGTCTTGGATATACAATTCTAAGCATTGAATGAATACAATCCATATTGCTCAAGTTCTGAGATTCAAATCCGCCTTTGAACAGCTAACAACACACTGAGTGCTGAGTGTTTTCTCATTGATATCTGAAGTTATGACAGGTTTACAGAGGTCATCCTTTATGTAGCATTTCTTGGGAAAAGCACCAGCATCACCTCCTCACCACCAAATTGGTCCTTCCTGTTTTTATTGTCTTATGTTTCAGTTGTCAGAAGGCCTGAAGCTTCTCAGTGAATTGATCCTTGGTAAATCCATAGCGAAGGGATGGAACTTTGCAGGTGAGAAACTGTGTCTCAGAAAGGTTAAGGGACTTTTTCCAGTTCCACTAAGAAAGTCCTTAGAAAGACAGCTTTCTGCAGCCCAATAGAGACCCACAAGGCAGACCACAGGAATCATCTTGGCTGTTGACTGGTTTTGCTGTCACTGAAAAAAAAAAAAGTTTCAAGCCCTTTTCCCATTGAGAAGACATTTTTAGCATATTCCAGCATCCATCCGCCAAACGAAACTCTGATTTATGTAGCCACGACACACTGGAATTTCCCACTGAAGTCACTCTGTATGTGTTCAAGACTTTCTGAAAGCTTAGCACTTCATCTAATTGCTTAAATGGAGGTTTCACTTGCTAAATTTAGCCGCTCATTTAAAAAAAAAAAAAAAAAAAAATTGGCCCAAGGAGCTTATTTCTGCATGAGATTAGAGACCCAGCAGCTCTTTATTTACACCACTCCCTTCCTCATGACAAACTTCTGCTACTGCTGCCAGACTGACAGCTCTGCAAACTGGATCTAACTTTGTCATGCAAGGTCTGTAGCTTTCAGAAGGCAATCAGGCATCATCAGCTCTGCCTTTTCCATGTGCTACTCTGGAGGAAAACTGATTATCATAACTATGTTTGCAAGAGGTTTTTGGACTTTTTGATTTTTCCCAATGCCCTACCACCAGACATGTTTTCCCTGGTCCCACTAATGCAAGCTGGAAATTGTAGCACTAATCCTAAATATTTAAGCATTACAAATTTTTACTTTCCTTTGCTTACAGCTGGACTAACCGAGGCAAGAGCCACGTAGAAAGAAAAGGTAAAGGGTTATTTAACTTGTAGATGTAGTGTAAGCGCATGAGAAAATTAAATTTGGATTACACGTATATTCATGAAAAGGTATATCTTGATGGCTCAGAGATTGATTTTGAAACCTTACCATTGCCTGGATGCAGTTTCCTGTGGGTGAGCTACATCTACTCTTTGGAAAGCCTCTTACATCACAAAAAATAAAAAGGAACTTAGTCGTGGCACTTACTAGGCTTGGCTATAAATACTGGTGCACATCAGTATTGTAATGGGAGAAGGGGGCGACAGAAAGACCTTTGGTCACCTGTATCTTTATACTAAAAAATATCACATGCAATAATTATTGGAGTGTATTTTCACTCATTTTGTGTGTAATGAATATTTCAGTTGTTTTATGCATACAGAATTACGCCCGCAAATGCCTGTTTAATGACCTGCAGCTAATGAAAATCGAAGCAATGAAGATGTCATCTCTGATCCTTTCAAGCTTACATCACACAAACGTCTTTAAATCCTATATCGCTTCTCTGGAGGAATCTCTTAGTGATTTTTCTGAGTCCAAGTAAGAAGCAGCGATAAGCCCTTTTCTCATGGGTATGCTTTCTTTATCATCACTTTTACTGTACTATTGTATCATACACTGCCATGGACAGCAAGAGTTTGATCTTTGCATCTCAGGGGGATGTTTACACATCGGTGTAAAATACTATATCATCCAACAGACAGTGTTTTACTCCCATTTCATTTGAGTAGGGGCAAATGTTAAGACAACGTACAGCAGGAAGCATTGGGCCCAGTAATTTCACAGAGCTTAAGAAAGCAAACATTTGAGAATTCTGTGGGCACTGCCTAAAATACTTATCTGGGAGGTGAGCACCTCACAGCCTTTAATGTATTTATCTCCACAACACCCCTGAGAGACAAGAGAGTGCTGTTATCCCTGGTTTATGCTTGAAGAACTAAAAGGCTAAGACCTCATCTAGAAACAGATTTTGTACCGTCATCCAGGGGAAACATTTTTTTGGAGCAAACCTTATGCTTTCTTTTCCCCCATATAGGGAAAAAATATGTATATAGGCACATACGTATTAATGAGGTGACCTGCTTAACATTATCAGTGTTGTTTGAATAGAGATAGGATGCAACTGCAGACCTGACTAACACTGTCACCCCTGGGCCATTTTGGTTCATCCTTTGGGCTTTCTTATCCTGAAACATAAAAGCTATCGTGTTCTCAGGTCACCTATCGCCTTTGAAATCTTTTCTTATAGTGACCACGTCTAACTATCAAAGGACAAATTCCAGTTCATGAATGAGTTCAAAGTGCTCCCTCAGTAGTTTCTATCTGCTCCTGTAAGTGCAGGGGCACTACTGCATTCCTTTTTGCTAGGACTATGGCCTTGCTCATTATTTTGTAGAGAGGCCAATTTATAGGAGACATAATAAAAATGCTCAGAAGACAGGAACTGTCAAAAATGAATTAAAAAAGGGGTCTGAAAGGATGTTTGATATAGGCTTGAGAGCTGGAGTAGGAAGTGAAGGCAGCAGGGGGAAACTTATTCAAGAAATAAAGCTGAAATCTTAACACAGACAGCAAGACAGAGGCATGTAGTGAAGTCAGCAATTACATCTGCCCAGTGGAGATATGAAAATTCAGGTATCAAGCTTCCTTTGAGAGCCCTTTCAGTGTGGGAATACAGAAATAGAGATAGTGAAGCTGTTTGTCTCAGAAACATAATTGCCACTAAACTACAAGTATTGTAACAATCCACGAGGCTGGCAGCATCAGCTGTTAGAAATAACAGGATAATTTTTTGCCTTCACTCAATGTCAGTATCCGGCAGGATGGAAGGAAGTCTGCTTCTCGCGTATTACCATGGAGAAAACAGCCACAAACATGAAATGGCCATGGACGGGCAAAAGTAGGGAGTTTGCAGGGTATAGCACTTCTCACTGGCGCGCTGGGCACTCAGGTGCTCTGTGCTGGGAAATGCTGCTCAGCAGCTTCACCCATTCATAGAATCATAGAATCATAGAATCATTGAGGTTGGAAAAGACTTCTAAGATCATCGAGTCCAACCATCAACCCAACACCACCATGCCCACTAAACCATGTCCCTAAGCACCTCATCTACACATCTTTTAAATACGTCCAGGGATGGGGACTCCACCACTTCCCTGGGCAGCCTCTTCCAATGTTTAACCACTCTTTCAGGAAAGACATTTTTCCTCACGTCCAATCTAAACCTCCCCTGGTGCAACTTGAGGCCATTTCCTCTCGTCCTATCGCTTGTTACTTGGGAGAAGAGACCGACCCCCACCTTGCTACAACCTCCTTTCAGGGAGTTGTAGAGAGCGATGAGGTCTCCGCTCAGCCTCCTTTTCTCCAGGCTAAACAACCCCAGTTCCCTCAGCCGCTCCTCAGAAGACTTGTTCTCCAGACCCCTCACCAGCCTCGTTGCCCTTCTCTGGACACGCTCCAGCACCTCAACGTCCTTCTTGTAGTGAGGGGCCCAAAACTGAACACAGTATTCGAGGTGTGGCCTCACCAGTGCCGACTACATTCCCTGTTACAAAGGAAAGGTTACTACAGGTTGCCTAGATCTGGTCTTGCACAAGAAGGCACTATCCCGCAGACAATCTGGGAGTTTAATGTGACAGCAAGAATGAACACCATTCTTATGAAACCAGGATAGCATCAAAGATTTAAAGTGTACTGACTCTGTGGAACTGAAAAAAACCCACAGATATGGGCTACTGTTAGGGTTTTTATGGGGAGGAAAATGTTTTTGATTTAGCTGTGATAAAGTACAAGACAAAGGGAAAGCATGAAGATGAAAGCAAAAACAGGAGGATAGATTAAGCAGCAGCAAGCTGGTGCAAGGTATGTTGGGCAAGGAGTTTTTGTGTAGGGCAGAACCTTGTTTTTCAACAACTGGTATCCTTGACAAACATTACTAGTAACCTAGGATGTTTTCATCCTGAGGCTTTTCAGGCTTGTCTGTTCTCTGCTCTGTTTGTGTTTGACTCTGTTTTCTATTAAAACTGTGGAGGAAATAAAGTCCATGCTGCTGGCTACTTCTCTGTAACCTCAGAAAGGGCTTATGAATGCAGTTTTGTGCAATTATTTGTATTTTATGGAGCAGACAATTTGAAAACAGGTATTGTTTGAACCTATGTTTATGAAATGGGCAATTTTCTAGCATACTAAGGGACACCCTGGCTTCCTTTACCCAGTGGGTGGAAAGCTGATTGAGTGAGGCCAGGCTCCAACTCCTCCCCTTGCCACAGTCTTCCTGGGGGACTGTGAGCCAGACCCTGCCTCAGCTTATCTCTGTGTCCACACCAACACTTTAAAAATTAAGTGCTTCTTTTTGAGATGGAGCTTTATAGATTTCAATAACTTCTTGTTTAGAAACCTCACTTCCTGATTCAGTCCCACCCCAAACATGATCATAGAATCATAAAGGTTGGAAAAGACCTCTAAGATCATCGAGTCCAACCATCAACCCAACACCACCATGCCCACTAAACCATGTCCCTAAGCGCCGCATCTACACGTCTTTTAAATACCTCCAGGGATGGGGACTCCACCACTTCCCTGGGCAGCCTCTTCCAATGTTTCACCACTCTTTCAGGAAAGACATTTTTCCTCACCTCCAATCTAAACCTCCCCTGGCGCAACTTGAGGCCATTTCCTCTCGTCCTATCGCTCGTTACTTGGGAGAAGAGACCGACCCGCACCTCGCTACAACCTCCTTTCAGGGAGTTGTAGAGAGCGATGAGGTCTCCCCTCAGCCTCCTCTTCTCCAGGCTAAACAACCCCAGTTCCCTCAGCCGCTCCTCAGAAGACTTGTTCTCCAGACCCCTCACCAGCCTCGTTGCCCTTCTCTGGACACGCTCCAGCACCTCAACGTCCTTCTTGTAGTGAGGGGCCCAAAACTGAACACAGTATTCGAGGTGCGGCCTCACCAGTGCCGAGTACAGGGGCACGATCACTCCCCTACTCCTGCTGGCCACACTATTTCTGATACAAGCCAGGATGCCATTGGCCTTCTTGGCCACCTGGGCACACTGCTGGCTCATGTTCAGCCGGCTGTCGACCAACACCCCCAGGTCCTTTTCCACCGGGCAGCTTTCCAGCCACTCTTCCCCAAGCCTGTAGCGCTGCATGGGGTTGTTGTGGCCAAAGTGCAGGACCTGGCACTTGGCCTTGTTGAATCTCAGACAGTTGGCCTCGGCCCATCGATCCAGCCTGTCCATGTCCCTCTGCAAAATGATGTAGCAGAGCCTTTAAGATATTTGAGGGATGTTTAAAGGTCACAAATATGAATAAAGAATTAAAAAAAAAAAAAAAAAAATCAGGCCTAGACCAGGAACAACATCAGAAACACCCTGAGTTTTAAGAAGATTTATCTTAAACACAGAGAACAAATATGAAAAGCTCAGTGTCCAATGAATGTTTAGGACAGGCTTCCTGATGTTCTAGCAAGCGGCAGAAGCTAACACCCCAACACATTTAAAGATATGTTTCCTCGTTCAATTGGTTACATTACATAAATGATATCCTGAAGAACAATATGGCTCTGAAGGAATAAAGTTACTGCCCACACATTCTTTTGCTTCTTTTGGGACTGTATTAGTTCACTGCCCATGAATGATGTGCAAAGGCAGCGATCTGCAAGAGGTGCATGGAGACAAAGTTTCTGGCCAGTAAAGGGTTATGTAAAATCTTTCAAGAAATAAATGTATTGGAGTAAATGTCCTGGCAGCATTTCAGCATCCTGAAATATGTCTGTTTCCCTGGCAATTCCAACCTCAGTGTCTAGTTTAAGTTTGATGTGGTATTTTTCTTTCCTGAAGAATTTAGGTGAGAACACTCAGGCCATCTCAACTGAGCCTCGTTGGAGATGATGAGACTTCGCACAGGACCACGACTAAATCAATACTTTTTTCTAATGCAGGATCACTACTTGTCTTTGCTGTCTACAGGCTCCATGTTTTCAAATATCACAGACCAGGGTCCCAGAAATGGTAAGACTGAACTGAGTTTATATGTATAGTCAAATATAGGTAAGGTTCTTCTTTATCCATGAGGTCTAACTGTTGCAGTAAGGTAGGAGATATCTCTAAGTCCTTCTCCACCACAGATAAGGCAGAACGGAAAGACCCTGATACTATCTGTTGACTAGTGCAGAGGAAGGGACCATTTACACAAACAGGGCTAACAGTTCTTGATACCATAATAAAAGAGTGGATCAGGCAGATGCATGCTGCACTAGGAAGATAAAAGGGTCAGCTGTCTTCTCTTTTCTGTCACTAACCTTATGTCGTCCCACTTAACTCACTGCTAATGCAGTATTTACTTATCAGGGGAAATAAGTATTCCCAGGAGACGATTTAGCTCACATAAGAACTAAGCTGCCATATAAAGCTCTCGCTCACTCTTCATTCCCCATACAAGCAGTTTCCAATGAATAAGATCATCATTTAGGTTGTTCAGCTGGGAGTTTAAGCATTGGAGGATAAATCCTTCTTTCAGAAAATTTCTTATCTACTTCGTATTTATTTACTTCCTTCTTTCACTTTCTACTTTTGTCATGAAGAGAAAAAATACTCAGTCTTTTGAGTTTCATGGTAGTGAAATGTCTTCTCAACAGAGAAGACATTTGATTTTCTACACCCTCATGCGTTCCCTAAATAAATGAAATTTGACACAGATTTTACATCAGGAAAACATTGTGGGTACAAGCACACCACTGCATTCAACTGGACTCCTGTTTCACTTCAGTGGTCCAGTGTGAAAATTATCCGTATGTGCTAGTTCAGACTGGCTTTGATCTAGAATGAACCAATTAGCTCCCTTGGCTGGCAAATGCAGGCATGAAACAGAGCGGCATGCTTCTGATCCCATAGCCTAGGGATCAAATGGATGCAAGCCAGTCGATGCCCTTTAGCCTAAGAACAAGGGTGCTTTATACGACGTGGGTAACAAAGATGGCACAGGCATAACCAGCCTGGCCCAGATTCTTTCTTGATTCTGGATTTTGGAGTCATGCGTGAGGAAGAGTTGTTCTTTCTATTTGTATGAACAGAGGGAGGGCAGAAAAGCAATCGATGAAGAAAATGTTGGAAGAAGAAAATGTCTTGAAGTCAAGTGTTTTATACTTACTTGATGCATCTTATTAAGTTGCCTTGTTATTTTCCTGCATTGTTGCCACAAGCAGATTTATTTGGATAAAGGAAAACCCAAGGTACTATTATCAGGCAAATCCCCCGTGTTTACTTTTTTAAATAAAAGATTAAATCCATACAATGTTTAAACTTTAATGAGTTCAGGTCTGTTCTAGCCAGGGGTGATTTGTTATCCCAAATCCTTGTGCCATCATATTAATGACTGCTTGCACCAAGGGGCACTCAGGGTAATCCCCCATCTCTAGCAATGTCAGCTCTGCGGTGATTGCTATGTAATTAATCGGAGACTGCTGCTGGAATGAGGACATTGTAATCTGATGCATAATGAAACTTATTAATGGTGTCCTCCATAATTTATGGGATCTAATCATTCTAATGTAGGTATAATTATAACATGTAAACAGTTTTCTTTCATTAAGTCTATGAACTAACATGCCATGAGAAATTAAGGGCTGGGATCTTTAATTTTGCCAGCTGTTGTTGAATTGGCCCATTTTAGCAGAGATACAAGAGTAATTGATTTCCTGTAAAACCCTAAAAGCAGCCACCGCTACGAGGAATATTTGCAAACATTCCGTTATATGGTATTTGCATTCCCGTTGCGCTTTATCTGACTGAGGCTTGAAGTCCCACTGGGACAAGCACTGTATAAACACTGGCAAAGAACAACTTCTATCCCAAGGAGATGACAGCGTATAAGGACAAAAGGGAGCCAGGAAAAGGAGACATTATTTTCTTCCTCATTCTTATAGGTGGTGTTTTGAAGAACTGCAAAATTAATAACCAGATGCACAAAAGTATTTAAACTGCTACCTTTCCCAGTTGATTATTTCTATTAAATTCCTCAACTGCTTAGAGATGCAGACATATTTAAGTACCTAACCAAAACAGAATATATATGGCTTGGACCACAGTAAACAGGTGAACCAAGATTTAAACTGGCATCTTTTTAATCCCAAAGTATTTATGTTACGAATATAATAACCATGTATTTTATAAGTGGTTTTCAAAGTAAGGTTTTTAAAGCACCAAAGTTAGATATAAGTATGTGCAGCCACAAGCACTCCCACCCAGATTATTAAAGGAAAAAAGTGCTCCAAACCAAGATCATGTATGCCAAATTTCAGCTTTATTTTAATTTTTATGGTTGTCGTTATGAACACCTGAATATAGTGGTTTATAATGGCTCCTCTGACAGGCTGTTATAACTTCAATGGCACTAACAATACTACTATAATTAGTGACTTTTGTATTGTGTTAACAAATGCCAGAGTGTGCTACCAGTCTTCCAGATGACTTACCCAGGTGTTAATTAGTGTCTATCTTTCTTTTCTTTGTGGAGACGTACACTTACTAAAATGACTCAATGCTTTACACCATGTACAGGTCAAAATATCCACCTGTCAAGTGGGTTTAGAGCTGCATGGAAGGAGGAAACTACTTGCAACATTTTATTAATGGAACAGATTGCATATTTCTCCAAATAGAAATGGGAGGAATTGTGTGACAGATGGATCAAAACCTTCCCGTTCTTGAAAACCAACAGATGAGACAGACTTCTCTTATAGCACTAGCTGGATAGCAAGATGCTGATTAACTAGACCTGAATGACTCTTCTGCCCCTTGGCTCTGAGCGTTCATAAGACTTAGGTATCGGATGATTTTTCTGCATCCCATTTTACGTCTTAGCAATATGGATGTGGTGTGTGAGTGTGTACATGTTTGTATATATATATATGCATACACATCAATATAGGCATACGCATTAAACTATCATTGTAAAATCCTTCCAGTTTATAGTTTAATTTCCACAACAAATTTGTTCATAATCTATTTTTAAGTTGCCTTTAACAAATACTGGAGTATGTGCATTGTCAATGCATCTATGTATTAATTATACTCTCTACATTACTATGAAGTGCTACTTATTAAAGATTTAGAGCCTTATTTACAAGGCTACTGACTTAATCTTACTAAAATAGAATTTACCAGTTCTTGAAACACCTATCATGGCACAGTAGCCATTGTCCAATACATGGAGAAGTGCACTCGTGTAGAGTGGAACTGGAATAGCAAGGTTCATTTAAATAAATTGTTAGCTACACAAGAATCATTACGGTCTCCATCCCACTAAGAGTTATGCAGTACTTCACCTAATGGATGTCTTTACAAAGTCATGGGAATGCCACTCTTCACTATTGTCTCTGTGAGTGCAGGAAACATTACCGGTTTGAACACATCTCACGGATTTCAAAGGCACTCTTTGTAGGGCCTAAAGCTAAAGAATGCTTTTAATTTTTTTGCACTTTTTGTGTGCAAAATAAATATGCCACATATGAGGAACTGTAAGGTATTTGTGAAAGAGCACATCAAGAATTTTGCTGTAACTCAAATGGGAGAAACTCAGAGAATCTGTTGATGCAATAATGTACATTCAAGAAGCAATACCATCATCGAGATCTTGAATGAAGAACGCTAGCTATATAATACTCAAGCCTCCAGGAGGAATGTGGTAGATGAACCTAAGTGTGAGGATTGTTCCCTTGGTGTGTTCCTAGGAAGAGCAATAGAAGTGATAAAAGCACTGAAACAGTTCACACACTCTGCACTGGAAGATGAATTACATGCATAATGTGTGTTTTTAGCACAGTCAAGTTAAGGGCTTGACACTCTGTAAAAATTCAATGGCTTGTTACGCAGAAGTCATAATAGTTCCTCCTGGTCTTAAAATCTCCACATCTGGCATTTATTCCCAAAGAACTGTTCTTGTGGGATGTGTGTTTCTATTTCTGTAATGGAGAGAAGATGGTGAAAGAAAGCGGTTCATTGCCAACCTGAGGGTTCACAGGGTAATTTGCATAATACAAATCAGTACCACAAAGGCTTTAACAGTTTCACTCTTTAGCTGTTCGTAGTAGTGCTCCATTTATTAGGTCTTTTTTTTTTTAAGAGCAGGAGGAAATGTGGTAGAGGATTTCTCAGCCTTTGACTTCCCAGGAAATACTAACATGCTTAAAGAAGTGTTAAGGACATGACATTGTTAAGGCGCTGTAAGATGTTCCCATGGTTCATGAAATACTGTGCTAGCTTCGGTACAATTTGGGGCTTTGCAGAATATTGTCAGACAACATCCGTTCCTTTGCTCATGAATTACATCTCAAACTATCTTTGTGTTAAGTCGTACCACAGTGATATAACATTTGGTGGTAACCAGTTACGAGGCAATTCCTGTGACAAAAAAGTTAACTCCATAGAAAATTGCAGATACATTAACAGGCGCTAGTGCAGCAATAACTCCTTACTGCACTCTAAATTGTTTGAAGCAGTTTATGACCTCTAGGCTTTTTCCTCCCCTTTTAACTTTGTAATGCTTAATAAAAGTTATACTCAAACTGTTACACTGGCTTAGAAAATAAGAAATTAATTATGAACACCCCATTTAATGCTGGAAGAGTACAATGTCCACAGTTTCTTTAAAGCATCAGTGAGGTAATTTCACTACTGCCAACTGAACATTTATACGGAACACATCTAAATGTGCTCAGTCAATGAATCCCAGGAGTGTTTCTGCTTCATTAACTGTTTACATGGTGACCTCAGTAGAAAGGTTTTAGCCCGATGAAAAGTCTGCTTCACATACTGCCGCAGGCAACAGTGGAACAGGTCTCTGTGATATTTCATTATATACTCAGAATTTAGAAGTATCACATCAGCTTTCTTAATGCTGCCACATTAGGCACCACATCACCTCTTGTTGTCTTAACCTCTTGACAACTTCTGTAACGCCATAACAGATGCTAACAACATGTCCCATCTCTGGTGCCCTCCATCTTCCATCAGCCAGAGTCATACATTTTCACTGGTGTTTCATGGTCATATTTCAAGTATCCTTAATTCCAGATTTTGCATTTGAATGGGCTAACTACTTCACTCTCTTTTAATGGTGCTGTTATTTGCCTCATGAATCACAATGTCAAGGAAGCGCATGATATTTAAATTTTATGACACTGTCTTTCGAAGTAACAACTTTCTAACTCAGCACAAAGTAAAGAGGAACAATTTACCTTAGATGAACTGCACTTTGGTTCGCAGAAATAACTCCCAGGAGAACACTGACTGTCCAAATTATTACCTTGGATATCCCACCATGGAGTTTTGCAGAGCAAATAACACTTACTCATCTTCTGCTCTTATACAACAATGTGGATAAATAAATGACATAAGTTTAAATTTCATGATCTGAGATAGTCTTTGATAGATGCATTCTAGCTACCATGTATCTCACAGTAACTAAGCAGCCCTTCACAATATTGTAGTGGCTTTATTCTGCAGTCAAAAGGCTAATGTATCTTTCTGGTGATGAGACAAAACATTGAAGCTTTCATTGTCCCAGCACACAATAATGGCATAATAACTAAACATATGTGGTTGGCAAATGCTCTTTTTTTCCCCTTTTCCATTCATCTTCCATTTATTCACGATTAAGGGGAAAAGTGAGCTTCCTTATATATAAATTATATATAGGAATATAAAAGAACATCTAATTCTCAGAGGGTCTATAGTTAAGGAAATCTAGATTATGCTGAATATCAGGAGGGAAATCTTACTTTTGGCAGGCTTTATTAAATGTGCATAATTATCTGAAGGAGAGACTAAAGACCTTCACTCAAGGCTTTACTTCATTTTAAGTTGCCCACTGCATACTACAAATTTTATCTGTTTCCCCTGAGACACTCTTTCCACAGAAGCGGAGAAGTTATGCATTGTAACTATAGAAGAAGACCTAGTTTAGTCCTCCGTAAGTATACCGTTGCTCCCTAGAGGGCACTTGCTAGTGATGTATGTTGTCTGCTATTAAAAGCCTTGAGTAAGGGTCTTCTGTTGCATGTTTAAATGCAACTTTGATATTCAGCAGGAGGAAGATGTACAGCAAAGTTAAACCAAGCTCTGCAGCAGTTTACACAACCTGGATTATGCAGTACCCTACACAGATACACGCTTCTGGCCCAGAGATCACTTTGGCAAGCTTGCAGAGAGTCCACAGTCACTTCAAGGCATCCACTGAAGGTAAAAAAAAAAAAGTAAAAAAAAAAAAAAAGTCTAGTTTTTCATATCCTGTCTTGTAAGCAAGTCTGTATTCACCCTCAAGGACTATATTTCTGTGGAAATCTGCAACTCTGACAACTTCTAACACAACAGCACCCTGCAATAGTTCAAGCACTGTGCCTTTTACAGCTATTAAAAGAAGGTTTCACAATCCAGGAGAACAGAGTGAAGATGTGAAGACATGTTGGACCAGCTCTTTTGATGGTGGAAACTGGCACAGCTCCATTTATTTTGATTCTGTAAATCAGCAAGTGCTGGCTGAGGAACCATCCATGAAATAATAAAGCTTGGGATTTATTTTAGGAGTATCTTCCTCTGTGGGTCTGTTTCTGCCTACCACTTTCTCTGTCTCTTCTTATTTTAAGAAGAAAACCTATGGAGAGAAGGAATCTATGTTCTAGAAATTTGCTTTAAAAGTCAATAATATTCAAAAAAGAACCAATCTTTTATTTACGGGCAGTTATGCTTTCAATAGATGGTTATTCCCCATTTTAGATCTCAAGATTTGGAATGAATCACAATGAGTCTCTTTCTTAGGAACTTTTAGGGTTTTATGGTTAAAGTTTTAAATTATGTTGTTTCTTCAAAATATTTAAGCACAGAAAAAACTATGAAGACATTTTTACATCTCTTATCCCCTACCTTAGACATAAATAGGACGTTAACTTTTCAGGGGTCTTCTACAGACAACATAACATTATAAGCCAGTGTGCTTTTATCTTCTGTGGAAACACTGTAAAACTAATATTGCAATCCCTAAAAATGGCTAGTTTGGCACAAAATTGCCTATTATTTTGTATGGTCATGTGATGTGATTACATGCATAAATACCATCTACTCAAAGCAGACAGATGCAGATTCTTAGTTAAAGAGCTTTAACTGAACAAAAAATGAGGAAAATTTAAACCTTTTGTTTTTAAGGAAGCAAGAATATGAAAATATACTCAACTAATCAAAATATTTCCTTCTGCTTGAAGAAGGTTTTCCCTTCCATTTCAATTTCAAAACAAAGGTTTTTTTTTTCAAACACACTAAATTGAAGTATAGTTCTCCCTGCGTTTTTCAAGTTTTAATTTTTTATTTCTTTTTTCCATAAATCTAAAATGTTTCCTAAAAGTGGCCTAAATCATTGATTGTAAATACCAGCAAGTGCCATTTCTTTTTAAAAAAAGGGAAAAAGATCAGTATGAAGGAATATGTTGCCAAGCTTCTGAGGCTGCATCACGTTGGTCACAGTTATTATATTACAGATGGCACTTTCCATCTATCCTCTGACAAAGTGCAAATGAAGAATGTTTCATTTAGGTCTGCCATGTAGATGAAAAGTCAGAAAACAGACTTTCCTTTTATGTTCCTTTAACTGTTAAAAGATATATCTTTACTGGAAAAAGGAGAGGAGAGGAGAGGAGAGGAGAGGAGAGGAGAGGAGAGGAGAGGAGAGGAGAGGAGAGGAGAGGAGAGGAGAGGAGAGGAGAGGAGAGGAGAGGAGAGGAGAGGAGAGGAGAGGAGAGGAGAGGAGAGGAGAGGAGAGGAGAGGAGAGGAGAGGAGAGGCGAGGCCCTGTTATTTTCTCATTTGGAAATTACAACATGTAGTGAGGAAAGGAAATTTACAGAGACTTTAAACTTCATTCAGCAGCAGATTCATAGCCAAGGAAATAGTCAGCATGTGTATATGGCTGTTTTCTGATTTGAAAAGCATCCTCAAATCAGGTTAGAATTGTTCAAGTTTTGATTTTCTGTTGCTTTAAAAGTTGTGTTCTCATTTCTATAATTTTAAAGTCATATAAAGTTTAATAATTGAACTTTTAGTCTCACCCTATGCAGGTATAAATAGAGTAGAAACATAATAATGGAGAAGGTGAATATCACTCTTTCCATAGTAGTAATACCGTATCCTGTCTGGGAGTGGGACCTCTGGCAGTAACAGGTTCACATGGAAATAGAGACCCCTAAATGAAATTGCATGGCATGGGTAGCAGAAGAGCTAGAAAACAGCTTTTCCTGCTGTGTGGGATCCTTCCACTTCCCATGACTTCTGCATTAGCCCAGATTGTCCTACCTGGTTTTGAAGTATTGTTTTCAAGCCTGTATTGGCATCTCTCTGTCTCTTTTAGGGGATCCATTTTAGGTTTAGACTTACACTTCCTATTAGCTCCATGTCCTAGTTACTGCCCACCCTAGTTCAGCATCTTTTCATGGGGGTTTGACTGATGTGACAGCTACCCAAAGTTTTGCTTATGTGCCTCTTGTTTATTCCTCTTGATCCTTTAACCACCCCACCCTGACTGATCAAAGCAACTTGAATAATGTTCCTTGTTAGGAAAAATTTATCTGCCCATTCGCCATTCTACAGCATCTGTTCATGTTTGGGGACTGAAGGAATACGTGTAACAGGAACCGCAAGCAACCTTTGCGTGGGAGGTATGGACCGGCTGTCCCACACACAGACTGAAAACAGTCTTCTGAGTTTGTCCTGAAGTGAAGACTGAGCTAGTGAAACAGAAGAGGATGAGGTGGAAGTTTTATCCCACCTTTTGCGCAGCATCTCAAGGGTTAGCACATTCTCCAGTAGCATAGGAGACCCAGGTTCAATTTACTCTTGCTTTCCAAATCGTATCAGCATAGGACTGAAGGAGGCATGGGTCACCAAGTCTTGCTCCCTGTTATTGCAGGCAAGTGAATCACTTTTATTATTCCCTTCATAAACATGTGAATCATTATTGTTTTAATTTAGGAGCATTCAAAGCCCCATCCTGCCTAGCCTCAAATGCACTCTTGACTTTTACATAATTCACGGTCATAAAAACAATAAGAGTCTCTGCTGGTATAATTTTCTTCACTGTAGGGAGCATGTATGCCTTATGATTGCTCAGTGACTGGACTCTTAAATTTGCTTAGGTTGCTATTAATTAATTGTGCTGTGTTGAAGTCCTGGCAGGTACCAAAATGACATTTTCAAACTTCTGTGACATGTTAATATTGCAAATGCAATTAGGAAGAACTGATAAGGAGGGCTGTAGTAGGTTGAAAATGTAAATGGCAAAAGGCCAAATGTAGCAAAAATTGCGGCAGCAAAAATTGTAGTAACTTTGTTTGCTGAAGAAATGAAAATATTAAGATCTAACCATTTAAAACCAAACTTTGACCACAGTTTCTGATAGACATTTGATATTCTTGTGAGTGTTTACATCCAGTGGGGATTTAACACTGATTAATTCAGATTTATCTAAGGAACTGAAAATGTCTGTCAGATTTTTCCAGTATTTCCATGCACACAGACACAATAAACAAAAAAAGAACATAATCAAATCATCAAAATCTCATGGCATTCAAAATTAATTCTAAATTAATATTATGATTTTTTTTAGGTCATTATAAATTCAGGGATGCATTACTGCAGTAACCTTGCATTTCTACTGCAGTTTGTTCCTCCTCCCTACACCTGCAAATAATGTTAAAAGCACCTTCCTGTTTCCATCATCTGTCTTTTTTCAGACAGAAATCCCTTTGAGACAAGGACTATGTCTCATTCTAGACTTGTGCCGTACCTGATACCGACCTCCATCTTGAGGCTGGTTTTAACCGCTACCCTCTATAGTGATATAATAACAGTGCAAATAACAACAATAAAAAAATATCTTTTTCATTCTATTTTATAAGCAAATGATAAAATCCTTAATGTTTTTTGCCTAGTTTTATGTGTCAAAAAGATACATAAAACAGATTATAACTGGCAAAGTAATTTCTTAGATTAAATTTGTAGACCGTAAATATCTACTTACTACCCTGGCCATGGAACTTGCACAAAATTATAATTTATGGAAAAAGGAAAGTCATGTGAATTTGTTTCAAACAGTGGGGGAAAAAGAAGCAAGTTTTGAGATCCTGCCCCTGCCATTTAAATATTTATTCCTCATATAAACAAACACAGATGTTAATAAAAAATCCAACCTTGTGAGAATTGGCGGATATGAGGTGCCTTTGATTTGATCTTAGTCCAACGGTACTGAAATGTACCAATAGTGATGCAATCACATGTGCCAGTAGCTTTTGCATCATTAATTTGACTTCTACAAACAATAAGGTTTTATGGGTCCCTACAGTGATTATCTTGTGGACTGATATACAAGGCAAGAGCATTTTGTATCGAGATATTGAAACTATTAATTGCCTTGATGCCATCAAAGTCATAATCTAGCCCAGCAGAAGTGCTTGGGTATAATGTCCCAGTACTCCCCAGATACCTGGAAGCTTATTTTAAATGTGGATTAGCATATCATATTTTCAGAGGTCAATGAAGATACGAGTATCAGGGAAAAAAAAGATTTAAAATTGTAATCAAGGCTGAGAAGGTTACATGCAGAAACGCAGTAAATAACAAAGATGATACTTAAAATTTTATAGTGATATTAATTGTCCTTAATTTTCTTCTATTTTTTTCTCCTGAGGAAATGTTCTGAAAACAGCACGGGTGCAACAGGGTATCTAACAGAGCACCAATACAGCCTCTGTTGCTTTGACTGGAGAAAAAAGTGCAGGAGTGCAGAAATGGAAGGTCTCCATCTTATCTTCAGAAGACAAAAAATTGCCTATGGTCACCTGCTCCTCACTCATCTCTAATTACCCAAGGAGGTGCAGAGATACATTCCCACATCCTTTCCTGGGGATGAAACCCATGAAGAACAGCTGTTTCCCTCCGCTCGCAAAGCCTGTGCCTTGGATGTTTTCACACAACTCTGTTGTTTCCTCTCTATTACTCATTTGCTCTATGAAACTGATGGGAGTAATTATAAAAACTCAGTCTGAAGCGTCCATAGCACTTTCACAGTGAGAAAATGGACTAAAGATTACCCCAGTTTTCTTGATAGCTGTCTGAATATAGCATTAAGAAAGGAAGTTTAGTTTATACAACAAAGAGCTGATATTGGCTGTATCATTTTTATAGTTAATCCGTAACATTCCTTGTGACCAAACAAATCTATCTGCAGATTTTAAAATCATTGCTTGACTACCCTCTTGCAGTCTGCATTGGGATTGTATCTCCCAGATGCTTATTTAGGATTTTGTAGACCGTGATCCTACGCTTCTGTAGGCGGTATAGATACAGAACAGATATGGCCCTTGGCCAAAGAGACTGTGTAAGAGCAATCCCTGTTTCTCTCCCTTCTTAGCAGGAACTTTGATCTTCATACTGCTGAACACAAGTGTAGGAATAGCTCCCAGCACAATTATTCCTGAAAATATAAGAATGACAATTATGTCATTTACATCACCTGGTGTTAGAAATCATAAAGTTAAGTGGTTAGTGGTCTTTTGGGGGTTTAGACCTGTTATAGCTAAGGAAGACAAGTAGGTACCTCCAGAGTAGTTAGCTGCTATTCCAATGCCAGCTAGCTGGCAAAGTGGCAACTCCTGCCATCCTAAGTCAAGGGTCTAACACGTGAGAGGAAGTTCTGTCAGGATATATGTCTATCAAATAACCAACACTTGGAAAGCCTTTAGATTAGAAATGAGATTCATCTAGATAAATAGGGGTGTCTGATGCAGGTGTCAGTCAGCTTAGGCTCTCTTCATCGTTAAGGGAGAGCTATTTGGCACAGTCAATGGAGTTTAGAAATCTCACTTGCAATTGTGTGGGGAGAGGTGAGGTAACTCCAGACACAGATATTTCAATCTGCTGTATCCAGGAATGAGGACAGATAAATTAACATATGACCTCCTGATACAAAAAGCAATTTTTTCAAAACACTACATGTCCTACCAAGCACTGAAACATTGGTCCTAGTTGTAGGGCCTGTTGTTATCCTCATCTGCAATAAAGCTCAGCTGAGGTTTTCCTGTATAATCTCCGAAACTTTCCACAGGCCTATTTCTGCTTTCCCCAAAGACTGTTTTTCCCGCCCGTCATAGTCCTGCTCTACTGCAACTTATCACCCGTGATTAGCAGGGCTAGCACTGGCCATACAGAGAGGGAAGCATTTTGAGAGCCAGATCTGGCCAAGGACAAGAAGCACAGCTGTGGAACACGACTCATTGCAAAACCCATTTTCTTGTCTGTCCCTCAACAAGCTCTTTACACCGATTCCTATAGTTACCTCCTGCTGCTTCACTAATACCTATGTGTATCAACCAACCCCATATGAACTAGCAAATCTATTTACTCAACTGGTGGTTAAATAAATAAATAAATAAATAAGTATATATAAAAATCTGTTTGTAAATGTTCAAGAATCACTCAGACACTTTCCTGCGGGCTATAGAGATAAATTACTAAAATAAGTGAGAGATGCAGAGAAATTAAAGAAAACCAAAACCCCCACATTCTCAAAATTGTTTATCCATGACCAGGTGAGAAGTGTGACTTAAGCCATGGGAATTCATACATTGCCAAGATGAAAATAACATTAAATTACCCAAATACTTTCTTCAATTGCAATGCAGAAAAGTGCAGGATTGCATAAGTGCTTCATCCTTCATTTCAATATATATATATTTGAGAGAAGAAGGAAAATGGCAGCCAGAGTTTTGAGGATACAGTCTATAAGTTCCTCTGTTTTAGCTTTTCAGTAGATCCACCAGAAGTGGCTGCAGCCTGTCCCTTCCAGAAGTCTGTTCAACCAGTAAATAATAATGGTGGTATTTAGCATGGCATTCCCGAGCCTATTGTTTTGCTTTCACAGGGGCGCTGACCCTCTGCTGACTTGTGCAGAACGTGATGGATCCTGACCAACCTGCACTCTGAGGCCTGATTCAGCATCTTTATTCGGGTTGAGCAGTGCCTTACAGATGGCGACTGAGCTGTGAAAGGACAGGAGAACCAGTTGTTTCAACTCCACAGAGTTCACAGGTCTTCTGTAAAGGTTCAAAATCTCCTCCCCTGCTATTTTGTCACCTCTCTCAAATTTTTTATGCCTTGAATGACATCACGGGTTGGGAGAGAGAACCCCAGTTGTTTGAATTTCAGGTAGACCAAAGTGAATGTCTCTTTTTTATTACTAGTCAGATTTGAAGTTTTCTAGGATAGGAAGGTGCCTTTTTGTTCTGTCTTTGCACCGTGCCTTTCACAATGCCATTCTGGCTTTCAGCAGCAAGAATAACAAGGGGCAATACAATTTCTTCTCACATTTAAACACATGATCTACCTGTCCACCCAGTTCACTGTTTGAACCAATTTTAAGTGCTAAACCACGTCACTCCACCCTCTTAAACAGCTGTTTGTACTGAGTAAAATTTCTTCCTGTTAAACTCCATTGGTTTCGACAAGCTTTTGGCAGGGATAAATCTGGCCCGGCCTGTCTAACCTATGCCTTGGACAAGCAAGTAGAATTAGGGAATTGAATTAATTGTCTTTGCCTCAATTTGCAAACTGTAATCTGCACATTTAATTCTATCCTTTGCATATTATTTTCTGAGCAAGGACACAATTGGCTACAGATTTGACATCTTTGTGACAGTGAGTCTGTGGCAGTGCTGAAAAGAAAGGGGGAAGGAGCAGGGTCACAGAGAGGACAAAAGGAAAAAATAGCTGTCTAAATCATATATCATTAAAGTGATGCTCATTGAATTACCTCTCTCAGGGCCTGTCAAAACATGTGGTGCCCTTGCAATATGATGTGAATTAAATGCCTTCTGGCCCCTGAAATATTGTTTTCAAGGCCAAATGTGTACTTTCACAGTTTCCCTCTAGTAACTACTAAGAAGCATTGGAAACATGCTGATTGACTCCTACGATTAGCAAAAACAACTCAGAAATACAGCAATGTGTGGTAACTGGCTTTCAAGGGAAAGACAGGACACGTGCCTACTTGCGGGCTTTTGGTGATGGTCACTGATAGCCCCATCCACTGAGAAATTGGTCAACACAGCTTAAAGTTGCCCCTGGGAGAGAAAATCTAAGTAGAATCAACTCACCGAATCCCTTCAGTAATTACAGTCTTATTTTGTCCTCTGTGAGTTGGGAAAGGGTGGGAGACCCCATACAGATGTCAGATGCTCCACCTGCTTGAGGATGCGAGGCTCTTTGAGGTCTGCAGCTGCCACCTTAGCAGACAGCCCATCGCAACAACTCCATGAAGTCTGCCTTCCTCCCAGCAGCTCAGAGCATTGAGGTACCAGAGCAACAGGCTTCTTTTCTTCTCTCCCAGTGAAGTTTTGAGTTTTGGCTAATTCTCGCCAATCAGGAGCTTTGCCTGCGTTCACTGCTGCTGTTACATGGTGCCGTTGTTTGGTCGCTGACCAAAGAGTGCAAGACCTACTATATATATGTAGAAAACTTTCGGGTAGCTACCTGAAAGATTTTTGTAATTTCAAAATTTGTCAGCTGTGTCCATCAAGAGGCACACTGATTTCTCATCTGCTCTGTGCAGCCTCAGGGATTTGTCCAGAAATTGATATCTGCAGGACAGGGACAAATATAGTTAATACATGAAGAGGTGAAATCTTACATACAGTGATGTGCTGTCAAAGAATATGACTTTATGGAGAAAAATTGTACCATTATTCATCTTAGACATGTGAACATTTCGGGGGGGGAGGGGTGTGACCTCGCTGCCAAATTCAGGTATTCAAAATTCATAATAATGTCCCTCCAAAATTGTCACATTTAACACATTTAAGGTAATAAGAGTTGAGTTATTTCCCTCTCTCTTTTATTTTTTCCTTTTTTTTTTTTTTTTTTTTGAGCCTGTAGGGTACATTTGGATTTATGCATGTAAGCTTTTCTCTGAGATGATATTAACTAGACTTTTATTTTATCTGCTTCTCCCCCTGCTTTTTAGTGAAAGCTGCAGTGGACAGATAATCTTTTTTCATTCTTGAAACCACAGTTTTGAAGAAAATAAAAATACTGTGAAGCCTGCAACAGAAATGTTATAGCCAATAACACATTTATTCATGTTAATTATAACAGCTTCATGATTTCCAGAATATGCAGAATTCTTCATTCCAGAATCATGGGATAAAAATCCATGTGCCACCATTATGTATAGAAGCCTCTTAAGATTTCTGTGAATTAGATATTACCATCTTAGATTTCTTAAGGAAACTTACATGAACTCAACAATATGGAGATGGCTTGAGTTTTCTGAGAGAATACAGCAGACCAGTGATAGAGATTTAGAGCTCAAAACACTTCGATCCTAGTGCTGTTCTCCATCTAACCTGCCCCCTAAATATCTCCAAGAATCCCCTGCATGTCCCAAATGTAAATTTATTTTTCACTGAGGTGTTTTTTCTAGCACTACAGGCCTGCAGAACACAGGGGTTTTTTTGTTTTTTTTTTTTTTCCATTTGGCTCAAAGCAATACACTGTATTTTAAGAAAGGAGGGGCAATAGTGACATCTTTTGTATTCTGTGAACCTTGCAAAAATCATGTCCAGGAAATGAAGGGGAGAACAAGGTCAGGACACTTGGTGCTCATGAGGAAAAACTTTACCATATACCATACATGAAGAGTGTGCAATACATGAAGAGGCCTCCAGAGGAGAAGAGAATTATAAGAGTTATTTTCTTACCCTTTCATAATATCCCTCTAGTGGTTGACAGCATCTTTAGCACAGAATGATTTTTTTTCAATACATCATTCTTTTATTTAGCAATTACTAACAGTGAATGAGACCATATTCAGTATTTAGGAACAACACCTGTAAGCAACCTTCTTATTCATAAACAGTTGTACTTATCATTATGGTCCATCAGATACTCTGTGTATAATCTCTTTATATATTCCTATTTCGATAATCCCAGTTTTATAGCAATCTTGTAATGGAAGATGTGTTTTCTTCATGAAGAAGCTGAGACCTCAGCACAAGTATCCCTCGGGTGAATTCGTTATTACATATATATCCAGAAAAACACTGGATAGTGAGTAGAGTTACCAGCTCATACTAGGAACCCAGTGGCTGTGTTTCAACAGTTTTACAGTAGTCGTCCCTGGAGCCCCCATACCCTTATCTTCATATTGCCTTATTGCCTTCATATCAGCCCATACAGCTGTCTGGGGAAGAGCAAGGGGGAGAATTTATTGGGATCCAGACAGTCAGCACAGCCAGGCCATGATGCCTGCGGTCTTGCTAGGTGGAAAGCGTGACAGCCAGTCCGGATCCTTGTCTTAGGTCATAGACAAAGTTAGCAGCAAACTGAGGAAGGAAGAGTCCAGATGTTCCGGCACGTAGGCTGTTATCCTGGTCACTGCTCCTCACTGCCTCCAAAACAAAAAAAGCATTGCTCAGTGTTGGAAGGTAGGTGACTTGCGTTCCTTGGTGGGGAACAGATTTTGGCACGCTGGCCTCATGCACAAGGACTGGCTAGTTGCCATGATAAGTATGGCAGCAAAATATCTCACACATTTTCATCCAGAAAGCGTGGGGTACGTTCTAAACTTGGTATCTCACCTCTCTTGTCTTCATGCTGTGATCAAATGGACAGAGCGTTTGATTTTTTGATCTTCTGTAACCCTTTATTATTTATCGGTAATCTCAAGGTGCTGAGCACTTCTGTGAAATGCTGAGCACCCTGACGTTTCAGTGATTGCCAATTAAAGGTGTGCAACACCTTTCAAGACTGTGACTTATAAGAGCAATTGTGTTGAAAGGGAAAATAAGTCTTGTCCTGTTAATTACAAGTTCAATTAAAACACAACCAACATCAAAAGTACAGGTCAAGAAGAAACTCAATGCACAGTACATTTGACACGTATAAAGGACAAATATGCCTTTTTATTAGTTTGAAGGTTAATGTGCTCATTAGATCATAGCAGTTCATTATGCAATTGCGCCTGTGTCTGCAGCACGATATAAAGCAATCAACAGGAACATTTCAGGGATGAAATAAAAGGAAAAATAATAAAATAACTGTTGAGCATGAACAGTTAAAAAGATAAACTGGACAGAAAGTTCATTTTTGCAGACATGATAGGCCCATTTCATCAAGGAAAAAAATTAATTTTTTTGAGATGTAAGTCAAATAATAAGGCAAGTTGGCTTAGGAGGCACAGAGATGCAGATTTGGGCTGACAATGTTTATGATGACCACAGCTTTCTTGTTTTCCCCCTTTACCTTAACATAATTGCTTTTGACTGGGCAAATCATGTTGTTCTCATTGTAATGTCATTGCAATTTATGATTCCATAAGGCACTTGAATAGATTTTTTGTTTTTATATGCTTTGCATTTCATTTTCATGCCACCCAAGGAAATTACATACCTAAAGCTGTACGTGTTACTTTTTGTTAAATACCAAATGGTATCATCTTTTTTTTCTCCTGTTTCTTGATTACAATCAAGATGCGGTTTAGATTTTATTACGGAATCACTTTCCTACCTCAATTAGAGCCTTAATGTTAATTTCCGCTTATGCTTCGCACTAAATGTCAAGCCTAATGCAGGTTTTACATGAATACAGGGGAAAACCCATCCACAAGGGGCAGACGCGGCTTTGTGGGAAGCTTTATACACACTACCAAGCAAAATTTTAATCCTGAAGTGGAAGAAATGACACAGACTGCATGAAGTCCATTAGGAGAATCATAGCAGTTTCAAGTGAAGTATACTCAGATGCCATGACAGTAGTAGAAGATATACCCTATATACCATTTTTATGGTGTGTGTATATATATACACACCATATATGTGGGGTGTGTGTGTATATATGTATCTTCTATATACCATATAGAAGATATACCAAGATATACCATAAAAAGTATACTATATATAAACTGTAGATGAGGACTGCTCTGGCAGCAGCCAGTCTACATGGAATTCACCCACTGTATGGAAACTAATATTTTTATTGAAGCCTCCCTTTCTCATGGCCCTGCCCCCTGCAAGCCAAGGAAGTATCCTGAGGAAACATCTTAAGAGAATCACATGAAGTTAAAGGCCTGTATTGCTCCAAAAGATTTGGATAATTATTATTTCTTCTACTTACTGGCTTTAAAAGTTTGATAATATCCCAGATTAAGATACTTTAAAGGCTCAACGATCTAAAGAAGAAAAAAAATCAAAATGCTTACAATGATAAGATTGCTTATTAACGTCTTTGTAATGAATTATTTATTCTACAAACTACAGCAGAATGTGAAGAGGAAAACACTGATGTTACAGTCATTTTCTGAGCACAAAAGCTTTGCCACATCCAAAATCTTACAGATTCGTGAAATGAATTGTATAACACCTCATGACAGCACATATTATTATCTCATGGAAGGAAACATAGTTTTGTATGGAAACCTCAAAATAGCATCTTTTCTATAGATAGGTCTGGTTAGAAAATCCGTATTTTTTTCACTTAAGAAGAATCCATTTTTTTGTCCAGATTTTTTTTTTTTTTTTTTTGTCTTCATAACAGGTTGATTTTTCCTGCTGAAATCTTTTTTCTTTCTTTTTTTTCCAGGGGGGGGAAAAAAAAAATCAAAGC
The DNA here is from genome assembly GCF_965638725.1 of Aptenodytes patagonicus. Lineage (NCBI taxonomy): Eukaryota > Metazoa > Chordata > Aves > Sphenisciformes > Spheniscidae > Aptenodytes > Aptenodytes patagonicus. The sequence goes on from NC_134981.1 coordinate 5,967,356, forward strand.
CTCAAATTTCAACAATTTTCTTGTAAAGTTTTCAGCGAGCTCTACTTATGGGGGCAAAAAATACAGCAATGGATATTATATTCATGCTATACATCTTTAATATATTCTCTCTCTTCTGGGGAATTATTAATAGAGAAGTGCTCTCGATGTCTTTAAGAGGTAGGGAATTTTACCCTTGCCTTTCAGAAAGCACATGAGAAGCTAATATGCAAGACGGCTACTGAGGGAGTGAAGTGTCAGCATGCAAGTTTAAAACATACAGAGGAAAACATAATTACTGCAGGCCTTATAAGCTATTAACGTATATCTTTATTCATATCCCATTGCAAGCTAATGTTTTTGTAATAAAAAAGAACACACACACACACACAACCTTACATAAATATATACACATAGAGTTATAAAATAAAAATTTATAAGGATAACCCAATGGGAAACCAGCAGAGATATTCAGATTTAACTGACAAGCAGTAGCTGCAAAGCTTCAGTTCTGATATATACCTAAGGGGCAACATTTTAGAAAAGAACTAATAAGAAGATATTATTTTAATATTAATAAAGTTTTATTTCCAAAGGGAAAATATGATCAAGTGATGTGCTTCCTAGGTTGCCTTTTTTTTTTCCTTTTATTTTTTATTTCTGTGAAAGTTGGAAACAAAATTATCCTAACTTAACCAGTTGTTCCCTTTTCATATACTTCTGTTAGACTACATGAAAAAAATAAAGAATGGTGAGTAATGAGGTTAACAAAGCTGTACTCCTTAGATGATGTGTGACGAACAAGGCTCAGTGCCAAACATTTTTAGCCAAGTCAAGTCAGTCTATTGATGTTCAGGTACCATAAAATCTGCTTTTACCAGGATAACTGTAACATTTGCATTAGAAAGGAAAAAATGAAATCTTAAAATCTATGTTTGCATCTATCCTGAGTACTTCTATAGTGGTATATAAAATGAGAATGCATATTTTAACTTTACATAAATCTTGACTCCATAGCTGATGAAATTTTATAATGGATTGCATATTATCTGGAGGGTCAGGAGGCCAAGATCTGTTTCCTTTTGCAGTAACACCCTACTCAAGGGCAGTCGTTTGAGATCGCAGGCCAAACCCCAAATTTCAGACATTTTATTAAGTTGCCCAAATTTGGAGGTTTTCTCTTGGCTTTACCTTTAATAAATCAAGAGCAACAAGCAATGCCTGAAGGCATGAGTTCATTTTGGATCTGTTAATTTTCATCATTTTGGATGCCTCTTTCTCACCAAGAAAGCCAGGCTACCTGAGGCACCACTGGATGGTCTAATGACAACTGGGTGAAAAAATTACTTCAGACTCTATGGATAAGAAAAATACATACTTTTTCCTTACCTCCTCCTTCTTTCTCTCTTTTTCTCCAACCTCAAGTCAGGAAGGGAGACTCTGAAATCTTAAGAGCAGTTATGAATTGAGAAGTGGAAAATAAATCATTGTTTCAGGTGGGTTAAAGCATTTCTAATATTCTATATTATTAAAACTTTATTTTTCCAATCTATTTGTGTTAACTTGTATTATATTCAAACTTCAGAAAAAAAGTCATGTACAGAAACAAAAATTTAAAAAAAGAAAGAACGAAAGAACGAAAGAACAAAAGAAAGAAAGAAAGAAAGAAAGAAAGAAAGAAAGAAAGGAAGAAAGAAAGAAAGAATTGTTCACACTGAGAATTACCTGAAAATAACATTTGTTTATAAATAGTTTTGATTTCAATCCCTGCCAGAAAACAGAAAAAAAAATATTAAAAAAATAGAAATGCCATAGTCAGATCTAATCTGTACATTTCCCATTCTGCTCTTTCCTTCTTTGAGTACCTTAAACCTTTAGCTAGGTAGATATTTCAGCTGCATCACAAAATTGAACTGACTGTGCTGTTGATGAGTACATTAACTCTGAAATCTGGATGACATATTGGTAAACTTGATAATGAAGCTTTAGAATAAGGGTGGCCAAGATGTTCCAGAATGCAAAAGTTTTGTAAGACTTACCTTGAAAGAACATTGACATAGCTATTCCCAAAAAGCAAAAGGAGTTTATCTGAATATGCAAAGAGAGGTTGAAGACACATAAAGTGCATTTGACACGAGACCACAGATTTTGGAACTGGAGAACTCAGCCGATCATATAGTCCTCTTCCCTGACATAGCACATGTCAGCTATACCCACTGGGAAAGGAAACTCAGACTATGGTCTGCATACCTTGGATCTTGCTTGTTGATATTCTGTGGACTATTCATGTTTCTCTTGATGTGTAGAGTCCAAAGCTGCCTCAAATATTTCAGTTCAATACTCCAGCAGTGTAGAGTAGATCAGAGTAATTACTTATGCTACAGATGTCATTTCTATTTATATGTTACAAAATCATATGCCACATTCACAGCATCAATAAATTTTTATTATCCTTAATAACTCTCAGATCCTTTTTAGCAGAGCTAATGCCCCACAAACTATTCCCTGATCCTTAGTTGTATGGTTCAGCATTTCCACCTGCATATAGAAATTAATATTTAATCCTCTTTTAAAGAACTGTTTTTAAGTTTTTCAGGGCCATTCTTAACACATTTATAGTGTAGGACGCAGGTACTAGGGCAGGTGCACAGAGCAGGTACTAGACACTTTGGCTCTCTCAGCACTATTCTGATAGCTTTCTGTTCCCACTAGGCAGTAGAAAAGCTCTTGCCATGAACATCCTTTTATAACACAACGTACTTTCATGTATGCAGACATACAAACCTGTCTGGTCCTGTGAAATGTGCTGCTTGCTTTGGCATATAGACTTCCCATCAATCAGCCAAACTCTTCCTTACACACCTTGTTCCTATGCAATTAAATTCTCAATCCCAGCTCCCTCCATATTAACCACTTAGAAATGGACCGTACAGATCTCCGATAGCAAGTCCATGAACAGGGGGGGAGAACAGTTTTATCGAAGTCCATGTGTTTTCATATTCAAGGCATGGAGAGCATCCCGTAGTCGTGGTCTTTCTTCAGAACAATGTAAAAGTACTCTGTGAACCTTCCTCAGCCTCTGGCAATTGAAATAAGAGTAGCAGAACTCAGGTTGTCCTGTTTGTTTGCATGCACATATTTGAGCACAAACCACGTTTTGTCTTTCTTTGCTGTCTCTGGTATGACACTTACGGGAAGTGAACAGGTCAAGTCAACCGTGTCTCTGCGGCCAAGGAAGCTCACTTACAGAAATGAAGACTAATAACTACCTAGAGGAGACCACTAACCATTCACTTAACTGCCACTACACAGACTACACTGAAAGAAAATCTTCTGAAAAAGTAAAATGTGTAAACTAAGAGTCCACTATTATAATATTTCACTCTTAAATGGCATTTTTCATTGCAAGGAACCTCAAAGCACTTCATAAACAGCATGTACTAGAACGACACAGAACACAGCTATAAACTTAAATACGGTGTGACTGCTAATAAGGGATGCTTAGCCCAGATTTCTGAGCAAACACACTACCTTAATTTACTGTAAATTATTATGTACATAGAGAGAAACACAAAAGCCAAGTTTTCTTATATTTACAGTTGGCATAGATGTATAAATAAAAGTGTCTGGACTTTCACAGATGACAACCATCTGTTAGCTAGCACCCATGAACATCAGGCCATAGTCAAAGTGTTATACTTTCTCTAAAACAGAAATCTTCCCTATTAGCATTATATACGGTGAGGTTGGTTGTATTGTGCAGCAACAGGACTGAAGCTCAGGAAATCTGAATACAGCATCTAGCCCTGACCTAAGGTTGATTCACAGGAAACCTCTGTGGTCCCTTCTTCTCCTTTTGTCTCTCTTTTTGTTATAATTTGTTTGCACAGGAAATTATTTCTTGTACAAACCTTGGAGCAGAGAGGCCAATCGACAGGATTGTAACACATTGAAATTACTATTGTTTGTGAATGAATTGCACGTTTTTATTGTGAGGGAAAGATTTTAATGAAAAAATCTTTGTCATGGGAAGAAATGCAGGAAAAATGGAAAGCAGTCAGTATCTGGTAAAACAAAGATTTTAAAAAAAATATTTTCTACTTCTCTCATACAAATCATTGAAGAAATAGAGACGAGTTTGAATACAATAGAGTTTGTGAAGTGGACTGATACAGTATTCATGTGCAGATGGAGTAGTCATGAGAAGAAAGATGTTACTGATCAATCAAGACAGTTATCTGTGGATGGAGCAATCACAAACTATTAATCACAAAAAGATACATCTAACAGTAATGGGATGAGACATAGAGGGAAATTCCTCTCTGTTAAGGAAAAAAAATCTCTTTTGGATAAAAAACTTGCTAGTTGGATAGGTCTCACAGGAAGAGCCACAGAATGTTATTTTTTGGGTCCTTAAACAAACACAGTCCCAGCGTAGGCTGAATATGTCAAGCTCCAGGAACTACTTTGCTCCGTTGTGCTCTGTTATTTCAGTCATCAGTGATCCGTAGTTCACCTGTACTAAAATTAAAGGAGAGCTCTTTAAAAAGGAGGGGGGGGGGGGGGTTAATATAGTCAGTGTTCAGCATTTTCTTGACTTACACAACTGAGTTAAGGAACTTCTGGTTGCACACTGGTTCTCGGGGAAGGATGTGCAATCTGAACAGCTCCTTAGTCCAGCAGGCCACTTGTGTTGGCACTTACCCATTTATTAATGCCAGCATCCATTTTGCAATATTGAGAACTAGACTAATAACAGAGATTCATAACAAGTGTTCAGTCTTCTTTCCCCCATACACTTTGCAGCATATATAACTTCAAGTACCAAAAGTGGTCTTTTTCATTAGAGTTGGACATTTTACATGAAACCAGTGATTCAAACAGAGCCCTCTTGCCTTTTGATGTAATTTGGCTGCCAACTGCCTTCCTCTTCTTCCTGAAAGGGAGTGTCATTTTGGTGGTTTGGGGTGCAAGTGATCCACACAGTGCTTTGGGGAGCATTTGGGCTGTAAGGAGTCACAGGATGGGAAATGTCGTTATTCTGAAAAGAGGAATCCAATGTTTACAACCACCATGAGATCTAAATTGCTTTCCTGGAGGTAGCAATGCAGACACTACTTGGGCTTCCCATTACCAGAGCTGGAAGGCATTTCTTTATGGAAACCATGTTGTCTCTGTCAGCTGCTCAAATAAGGCAGATTCGCCTGAATTGCCTCTGAAAGCATAACATTTTAGATATTCAGAGATTAGCTGGTACTAGTTTGAACACACTGTTTCCCATTATGTGATAATTAGATTGGATTAAGCAAAACAGTGGGTAAATAAAGAAAATCTGAAATGCTGAGCAGGTTAAAAAGTAAGAAAAACAGAGTAGAAGAATCTTGGAATGAATATAATGTGGATTTAGCACACAGAAGAATGACAATGAAAAATAAAAATAGGCATGTTTCTGTCAGTTCTATTCTCCTACCTTTACTAAGCTCGCATAATAGCCTACATTATGAGTAGTTCCTTTACTTTTAATGATACAGCAGGTACTGTATTTAGGAAGATGTCCAGTTGTTACCTGGTTTTGGATCCATATATGGTGTACGTCAGGATGAAAGTTATTCAGTAACTTGCCATGCAGATTCCTTCATAAATTCTTACTTTTTAATAGTTAGTCCTTCATCATTTCATTCAGAAAGGTCTTTGTAGTCTAAACACCACAGGGTACCTGTTGAAGTCATACCCTGGAGTGGAATCCAGCATCTTCAATAAAGCACATACAGCAAAGGGAAAGATAAAGAGAGGGATCCAAAACAACTCCAGTCAGATAGCTAGTCAAAAAGAGCAAGCTAAGTAAATTTTTAATGCATGATAGAGCTTTATCTTCTTGTAATCCACAGTTCAGAAATCTCTCTCTTGAAAATGGGCAGCCAGACCCCTTTTTTCCAAGGGTCACATGCCCTTCTTTTCTGTTTGAAGAATAGTCACCAAACTGCCAGATCATGTCCTCTTTTAATCAATAGTTCTGCAGTCAGGGTCAGCAACTGTGTCTCTATAAGGGAGATATCTAAACCACAGCTGTCATCTACCTCAAACATGCCCTAAACATCAAGGTACAAACTCTTCTTGAGTACTCCGTATTTTTTTTCTTCTGAAGCTGGTCTGCTGTTCAAAACAAAGTGCCAGATGCATTGGACCACAAAGACTGAACAAGGTGGAGTTTGGATCTGGTGCTCAGTGGCCCTTTGTCAGATTGTTGTCCTCAGCTGATTTAAAATTAAAGGGCTACATGTGAAGCTTTCAAAAATAATTTTATATTATAAAAAAAAAAGAGTCTCAGAAAATGCTGAAATGCCTCTGACATTAGATGGCAGCTGAGTGAGGGTGCCCACGTGCATTGCTTTGGTTTTAGGCAACAGAATTCCACCTTCATCCTATTCTAGATTCTGGCATTTAAATTAGTTTTGATCTTAGTCCCTAATATCAAGTCTATGACAAATCCACACATAAACTGGATCATAAATCCAGTTACTAGGCTTTATATTTTTAAGAGTGACTTATGGAAATAGGATTATGTAGTTGATATCTAATTCACTTATTTCCAAGTCCTGTACTAAAATTATGTAAATTTTTGTTTGGCTATTGCTTGAAAAAGAAAGTTCATCTTTGTATGCTGAGTTCGTTAACCAGGTAGTTAACTAGTGTGATCTCCCCCTCTTCTCCCTTTTTTATATTTAGTCAAAGATTACCTTTGAAAAGCGAGTGCAAAATTCCTCTGAATCCATGTTCAAATCATTTTTCATGCAAAAAATAATTTTTTGCAAATTTGCCATAAACTTTATGCTGATCATTTCCTCCTCCAGCCAAAAACTATTTAGAAGAGGAGTTGTCAATATCTATACTATTGTACCTTACAACATGTTCTGTTTTAAATGTCACAGGGAAGGAGAGTGATAGAGTAAAACACGGAACAGTCCTTTAGGTATTAAACCCACAAGAAAATCTTTGCATGGGAAATCCTGTAATTTTTAAGATAATTCATTCTAGAATAGAAAAGCTAAAATAAACAGATTTTTTTTTTTTTTTCTGCGCACACAGAAAAGGAGATAAAACAAAATATAGAAATTAGACAAATTAGTAATCCTTAGTAATAACAGATATGATTTCAAGAAACCACCATCTGGGTACATATTAAGCAATAAAACAAATACATAAACAAATAAGCTTGTAATTATTCACTTATGGAATCACAACTTCATAACAAATACCTTCGCGCAACATCTGACAGTAATCCATAAATAGGGTTTTTATCCTGGACATTCACAGTTGTACAATTCTAGGTCTTGGATTTTCAAAAACTTTCAAAGGCTCCATAAAGTCTTGCCAACATATAAACCCCATTTAAAGCAGCAGGATGAGAGATATAAATACCCTGTGAGTATCGAAATCACTTAGCTTCTTTAACAGTCTTATACCTTTTGCAGATCAGGAGATTTGGAGATACACAGTATGCACTGCAATGGGAAACTAAAAATCTTGATGTTGGTGGATCATCTATGGCATTTTATGGAATAAGTATGGACAAATGTTTCCTCCTATCTCTCTCATACCTGAATTCAGGAGCTTCCTAAAACAATGGTATATCTAAGACAACAAAAGTTTTCATTTTGGTGTAGGAAGTTTTGAAGATGAACTCGCAAGTTTATCAAAATCTAACTCATTGCTTTATAGAAATAAATAGACTTAAAATGCCAAAAAAGACTGTTCTGTCAAACATATCCCAAAACTTTGTTTTTCAAGCCTGTGATTTCTCTTTAAGCTTCTGTGCCAATTTCATAAAGCAAAATAAAAGCCTTCAGTCATGATTTAAAGACCTTAAGCAATGGAGAAATCAGCACACATCTATATGTATTGTTCTAATAGTAAACTTCCTTCAGGGTAAAAAAAAAAAATTCATCTTATTTATTTCTCATCTGAAGAAGCTTCAAATGATAGGTATATATTAAAGATCCACTCTTCATAGCTTTCTTATGCGTGTTGGTATATACAGGCCACATTGAATCTCTCTCTTTAAAATTTCCCTCAGATAAATTAAAGCATCTATCAAATTTAAGCATGTTTTCCATTTCCTGAATCATTTCTTTTATACCTTTTTCAATGCTTTCCAATTTTCCAACATTTCTCTGCAAATGCGAGAACTTCAAAATAATCCCGAGTGTTCATACTCCCACCCCTCCGTTCTCCTCCTCTCCTCAGCCCAAGCAGGGAGTGATCCCATGGAGCACCATGAACGCTCTGTCTTCCCTGGAGATCTTCCATGATGACTGCGTTATCATTGAAGGCTTACAGTGTGGAGGGAAGGTCACGCTAAAAGTGGTTGTCACCACTCACACCCTTCTCACGTACTCCTTGGTGAGAACAGAAGTAAATCCATCTCTCTTCTCACACCTCCTTTCTGGCTCCGCTTTTCCTGTCTCAGGAACTTCCCGCTAATCCTTCGCTTTCGGAGCAGTGAAATTCAGGAGAGAGGGGACTGTTGGTTTCCTGAACTGCTGAGAAATAAGTTCTGTCTCTGCACTTATTTGCACTTCTTTTGCTCAGGAATCAAAAAAAGTGTTTCCTCCTCCTCGGGTAAACCACCATGCTGGTAGAGCATATTTAAATGATCATAGCGCTCTTAGCCGGACTACCATGTGTCTTGTGAGGGGGACTTAGGTACCAGTTTCATAACTAGTAATTCTCCAGCTTTCATTCATGATGTTTACCAGACTTTCTCAGTCACAGGTACAGCTGACCAAAATCATGGGCTGGAATTACTCTATATTACTCTGCAGAGTAACCTACAGGTAAAAAAAAAAAGTAAATTAATAAAAATTAACCAAACCAAAGTACTACTTATGGTACAATCAGAAATTTCACTGCATGGTTCTAACAGAATAATGCAAAAGTAGGTTATCTAGAGAGAGCACAAGACTCCTGTGCCAGGTTTGACCCTGGACAGTCCCTCCAGCTTTCATTCAGGGACAGGAGAGAAGGAAACTTGCCTCTCAGAAACTATATCTTATAAGATGCATATCTAAACAGAATTATAAAATAACTAGAAGGCAGATCTGAACCCGTACCTCTGATTTTCTTGCCTTCTCGAGAGTATGTCAGCTGCAGTACTCCCTGAACGTTCTCTGAAAATAGGCTGCATGTATGTGTAGAGACGAATGTATTTCAAATCTCAATTCACCAGATTTAAAACACTAATACAGACTGACTTACAGCATTTTTTAAGAGTATTCTCTCTCTGTGTAGAATTGGGCCAATCAATCTGATGTGCAGTTTTGCATTTTGTCTGATTGCCTTAGGGTTGTAAATATTTATTTTTCTGTTTGTTTGACTTGAATATCTTATAGCTGAAGATTTTCCTCTTAGGGTAGTTTTGACTTTTAAGAACAGGAATCCTTGACTTTGTCAATATCTATTAAAGAATAGATCATCGTGATCCTTCTCTTATAAGGGAAAGAATCTGTTGTAAAATAACACAACCACCATGGCACCATACACTGAAGCCTCTTTATTACGGAAATAGAAATAATGAATTAGCCTAAGTTGGCAGTGTGTCTCTCTTAAACAATTTACATTTTCCTTCCCATATTTTTGAGTGATTCAAAATCATCTACTCCTTTCGCAGTGTGCATTTTTGTTTTTACTTAAGCTATGAGTCATGGCTGGGGAAATCAACTTTTAAGGTCAACTAGTCAGAAGCTGCGCGTTCCTCTCAACCAAATGCTCTTAGACAATATTGTTAAGACCAAAATATTACTATTTGATTGAGAGAGTAAAAAGAGAATCAGAACAAGAGATATAATTTCAATACTTTACATATGGAATATAAGATTTTTCAGTAAGTTCCACCTAATATGCTTGGGAAAAGGGATATACTATGTATCTATCATCATTCCAGAATACTTCAAACACCCAGTGAGATGGGGAAGTGCTATCATCCTCACTTCACAGGAGTGAAAAGCAACTAAGCATCCAGAAATACTTAGAACCCTGAAGTGATACTTAAATAAAATGTATGTGCTTCTGAGCAAGTCTGAAATTCTGAAAACCTATACTTTGGCACAACCTCAACAAGAAAAGTGTGGAGCATTTCTCATCCCTCGGATTTATCTAGATCTGCCTCCCCTTGTGACTAAGAAAAGCTTCTGCTTAAGGAGAGACACAGACTTGCATCATTTCAGTCTGCGGAAAAAACTGCTCATTTCCTAGGAGAATGCTCTGTGGACTCTCCATATGAGGAAGCTGCCACCATTTCCATCCCTAGAAGACTTATTTTAAAAGAAGTTTGAAACAAACTGTGTTCTTTGGAAGAAAAAAAACATAACTTCAGGTGAAGGTTGAGAATCATGAAAACACAAAACTCTTCCTGACTCTGGTATGAAAAGGGCATCTATCTAGCATCTAACATCGCCAGGTCATCTAACGCTTTGGTTAGAGTGGCCCGTAGCAACTTGCCTGTATTTAAAGAAGTCTGTACAAAACTGCAGAACCATTTAAGATTTACAGTGTCTCAGGCTAGTCATTTCTATTTTCATTTCATTTCCATATGTGCTCAGTACAGAGCATCTTGTAACAAGTCACTTCTCAGAGAGCAATTTCCAAATCTCCTTAATTTATACAGAGGGTCTGGTCCAAGAAACACTTGTACATTTAATTGACTTCATGTGAGTAACATGGCAGTACAAAAGTTAAGTATAATTAAGTAAAACTGAAGACATGAATAATTACAAACTTGGTCTTGTGAATTACAATATTAACTCATCTTTGAAATTTTATTTCCACATTCTGCTTTATAATGGCAAAGCATAAATAACCAGGCAGAAGAGAACTCACAGACCACTCTGCTAAAAGTTGTTGACTAGATAAATGAAATATTTTTTTCTTTTTACAAACTCCAGCTGGTGTGATCTTGGCCTTCAGTACCTACTAATTAAATGGAGAAACGTTTGAGATAAAAAGTTAATTTACTAATTAAATGACAAGTATGCTTTATAAATTGTCTCTTTGGCTTATTGTGCATTTAGAGAATTAATTAACAATACAATCAGGCTGCAGTTGTGAGATGCCAATATGGATGTGATTTGAAGATACTTTCACTTCTGTTTTCTATCTCAGTTTTTACGACAGCTGCACTGTAATGAAGATGCTTAACTCTTTTAATTTGTCTCTGTAAAATTAAAATGGGTTTGTGGTTTCGTGCTCACTGGGAGCACAGAAAAAATGGTACATTTAACAGTACAGTTCTGATCAGTCGACATGGGCATGATGCTGTATTAGCAAGTTGCCATTGTTCTCTATAAATGGGGGCTATAAAATTGGTTTGTCGTTAGGTTGTGTTCTTCTGGTAAAGTGTTTTCAACGGAGTGTAACAATGAAAGTATAAATATATGACATCTTCAGTTAAAATTATTATTAAAATATTTGTCATTTGTAAACAACATTAACAAGCGGTGTCCTTATTTTAAGTGCACATCAATAGATTTTTGTAGATATACTTAAACTAGCTAAAAAGTGGCTAGTTTAGGAACTGTTAAAGTATAGTGGAATTACCTTATTAACTCATGGACTAATGGCCAAATGATTATTCACCTTCGTCTGTATGTCTGGCAAAATTACTAACGGGCAAAAATAATCCTTGTTGACTTGTTTGACTTTTGACTGGCAGATATATATAAACTGTATGTGTCTGGACTGGCCTGACTGAGGGTTTTGCCCCTTTGAATGTTTTTTGGGTTTGTTTTGTTTCCTGGTTCAAATGAAATACAAATATTAACTTGCAGTCAAATCAAAAGTCAACCAGAATTTACTACCTGCTGCAACTCCTCCGACAGTCAGAAAACAATTTCCAGGGAAAAAAAAAAAAGTCACCTGGCCCTAATCAGCTCTTGAGCCACTAAGCAAACAAGCCGGTTTCTCTCCACAGGCAGCTGTAAATCTTTCCTTGCTTACCACTTTTTATATTCACAGTTAATGTTAGTCCATTGCGTATTTTTATGTTGCTATTTTCACAGTCTCTGTTTCATGAACCAGATAGTTTCTTTCAAATTTTAACAATATTTAGTGTACGCCTATGGATGTGTGCGTGTGTGTGTGTTGTTCCACTCTAAAGGAAGAAAACTGACTACTTTGCATTCAATTTACTTTGATTTTTCTGTCTAGTCTATTGGTGCCTACAGAAGAAAACAGTAATAAATCATTTATAAAATCAGCCCAATCCTTTCTACAGGAAAATACAGTGAGGCAGACTGTCTCATAAATTGTTTAGAATAATGCAGCTCTCCAGTGATTTAGCCTGATTTGTTTGTTTAAAAAAAAAAGAAAACCCACAAAACCCGCAGATGGTGATTCCCGTCTTTTATGAAGGGGGTAGCAAATGTGCGCACTTAAGGCAAAAACAATGAGCCAAAGTACCTTTTAATGTTCTTGCAGACAATGCAGACGACATCACATTAGCAAAGAGACCGTGGGCCAGAGAAGCTAGAAGGAATGATGTATCGTGAAATGGAAGTGATGGGAATGAATTTTCTGTATTTATTGCAGAGGTTTTGCACTGGTCATATGGCCTGCACTTTCACTTAATAAGGGGAGAAAAAAGCAAAAAACCCACCTTAAACCAACCCAGCATCCCAAATCTTTCATCTGCCTTACTGTGTGGATCAGTGACAGTGACAAAATGGTATTGTGTGCTGGCAGCTTGATTTCTGGCATTGACTGGGCTGTATGAAAGATCACATCCCCAAACACTTCTGTCATATTCTCTTCCAGATTGTGGTATATTAAACTGAGGAAATAAGTCTGTTTTGCTAGGGATCATAGATTCATCAAAATTAAAGATGGAAAAGACCTGTTAGTGTAAATCACTTACATTATCCCTCATCCAATGCAAGATTACTCCCTGAGGTATATTTTCCAGTACTTTTTACGGTCCACATTGAAATGACTCATGCAACAGTTTCCACCATTTGTCTCTAGAGATCAGTCTACAGTCTAATAGATCTCACTTACCCTTGGTTTCAGCCTAAATTTTCCATTACTCACTTAGAGATTTTTTTTTTTTCCTGGCCATCTGGTAAGGCAGTTTGAGGTTTCCCTCTGAACCCAACCACCAAGCTTTTGGAGGCAAGCTAAGGGCTACCAGGAGGGCAGGAGGTAGCCACAGATTGAAAAGGACTTTGGGAGGTTTTCTAAGGATTCACTATCCTTTATCTATTGATTTGCCAGTTTGCTTCAGCGATGTATTTAAATCTGACTCCTGGCCTGACAGTCTCTAAAGATCTAAACACCTAATAGAAACCTACAACATATTCTAGTTCATATAAACAGAACAACATTTAATCGTATTGGTATCTCTCATGGGAAATTTTGGCCACTTCTGTGTCTGAACACAGCTGAAACTGTACTGGTTGAGGGGGATCACCATAATAACGGAGCAGAGCAATGCAGGTGTCACGATTTTTCTTCATCTCCTGATCCCATCCTTACATCCTGCAGATCAAGAACTACATCGATGTCTATGTAGACATATATACACTATAGGTCATACATAGCCTCTTAAAGTTAAGGCAGGCTGAATCCTTGCACTTGCCCCTCTGATTCGGTCTGGGCCTTCCTGGCAGCACTCCAGCAAGATGTGAAAGATGGGGCCCAGTGTACGTGGCAGGGGGCAGCTACAGCAGCAATTGCAGAGCAGTGACCTGCATTGGTATCCCCTGTGTTGCCGCCTCGCCTAGCAGCATCTCTAGGGCCAGAGAGCAGCTGCAGAGGTGCTTTTCTCCGTCTTCTCCAGGATCTGGACTCCCACCTTGGTAACACTTTTCAGGTAAGACTTTCTGAAATATTGGCATAAAGAGGATATAGCACAGGGTTATAGGCATCCTGCAGTGACACAGAGAACATGCAGGGTTTCAGGTTAGATCCAGCCCATAGAAACCCCATCTACCTGTGTAGAAAACCCTTGTAAGCCCACACGGCCTTCATTAAAGCTCTCTCTGAAATTATGGCATATTGTGTTACGTTTGGTAGGCAGAGTTAATAACAAGCTTTCTCCACTTACAAGCCTACAACATGAAAAAAATAGGCAAAGTAAACTTGAACGGAAAAACATACTTTAGCTTTAATGTAGTTTTGGTATACAGGGATAAATTGATTTTTCCAAGGTAGGGAGTCTGTAGCACTGTCAACCATTAAATCAGCTCTCCCAGGTTCAAGGCCAGTATCTAAACTATGTGTGTTGTCTCAGTCTCAGAAAAACTTCTTTTTCCCTTTGCTTGTTTCCTGCTTCAATTCATGCTCACTTTTGAAAATGAGTTGCACGCATTTTGTATACATTTAGGGGACAAAGTTCTTTCATGAAGGCATCATCTGGAATAAAATTATCTCAAGACATACATGTATGGAAGGAGCATTTTGCTGCCTAAATTTTCAAAAACATCTCTGCTTTAGAGAGCACTGAGAGTGAAATACCTGGGGGAGATGTGCATTGTGAAAAATCAACAACCTCCTCCTTGTATGATAATTAGACAAGAATCCAAACTATTTAACAAAATGTTTTGAAACACTTGGGAGTCCACAGTTCATGAAAGAGAAGATAATCAGCCACAAACCGTTCCAGCTTGGACATGTGTTTGAATAGCCCCATGGGAAGTGTTAGATACAGGTTACTGGGAAGCAGAGAGAGTCAGTGGGAAATTCATGTCCATCTTACAGCCCCAGCAGTGACCAATCTGCAATAAAATATACAATAAATTGCCCTGTGTTGATTTAATTTTTGCTGAAAGAGTAGGTGTAAAAAAGTCCAAACAAACAAGTCCTTTATAAAATATTGGGCAGGATTTATTTTGCCAAGCTCAGACACACAATAGAGGCTTCAATTTTATGGGCCAAATGAAGCAACACTCTTAAAATAAGTACATAGGTTTCTGTCCAGTTAATGGAGAAAAATAAGTGCCTCTGAAGTCCTCCAGTGGGAAATCCTCTGTGCCTAGGACAAAATGAATTCTGCCACTAGGATTTTCTGTCACATTATGGTGCCATTTCGGTGGGCCTGTGTGTTGGAGACTTGCAGTATTTCACATACCTAGGAAGTCTGGAGTGCAGCCATGATTCCACCAGTCTTCACCTTCCCAAATGAGGACACTGTTTGCAATTGTAGTTTGGGTGCAGTTCCCAAAGAGTAGGACAATTATGCTTAAAGCCACTGTAAGCATTTCATATTTACTAATTTCAGATAGCAAATTCTGGTTTCTGTTAAGCCAGATTTGAAAGGTAAAGGCATTTTATCTGTCTAACAACCCCCTGAGACACTGCATGTCTTCATACAATTTGAAAATCCTTTTTTAATGCTCAGAGGATTTTTCCATTGTCTTATTAACTGCTCTTTGCTGAGCTTTACTTCTACATCCATTTTCTGTCAGGTAGACACACTACAAAAATACATCGCTGTATTTATTTTTCACCCTTAGGCACATACTTATAGATGCATATGCATAGTTTAAATGGTTTTAGCATACTTGCCTTCTCCCAGCTTCATTGAAGCCTACAGAAAACCTGAAGTGGAGGAAAAATTGCTATGTCATTAAAGTTAATAGTTGCTTTGACAGTATCTATACTGAAATTCTGCATCATTTATTTATATTACTCACGCACACTGAGGATTTTCTTGGCCATGCCACCTAATATTATTTGAGACAAAATTTATGGGAATAAATACTTAGGGATTGTTTCTCATGGGTATTATGGATAAGACATAGACGTGCTTGGCACTCATCTCTATACACTCCAACAGTTCTAAAAAAAATTTATACTCTGCATGTCCTCATGCCACACCAAAAGGCAAGCAACAAAAACTCTGTTTCATACTATGTAACAACTCTCTCATCATGTGCAATTGAGTTTCACATTGTCAAATACTTTAAACTGAGAAAAATCATACAAAATCAGAATTATATCTAAGGGGCACAATGGTCCTTTATAGGGTACAGATCAGATGCAAAGAAAAATGCTCTGTATGGATTCAGCCAAACTGTGTCACTTGACCTCAAGATCAGAGAAAGATCCCTTGCCTTGCTTTATTTAATGATATAGCTCTAGTTTTTGCTGATTAAAAAAAAAAAAAAGAAGAAAAAAATCCCAGGTGACAACTCCAGCTATTTGCAAAAAGTAAATGCATTACTGAATAAAATTAAGGAATCATTACAAGAAGTTATGAGTAAACTTAAAATTTATCTCACTTAAGCTTAGCCACCTAAGAGATATCTGCTACTTCTAAGTTAGTAATTTAGTCTTTCTCTCTGTTCAGCAGAAAACCTCCAGAGAGTGACTCATCTTAGACATCTATCTTTAGATGTGGTGAATCATTTTTTGGAAGTGCCAGTCTCTCTGTAGCTACTTATGAGGTAGTCTAGACAACTAACTTCCTAGACTGAGCTCCTAACTTTTAGATGCGTAAAGTCAAGTGATCTTAAATAATCTACCTTAAAAGATTCCCATACTGTAACTTCTAAAGCAAGTTGATAGTTGCTGAGAGAGCAATTCAGCTCTCTAAGTATAGGTGGCTATATCTATATTACATTTTATAGACCCTATGGCATCCTGAACGTCACCTTGGGGCTGCCAGATATGACATGGGACTAACAGGGACTCTTGCCCTTCTTGAGAGTTTCCTGGAGGCCAGGTGGCCAAATGATAGACCTGATTTTTGGCATATGTAACTAGAGTAAGTCCATCAAACATCACTGTTTGAAAGAACTCTGCTCATTCCTTTTTATTCAAATGATTTGAATTGTGTTTTTTCACCTGTGTATGGACTAACAAATGTCCTGTGACAAAATGGAACCACCAGTGTGTCAGATGTGATTAGCTGGAGCAGAGACTTCCTAGGTCACCCATCATACATCCTTCCGTCTCCTACTCTCATTTCCATTTCTGGAGCACAGCTTCTTCAGCATGTCTCTAACTAGGTAGTGCGGGGGACCATCTGAAGACTCCTACTCTTCAGCCTTCTCCTGAAGACAGGCTGACTTCATTCACTGGAAACTGAATCACACGTGACCTCTTCACAAAGGACCACATGGACATTTCGTGCTAATAGCAAAATGTATCAGGAAGTAAAGGGAACACAGTGAACAGATACGCAGATAAAGCCCAGTAGCATTTGGCATATATCCCAAGTGGTATAAATGCTGTTTCTTTTTAATACATTATTTCTTCCACTTGGACATATCGTGGTTGTGAGCCTCAGCAATCCTTTTGTCTCTTATGCTCTCTGACACGACCTCAGATGTCACTGTCACACCCAAGCCATCGTGCTTTATATATGGAATAAATAATTGGGCAAGGAGTTTGCACCACCGTGTAATATTTAAAGGGAGTGGGAATATATTCAATGCCTTTTGTCCACCTATTAGGGAAATGGTGACACTGGTGTCACAAGTTTATCCAATTTCTATTGCTGCGGAGGGAATGTCACATATGTTGGGGGCACAGGCTATTCGTTTTGCAGTCCTCTGTTGCCTGTCGTATAATTATCACGGCTCATCTTTATTAAACACCAGCCTTATCTTTGTTTTGCTCTCTTTGTTGATAGATGTAACCTCAATACTGTTGCCATGGCTACAGTAACAGTAGCTGAGAAGATTTTGTTTGTTGTAAACAAACTGAGCTATACAGGCACAGATCCTAGTGGAGCGTTTCCAGTCCCTTGCCTTATATTATGCTGATTAAGACTGCCATCTCCCTCCTGCAACCTATTCCTTATTTTAATTAGCATTTATTTAAGCTGTGTCGAGGAGTGTTTCCCCTTTTGTGCAATTGCACCCCCTTTCTGACAGCTTTTTTTCCCTGTAGCAACAGCCATAGGTTAGGACTGCAGCCCTGCTGAGAGCATCCTCACAGCAAAGCCCTGCTGGTACCAACAATTAGTCTAGATGTACACACTAGCATAATGGCAAAAGATTGCTTTAATTTGCTTCCTACATTCTCACCTCCAGGGGCAACTGAACTTGTTCTGATGTAGGAGCCATGGTGATCTGAAAATGTGTTACTAATTCTGAAGCTTATTTAGCTTCAAGCCAATTTTTCAAAATTAAGGGCCAAATTCAGCCCCTCACATATGGAGATGCAACTTCTCTGTAAGCAACTGTATTGCAAATTCTTACTTCACTGTTGACTTAACCCATGATCTCCCACGTGTAAGGAAATGACCAGAATAGGATCAGGAATAGTCTGAACTTCCAACAGCACCTGATTCATGTTATTTTTATGGCAGACCTTTCCTTTAGCAGACATTTTCTCAAATACTTAGACTTGGCTCCTGAGTTTTATATGGATTTTATTCACTGCATATGCCAATGTTAACAAGGTCCAGTCTATACTATATCATTTTACTATTATTATTTTCATCTTGAAGAGTTTAGGAGCTATCCTTGAGGGAAATCTGACTGTCTGTCTCAAGGGACTAGTACTGTGTTCTCTGTGAAATGTTCAGCAGTTTCACTACGTGCATATACATATTACTGTTGTATTTTTAATAGTGCTATTAAACACCTAGATTCCTTCATTTCACCTAGATTAAACTAAGTGGAAACCACAGTGGGCTAGGGGCTATAACAACATATAAACAGTGAGAATATTCCTGCCTAAAAAGAGCTGGGTTGGAACAGAGACAGGGTAAGCCAGGTGAGATACGTCTGTACTGCAGCAGTACTGTAGGTCAAAATTATTAGACACTGCTCTGACTGGACACTGCGCTATAATAGTATCCATGAAACTGGTGTTATGCCCCGCTCTGCACGGCCTTGCATAGTCCTGTTCTGATTACGTGACCCTGTTATGCCTTTGCTAATGTCTCTCCTACTCCTCTTTCCCCTTGCACCACCTGAAAAGGTGCTATCTGGAAGTCTTTGCTCAGCAATGCATGGATGGGCCTCATGATGTTTCCCTTCTCTTTTTTCCTCTCGCTGGCTGTGCATCCACCACCCTCCAGAATAGAGCAAAGCTGCCATTTGTGGGATGTCAGCAGGAATCTGCACACCCTGGATGAGGAATGAGGTTGTGCTGAGAACAGGGTACCCTTTTGTAGGGTACTGGACAAAAAGAGAGCACTTCCAGTGTTGCTTTATGATACTTCCACAGTGTGAATACCAGAAAGGGCAACTTCTTCTGGGAACATTGAAGTTAAGATTTCCTTCCACTGCACTGATCCCCTTTGTCCAAGAGATCAAATGGAATCAGAATATTAATAATATCATGATAGGCATTAAAGGAAATCTAATAATAATAATAATCTAATCTCTTCCTTTAATACTTCTTGTTTTCATATCACAAAATAGATAGAGATGTGTCCTATTTGCAGCTTCTTGGCAAAACTTCGTACCCCGAAGGAATACCAGTTTATGCGGTTGAGTCAAGGAAGAAATTACAGCACTTGTGAATTTCCTGGATTGCATAGTTTTACATTCCAACTCTTCATGCTACTTTAATATAATTTTACAGATGAATGATAAACAAGGTGATGAACTGGCACTAGCAAACTTGATGAATGGGAAAAAAAAAAATTACACTCCCTGTGAACTTTTAGAATGGTTCACACTCATTTTCAGCTTGGAAAGCTGTTACCTATTCATATAGCGGCTTTTTAAAGTGCAAGTGGAAGCAAACTAGCATGCAGAGATCTGTAGTAGTTTGCAAATGTCTCCACAGTATCTAGAAATCAACTTGAAATATTGGAACAGACCAAATGTTCTATGGATCCAAACTTACTTCTCCCTGTTTTAATGATGTTTTGCTAGACTGACAGTGCAATTAAAGGGTGCAATTTGGCAGCCCACCTAAAAGAATTTTCACAGCAGAGCCCTCCTTGCAACTTGTAATTCTTCTAGCAACATAACGTAACTTGATAGGTTTCACCAGCACATCGAGTCAAAAGACCGCTATGAAGTTTGGTTTCTCCCCCACTGGGCTAAAAAGCAACTTTATCTTCAAATGACTTAACAGAAATGAAACCCAAGCTAGTTAGCCTAACTTCAGTTCGTGAAAAAACTACGGAGAAAATTATACTGGGTACTATTGAAAGGCATTTAAAGAATAATGCAATCCTCAGGCACAGTCAACATGGGTTCACAAAGGGAAAGTCCTGCTTAACTAATTTGATATCCTTCTATGATAAGGTCACCCACCTAGTGGATGAAGGGAAGGCAGTGGATGTATTTTTTCTGGATTTTATAAGGTTTTTGATACTGTCCCTCACAGCATCCTTCTCGACAAGTTGTCCAGCTGGGGGGTGAGTAGGTTCACGTGCACCGGGTGAAGAATGGGCTGAAGGGCAGAGCTCAAAGGGTCATAGTGAATGGGGCTACAGGTGTTCCTCAGGGCTCAATTCTAGGGCCAGTCCTGTTCAATATATTTATTAATGTTCTGGATGCAGGGGTTGAATGCACCATTAGCAAGTTTGCTGATGATACCAAACTAGGAGGTGCTGTTGACCCTCTTGAGGGACAAGAGGCTTTGCAGATGGATCTAGATAGATTGGGGCATTGCACAATGATTAATAGGATGAAATTTAACAAGTCCAAATGCTGGATTCTGCACCTAGGAGGGAGTAACGCCAGGCACAAGTATAAATTGGGAGAAGAGTGGCTGGAAAGCAGCCCTGCGGAAAGGGGTCTGGGGGTGCTGGTCAACAGCAGGCTCAGTATGTCAGCGGTGTGCACTGGCAGCCAAGAGGGCAAACCACATTCTGGGGTGCATAAAACACAGTATAACCAGCTGATCAAAAGAGGTGATTGTCTCACTGCATTCAGCATTGGTGCAGCCTCACCTTGAATACTGTGTGCAGTTCTGGGCCCCACAATTTAAGAAGGATGTGAAGGTCCTTGAATGCATCCAGAGGAGGGCAACAAAGCTAGTGAAAAGGCTGGAAGGAATGTCTTATGAGGAGCGGCTGAGGACTTTGGGCTTGTCTAGTTTGGAGAAAAGAAGGCTGAGGGTTGACCTCATTGCTCTCCACGGCTTCCTGAGCAGGGGAAGTGGAGAGGGAGGTGCTGCTCTCTTCTCCCTGGGATCCAGTGATAGGACGCGTGGGAATGGTTCAAAGCTGAGTCAGAGGAGGTTTAGACTGGACATTAGGAAGCATTTCTTTACTGAGAGGGTGGTCAAACACTGGAACAGGCTTCCTAGAGAGGTGGTCAATGCCCCAAGCCTGTCAGTGTTTAAGAGGTATTTGGACAATACCCTTAACAACATACTTTAACTTTTGGTCAGCCCTGAATTGGTCAGGCAGTTGGAGTAGATGATCATTGTAGGTCCATTCCAACTGAAATAGTCTATTCTATTCTATTCTATTCTATTCTATTCTATTCTATTCTATTCTATTCTATTCTAGAGAGAAGCTGCACAACATGATACATTCTCTGTCCCACAGACAACGTGTGTTTCATGAAAGAAGGGAAGATTGAAGCTGTAGCTGGCAATTCAACGACCAGAAAAAAGTCAGAAGTTTGCTATACACCTGTAACGCTGCAGCCTGGAGTTTCCAGTTGACTTTTGTAGCTAGATGTTTAGCAACACTAGAAGAAATGATTTCTGCTTATGAGAAATGCTAATCTAGATGTATATGACATGTGAGGGAGAAAGGAAGATGTATAGTCTATGTTTTACATATTGATAAAACAGGCTTTGAAATTATTAATGATTCACCCTTTTCCCATGTCCTACAAGAAACCTATGGCAGAACTGGGAATCTGAATCAAGCCACATAAGTCCTATTCTGGTGCTTTGTCCACAAGTCCTAAAGTGGAGCTGCTCCTATCTCCTTTAATTAGCCTCTGGTTTGTTTTTTGTTCTTACCAAACCTTTTTATTACTGGACTAAGACATTTCTAGATACAAGAGGAAGCACACTAAGAAGTGACCTCAATCTTAGTCATGGTGGTTGATGCTTAAATGAGGTCCCAGTCCTATGGCCCCTGGAAGAAATGATTCCCAGCAGAAGAGGTTTGATAATATAGATGCCTTCATAAAGAACCCCGCTCCTTGAAGTGCCATGATGGAGGTAAAGTCTGGATACTAGACTCATACCCCATTGCACACCTAGAAGGGAATTCAAATGTAGCCAATACAACATTTACAACGGCATTCAGGTAATGTACGTGCTTCCTATGGGGTGAAATAAATTGTATTCTCATGTCACTGTCTATGCTGTCTATCATTTCAGTGAATACAAAGGCTGCCTAAAGTTATTTGTGCACATATAGGTACCTACGCTGTAAACTTACACATTACTGAGGCTTTTTTTCAGTTATGTGATGCTATGTATGAGAAGGATGCTTTGAAAGTCTGACACTTTCTTGGACACCAGTGTTAAACAGGGTTGAGACACAAGACTGAAAAATTTGACTGTATTAGTCTTACCGCTTGCAAAATTCTAACTTGTGACCTTGCAGCCGGGCTTAATTAAAAAGATCAGTTGTACTGATCTATCATACCAGTGTATGGCAGTCCTTTCCACCTCTGTTTCTATTGAACTAAATGAGAGTTTGTAATTTATTTCAATGATAGACAAAATAGATCTCAGTATAATATTTTAATTTAAATTGTTTTCTGATTAAATTGAACGTATGATACTCCTCTATTCCATTTTTAGGGACATGTCTCATTGAACAGCGAAAGGATAATTTTAGCTGTGCTTTGGTTGAGGTGGATGAATTATGGGAACAAAGGACAACATAGAAAACTTAACACGTCATTGCAGTGTCCTTTTTTCTAAGCAAGCTTGTCATAAACAAGCTTGTCATTCACATTCATACTCCAGTAAGCTTATTTTATATTAAAACATTCCTTAATATTACCGTAATCTAATTGGTTTCCATGGTTAAAGGAAGATAAAATTCTCATATTCATTATGAGCTGCTACTATAAATCTCCTTACTAAAATAAAAAGAAGCATTTATCCAATCCAAGAAGCATATGAACATTGTATTTGCCTTCTCTGATAATATCAGAATATTGCTTCCAATGCTTCATGTTGCCTCGAGAGTCTATATGGAGAAAAAACTCAAACCCAAAACACTGTGAGCCTAATTCTCTTCATACTTACTAGAGTATACTTGCATTCTTTTAGCTGATGAATTAATTCCACCATGTCTGTTATGCAGTGTTGTTCAGTGAGGAAAGAATTACAGCTTGGGCTTGTGTCTCTGTGAGAAGAGTACTCACGCTGCCTGGACTTTTGGCTGCAACTCAGTCCTTAAAATAGAAGGCACATTTCCTGAGGTTTCCTTTATCGTTAACGGGGGGGTGGGGAGCAGGCTTCCCAGGGGACCTAATCCATACGCTTGAGTTGGGCTTCTGTCAGTCATGACCTGGACAACTCTCCACTGATCAGATAGGGAGCCTTGGGATCATACTCTCTTTACTATTTTGCTATGAGTCTATCAGTCAGGTATGTTTTGAAGTCAGACATTTTGCTTTGTCATTTTGTTTGCACTTACAAGTGCTACTTACCGTTGCTAAAAGAATTTATCTTTCTTTTAAAGAAAAGTTCCTGCGATGTTTGACATGAAGGTTTCCTGAAGCACAAAAATCCACTGGCTTAGTTAAGTTTTCTGTTGCTGTTTCACCTTATTCAGCCCTAATTTCATATGTTGGCACTTTACTCTGCTACTATAACTTCAGGGCAAGAACTTTAAAAGAGTAGAGTTAATAAATAGTATCTTGCTGATATGCTATCTTCAATTAGCCTTGAATTCTTCTTCAGAATATTCCCTAGGTTTTGCAATATGAAATTTCCTTAATTACTTGAAAAAAAAATCCTTACTATTCACTGTTGGGCAGTCTTTCTTACCATGGGTATGCAGGTAGACTCAGGTACTGCCGTGGGAATAAAGCAACCTGGAATCACAACTGTTCCGGATGAAGGTGACTATTCCCAACACAGTAGAACCATATTTTATATAAACTCTTTCTATCCCTTTTTTGTTTTCATGCAACCAAGAATCATATTTGCTTTTCCTGTGGCTGCCAAATAATGAACAGATATCTTAGTCAAACATTCCATGAGTTTCCAAATGTTTTAGATCCTCAGAGAATCCTGCAGCTTGAGAAACATATGAGAAGTTTAGAGTACTTCTGTCTACAAGGATAACCTTACATGTATCCCAGTTGAATTCCATCTGTCATTAGGCAGCCGTACCTCCACAATATGTTGAAATCCACTGAAAAGTTCCACCGTCCTCCACACTACTTATTAATATTGCAATATGTGAGAAAACGATGATACCAATATTAAACATTTGCTAAATCACAAATATTTTCAAACACAAATACCGACTTAATGGACTTTTTTATATGGGTGTGGAAAAAAAAGTGATTGTTGCATATAATACTGAGCATCTTTTGTATTGTAGTGTTTTAATGTTGACTTTAAAATATTAATCTTTGTTCATTTGTTTTTTTTTTTTTTTTTAGTCTTTTTTGAGGCAAGGTTCTATATAGAATAGAACTCTGGGATTTTTTTATGGGAAAGGTTTATTTTTCTCCCCATACAGTACATTGTCAACAAAATTACATTTTTTTAATAAAAATAAATATTTTTTTGTCATTGAAAAAATGAAAATAATAATAAATATAGGTTTGTCAAGCTTGAATGTTTCATTTTTCTATTTGGCATGATTTTGTTTGTGTTTCAAATCAGTTCAATAAAATATTAGACTGAATTTCAATCATAATACAAGAAAATATCCAGGAAAATATCTGTATGTACTTCTTCTCCAGTGAAAGCCTAATCTTTAATGCCCTAAATATATGCTGTTGCTCTTCTGCCGGAGAATCATAACATCAGAAAAGGACACTGCTACCAGCTGAAGGTACAGAGCATACTAAGCTCCTTTTTCACACACAAAAACATCCATTACTTTGCATTAGTTGGGCAAGAGATGTCAATCAGGAATTGAAAGTGCTCAGGGATCCCTCAGTAGCTCATAAAAATATCTCTACTATCTAGAATTTCAATTAAATTTAAATTTACATTTAATTGACTTTGTCTTGCTCATTTCCCTCTCTGCTCACAGATGTATGTATAATTGCATTTATTCTAATTAATATTTACTGTCGCTTAACATGGTTATTTTTCTGAATAGTTCTCAAAAAAGCTGTTATTAAAACTTTTTGAGAATCCACACAATGTACGCTCCCTGAATTATCTTGAGATCTTTTCTTTTCTTTCTGGATTTTCAGAGAGTTTAAGATTTAGGACTAACATGTTTTTATGGAAATGTATGCAGTTCGAGTCTATCAAGGTATAGTTATCCAAGTCCCATGCTGTTTTTCCCTCAATTAGACTGTCTGCCAGGTTCCACAAGAACAAAGACGATTACCATTGGTTTGTTATGCACTGGATATCCCCAAATTGTCTTCTCAGAAGAAACCCAAGATGGTCACACTGCCTAGCACTGAGGAATGTTGGTTTGTGTCCATGAATTGACTCACCAGATATCTAGCTGTCATCTGGACAAGGAAATTTGGATGATGATTTTGCCCTTAGAGAAAGTGCTTTTAAAGAACTTATCTTCATCTCTAAATGCCCAAATATCTTCATAACTATGTTTCACAGAGATCCTCAAAGGTTCCTAGCGATGAGCTATCTAATCATTACTTAATTGGGTACCCACAGCAAATGTTTTCAGTAACTGTCTCTGCATGCACTTGGCAAGTATGAGGCAGTGCGATTTGTCTTAATCATCTTTGGTGATGCATTAAGCTATGCAAAATTACTTCATATTTTGCATAAACTAAGATTAAGCAATCAGACATTTACTCCAGATCACTTGACACACAGTGAATTCTTAAACCACAAGATTGCTCATATGTCTGATCCTACGGGCATTTATTTGTCTCTTTAAGAATGTACTTTCAGCATGCAGAGCCATCACTGTCTTGTAAACAATTTCCCAGTTAGCCATCAAACTCTCATAAATGCTTTATTTTTCACAGGTGGCTTCAGACAAAACTGATAAAATGCTGGTGTTTCTCCAGACATTTTTTCTAGTTTTAGACCTGGTGGATTTGCCAACTGGATTCTCCTGTGTCTGCAATGCCACCATGGATTAATCTCACTCTTACTCTGGGTAGAGAAATGCAAGCTGCTTGGCTGTTTGCGTTCAGGCCAGCATCACCTGGGAATTTCTCTGTATATGTAGGAAGGTTTACTTTGTTCATGATGTGTGGGAGCTTAGTCAATCATCTCCAGAAAGAATTGTCCTATTCTGGATCATTGTTGTCAGTGGTCAGTTTTCCAGTCTGGAAAACTGGAAGATCTAAATACTTCTGCTGTAGGACTGAATCAGTGTTGTTGTTGTTTTTTCCCCTGTATCATTGCATTAATTAATACAGAGTAAAAAGAGGGTTTTCAGGGTGTTGTACATCTACCTTTAGAGACTTGTGGAATATATACGTTATACAGTATTCAGAATGTTATATGTCTATACAACGTTATGGGGGTGGCAGAATGACTTTCACATTTGAAAATTGTGGTTTATTACTTTAAAAACTTAAAAATTAAAAGGCCTAAACCACAATCAATCACATCTTAAATTACTGAAACAAAATATGTTGATTGAGTCAACCTATATTCTTCCAGCTTATCGTCATGAACATTTCTGGTATTTCAGTTTTGCCTCAAAACCAGTTACGGGGTGGGAAAACTAGAGTAGTAACTTTCCAAGAACATATCACATCTATCCATCTTCTGGGACTAGAAACCTCTGTGCTAGTTTTATGGTATTCTAGGGTATAGTGAAATGACTTCATCTCAATTTGAAATATTTCCTATATGTGTGAGTTTATACGCAGTGTTACTGGCAGGCTGAAAGCCTGAATGCTTATAAATAGAGAACTGAAATGGGGCTAAAAGTAACCCTGTAATCATTACAGGCTGCCTCCTTTGAATAAAGTAACAAACAACATTGCATTAAACAGTTCAAGACTGCTGCAAGTGAGCGAGGGTCACCCCAGTGCCAGAGTTCACAGCCGTGCCCTGATAAGCAGACAGCTATTAAGCAGATAAGATGCTAATAGATATCAACAATCTCTGGTGTTAGAGGCAGACATAAAGCAAAGCCAAAGCCTTAGGTGCAAATTATGGACATTACTGAGAGCCAGATCTTGACATTGTAAAGGCACCCATTCCTTAGGTTAGATCAGCCTTCAGGGCCTTGAGTTCGTTGTATTCTAACATGGAGGATATCCAAATCTTCTTATCGTATGTGATTATTTGTTAAAGCCTCAACATTATGTCTGGCTTAGGTAAAACATATGTGATAAAAGAATCCCAGCCTGAAGAAGAGAAAATAAATACTTGCACTGTACTTTTTCTAGCTATTCTTTACACAGCATACACACATACGAGTGCACACACATACACATAGTTGCTTGACAGCCCTACTGCCAATGACATCTGGCTATCTGCAATCTCCTTTACAAGAACCTTGCTCTCTGCAATGCACCGATGCCTCTACTCTGTGTAAGATAAACATGGCAAACACAGATAGCAACAAGAGAGTGGTATCACAGGCCCTGCTTGGTGGCAGCAACAGCTACAGCAGCAGCAGGGGCTCAGCAAACCTCCCCCACATTTGTTTGTTTATGTGCTCTGACGATCCGGATAAGAAAGTTGCAGAAAACAAGAATTTATTATGGCATTGGGGGCTGGCTCGAAAGCTTCTCTCTCTCTTTATTTTAATGGCCATTTAAATTACTTCTGCAGACTTTGACAAAGCTTGATTATCACACACAGGGATGATGCACAAATTCAAACTGAATCTTTCATCTTAATAAACATGAACCCAGATCCCCATTTGGATCATGGAAGCTGCTTGTGGCCTCTCTCCAGATTTTCTGCCAAACACTGCCACCAAGTGTGAATCTTAGATTTTCTCCTGAACAGGAAAGAAGGAAAGGGACCCACCTGCGAGATCCTGCTACCGGTGACCTCAACAGGCATTTGAGAGTGCCCAGAAAGGCACCCACAGAAATGTTTCCTCCTCTCTATTTCCACTATTGAAAATAGAGCTGTGAAAGCTGTCTGGCACTCATCTAAAGTATTATTTCTATCACAGTAATATCTAGTCTCCCAGCCAAAGTCGGAGATATTGTAACAGACACCGGTACAAATGATGGAGCCCCATCCTTAGCCTAAAAGAGTAAGACAGAGGTGGAGTGAGAGGAGGTGACTAATGTCTCAAAAAATAAGAATACAAAGCAAAAAAATAAAGGAAAATTGTTGCTGTAGCTGATACAAACCCACAGCTCTTGAGCCCCAGAATAATACCTTAGTAACATGATTGCCTTTTGTCCCATTAGTTTTGTACCATAATAAGCAATGTGGCATGTGAAACTGAAACGAAAAATGATATATTATCAGTCTTGGAGAAGGAGTATCTTTATTGCTACTTAAAACTAAACTATCCTGAGAGCTTGTCTGCTCACCACATGGAAAGGTAAAGATAAATAATAATAAAAGAAAAATTGAACTTTCTAATTGCAGCTGACTAAAACTCCTCATGAAGACTGTCATTCAGAAATAAAGTGACATCAGATCAAGCAGCCTAACTTTCTGGAGGATGAACTTTATTTCAAAATGAGAGTGTCCGCACATCCATCTGGTTAACTTTAAATTCCTTGTATTAACCGGAGTTAATTCTCTATAGTTCTCAGCTGTGCCTCTCTACATGATCCCTAAGAAAGTCATCTAGGTGCCAGAGAATTTCACTTGTCAAAAGGGATCTTGAGAAAGCACAAAAAACTGTAGTTAAAAAGAAAGGATGTGATTTACAGCCTGTTACTATTGCTTTTTGATTGCAATGAGTTCGGTTAGTAAGGCTGTGGGATTCAGCAGTGGTTCCCAGCCCTGGGTGAGGTGAGACTCCAGCAAGGACTGTTTCCATCATCCATGCTCCCTGACTTCAGTGAGAATAAGAGGTTAGAAGAATGTTATTTTATGTAATCCTTGCATGGTTCAGGCATAAACTCAAGGTCCTGAGTCAGGGTTCTGATCTTCAGCAGGTTTAAATTAAGCATGTGAACCAGAAGGATGCACTCCAAGTGGCTCACAACAATGAGGACCCACAATCATGGAAAATATGAAATTTAAAATAAGACTTAGGATAGCTGTAGACAACTAAATCCCAAGCTGCAATTCTGAAAATTTCACTTAGCTAGAAATATGTTCCTCAGGCCATAAGATCTAGTTTTCTATATCACTCAGAGTTTTGAATTTTTTCCAGGCTTGTTTAAATACTTCTGACTTTGGATGCACGTGCATAGTTTCTCTTTGTTTAACAGGTTCTGCCCATCCATACCACAGAACAAAATTCAGC
Organism: Aptenodytes patagonicus; assembly: GCF_965638725.1. Classification (NCBI taxonomy): domain Eukaryota; kingdom Metazoa; phylum Chordata; class Aves; order Sphenisciformes; family Spheniscidae; genus Aptenodytes; species Aptenodytes patagonicus. The sequence goes on from NC_134981.1 coordinate 5,996,745, forward strand.
CTTGGGCATTCATCAGCAGTTCTTGTAGCTGAACAACAAAGGATTAGTTAAATAATATGCACTTTTCCTTAAGTAAATATGAGTACCTGTATAATTATTTCTCCTACAGGCCTTAACAGCACCAGAGGAGCTGTTATCCTTTATCAGGTAAATTAGATGCAGCTTTAAAATTGGTATGTGTGCCAGAGGAGTTCTTTGGATCTATTAGGTAAATAATCTCACTTTTTTTTTATTTATTCTAGGTGGTCTAGTCTCACATCACATAGAGAGGATTTACAGAGGCAACATGCATTAACTTTATTTGAAATCAGGTCTATAAATCCCTATATATTGATGAGAAACCAGACCCTTAAGTAGTAATTCTAATTCTAATAGAGATCTGAATGCTTGCTTGTAATAAATCACAGTATTCTGGAATGGGAAGAAGGTAAAACCTGCATTAAAGGCACTTACAGAGCACTTCTTTCTGGGACAGACTGTAAACTTTTTGATTCTTCATCCAGTCTGGTTTTGAATGTTTCAAGTACCAGATCTTCTGTCAGTCCCCTGAGGATAATATTCCGTGTCCCCACAGAGCAAGCATTGTTAAGGGTTCTTTCTAGACATTCAGTTCAATTATTCATTTATTCACTCCTAATTATGCTCACCTCAATAAAAAATTGTTCTCCTCAGAACCGCACTCAGTTGGAGATACCTCCCCATGCCCCCTACTATTATTTGGACAAAGTTAGTGATTCCATTATTCATGTGCCTCAAGTGAAGCTTGTATGTCTGTCTTCGTGGGATTTCTCTGTGTTTCAATTCCCCAGCTCTACAATAAGTCTCACTTTCTCACATCCTTTATCTATTCTTCTAAAAGCTCTAACACAGGGTCAATCTTTATTTGTGTACATTATCTACAAGTAATACTTAGGGAGTCCGAGATCAGCTTCTCAAATACTCTGAGATACAAATGGAAAAGTGTACTAAGAAAAGGAGAAGTTGCAGATTATTCTGTTTAATCGTGACAGCAAATTACTATTAGAGAATAGTGACTAAATAAGTATCCCTCTTTAAGCCTATCTGGTTATCACTGTCCCTGAATAAGTTTAATTCTAAAAATAGATTAAGAGAATCTCCCAAATAGATGTATCGTGTGTTGGAAAGCAGTCAAAGCAACATTTACAATAATCCTATGGAAAAAATCCATTGTGAAACAGATGTTAAAAAAAAAGGGTTATTTGAGTTTTGCACACATGCAATTGGAGAATTATTTTTTGAGATTTTTTTTTTTTCCTGAATAACAATTGGCCAGGACAAATGCCAGACAACTTTAAATTTTAAGCTGAGCAGTGTGTGTGTGGATCCAGAAAGAAATTATTTGAATCATTTCTTAAGGCTGGATGGGAGAAGCATTCATGCTCCAAAAATGTTTTTGAACTTTTTTAATAGATACGTCTGTATGTTTCTTGGCTCCAGCAAGAAACTAAAACGTCGAGGGAACTGGAGTAGTAGCAAAGAGACCAAGATACTGATTGCAGCTCTCCTGATCTGCTGTTTGTATTCAAGCAGGACATTTCACCTTCCTATTCCTCATCTCAGTTTCTGCTTGTGATGTTCATTTAAACAATGATATGGAAGATGAATTAATGGCAATATGTTTGTACGGTTCCTAGTAAGATGGACTCCTGAATTCAGCTGGGGCCAGCAGACATGAATAGTCCAACCATAGATAGTATTTTCACCTGAAACTACACAGAAAGTATTTTACAATTCTTCAGGTCCATGACACTGTAAAAATAGAGAGATTCAGATTCAGATTCACTTCTTTAGGTGTTGAAATTGAATCAACTAAGTTGAAGGCACATATCCTGGGATGCCTTTATGGTCAATGGAAAGTAATTGGTACTTTCTGAGAAGCAGTCAGACCATCTAAGAGAGGAATTATCTTGAACAAGCCCTAGATCCCTCTGTAATTACTGAGGAGAAGTAGGGACCTCTTAACTCCTAATTCAGACATCCCAGTTAAGAGCCTAGCATTAGCTAGGAGGAATCCAGGCCAAAAACTGTAGGATCCTTTGTTTGAGGAGTTCAAAGCTTAACTAAGTTTTAAACAAGTATAAGGCACACATCATGTAGATAGCACAATAATCAATGCTCATGGAACTGCATACGCAAAGCAAGAAAGAAGTCAATATGGGGAAGCTCTCTTACTGCCAACAGCTGAAATATCTTGAGCCACTGCCCATATCGTACCCCTTGCTCCCATGTGATTTTTTAAAACCAGAAGGCTGAAAAAAACCCCAAGAAATTATGAGTTCTTTTATATGCATACATTGGGGGGGAGGGGGGGAAGGGCGGACAGAAAGAAAGAGAAGCTCTTAGCACCAAAGAATGCAGGTCTGTGCATAAAAGACCAGACCAAAGACAGTTTGTCCTCTCTCTGAATTCTGGCACGTATTTGTTCATGTATTTATTTACATCACAGACATTATGGGGAAAATCCTATGGATGATGTGCGGATGTGCACTGTATTCTGAACAGCTGCAGGGTGAGGATCAGTGTGATCTTCTCTGAGGACGTATTCCTTAGCCAACAAAATCCCACCGTCAAAGAGTGTTCTTGTAATTGCTAGTTAGTGAATTAATGTCTCTAAGACTTCTTATGTTTCTACAGGATGCCCAGCAGTATAATGATAAAGACATTGAATGAAAGGTTTCCAGGTTATTTCTCATCGTTTAAAAAAAGCAGAGCATTCTTCATAATAACAGTATGAAACCCTTCCATATTTTCCAGCACAGTGAAGTAAGAAGAATAAGAAGGCAATATGTATGGCTCTACTGCAAAATAAACATCTCTATATCCAGGGAATTGGAAATGTAGTGTTCATTTCTATAATCCTACGAATAGTCATGATATGAAAATACTTAGAATTGGGCAGTATATTTCCTTGTTAGCTTATTGCCCATCTCAACTTTTTTTCCTAAAATAATTTTACGTGACTACAAAGCAGTTTGGACACATTTGTGGTCCCAGTTCAAGTACCCAAGAATCAATAATTTATCCTCAGAGTAAGAGCCTAGGTGTCCAAATTGCCTCACATTTTCATCTGTTCCTGCTTCTTATTACTCATACTCATCTTATTTTAAAGAGTGTGTTTATACTCAGTATACACAAATGAAAAGGTTTTCATGAGGGTGTTCCTTTGAAACTCTGAGTTCTAGCCTGGACAATGGCAATTATATTCCAGCAGAGACCTTATCTCCTGTCAGCAGATGGTGATCAGCCGACACAGAGGTAAGAACAGCATTCCTCTTACTGGTGGTACTTGGCAGACCCTAGTGTTTCCCAGGACTCATGAAAAAAAGATTGGTTTGAAGATGTAGAAGACAGATTCCGTATTCGCTTACTGGAACTGCTCCATTGCTTATATTCTTGCTACTTCCTTCTGATACTCCATTTGAAATTATCCTAGCAAGTGGGGGTTTGGACACAGTGATGGGTGGGATAATGTGAAAGAAAATTTGTTCCCTATTGGCCATAGAGTAGATGATGTCTAGGACAATAAAGGACTATTGGACAAATACATTTGTACCAGCCTAAAACATTTACTGATTAGTTCCAAGTTTTACTTTTCTTAAACTTATGACAATGTTTCATTACACTGATGTTACCACTGTTACTGAGGACACAATACAAAAATGAGTTTCAGCCTGTGTGAACACAGAATATGGGTTTTTCATCTGATATTTGATCATATGTCAGGGTCCCCCTGGAAAACTTTATTTGCTCTCTGCTTCATAAATAACTTCTAGAGGATCAAAGGTCTGGGCATGAAACACCATGGCAAATTTGTCCCTGGATGATCCAGCAAAATCAATAGAGTCACATAAGGGATAAATTTGTCCTAATATGTTTACCCACACATAAAAACCATATACCATCATCACATTTATTATGGCATGATACAAGAAATCACAGCTATTCATAGCCTTCTTTGTCTGCCATACACCCCACAGCTGATTTTGTGTTACACTGGAGAAAATGACTGCTAAATACCAGCAGCCTCTTCTGCATATTCAGCATGAACCAGGGTCCGTCCTTGCACCTTAACCTATTTTTGTATAAGGCTAATAAAAAAATAAACATGCAGAACATTTTAAATCTGATCTCAGTAAAGGTTTTATTTTTAGAAGCTGGGTCTATTATTTTAAGCAGTGTTTGTCCTCATTTCCTGATAGTGTCTCCACACCATGATAGCATGATACAGTCTTAATTTTCTGAGAACCAGAATGCTAGAAGTGCAAGATATGCTCAGCACTGGGATGCCAGGGGAATGGTTTCCCTGGCAACAGCAAGCACATAAAAAGTATTCAGAGCAGTCCCTGTTTCTCCTCTGTTTTAAGCTTCCATTGATAGGGGAATCAAATCTAGTTCTTTTTTTTATTATTATTATTTAAGGTGAACTGCAGGGCAGAAGTGCAGGGTTGTGCTTTATTGCATTTTGCCACCTTGTGGAGCAAACCTGCAGGAAGGGAGATCGCTGCGGGAATTTAGGAGAGATGGCCGTGGGGCCCAGGAGAGGACGTACAGGGGAAAAGAGAGAATAAACAACCATTAAAATAATGGAGCTTGTTTTCAAATGATGAATTTTCTAAGGTCAGTTTTAAAATGCGCCAGAAGGATCATAGGGTTCAGTCTAAGCCTTGGCTCTGATTCAGCAAGACACTTAGATACGTGTCTACCTCTAATCTGGGGAGCAGACACTTTGATTTAAAATGCAGATCCTCTGTGTTTTAGGCATTTGGACAGTCCCATAGAAATTAGACACATGCTTCAATATCTCACTGAACCATGGCTTATATGATGTCACTTTAAGGTCATTCAGATCTTGCTGCATTTCCTTCTTTCTTAAAAGAGGCTTAGTTGGGCTCCCACTGCAAAGTTGCCTTTGAGAGGGTGCAATAAAACTGAAATTTGTCTTCAACTTACCTTTGTTTTGCCTTCATTGACATTTTCAAGTGAGGACATGTGTGTTTAATTTGTCTGCAGTCTGACATGTTTCTCTAGTAGCGGTTGTAGTTGTCGTTTTGCACACATTGAAAGAAATTTAAGCCCTAGACCAAAAAAGTTGGGGATATGATCAGTCTTTTATGAATGCTTGATACACTTATAATCTTTAGTACAGGAGGAGTTAGAGTTGAATTTTATGGGTGGTGTTACTGTGCAATTTTTCATGGAGCAGCATAAAAATATGAGTATGTCCCTTCCCTTGAAGAATTTGACCCCTTTGATGTAACAGACATAGATAATTTGGCTATGGAAAATAATATAGGTAACCCCAATGGAATAAATATGAGCTCCTAGTATTGTGTGTTAGAGTGATTACACAGACTCGTGAGTTTTGGATTATTTGCAAAGTGGGAAAAATGTTTTTAAAACATAATACCCCACAAACACATTGGTTCTGCCAGAAACATTTATACATGAACGAACATAAATTATATCTTTATCCTCATACTAAATACAACTTGAGCTTCTGTTCTTTTTCTTCCCTTCTTAGTTCTAGAGCCTTTGTCATTTCTGTACTCTCCTCCTTTGTATGTTTACCAAATATCAATATTCCCCAAGTGCGTTAACATTCCTTTATCCTAACTGAATCTTTCCAAACTGTTTTTTTTTTTTTGTGTGCGTTCTCCAATTGTTAATATTGTCCTCCAATTTCTTACTCTTCTCCCCTGCCTCCCCACAAGCTCCTGTATTAGCTTCCCTTGGGCTTTGTAATAGGACTAGGAAAGGGATAGGTGACATTTATCACTTGGGAAGTATAAAAATCACCTAGACCTGGACTATATTTTGTGATCAAAACCAATTCACTATCTTCCCCCCAAAAAAAACCCATAAAAACAGAAGTCCAGAGAGGAAAAAAATAAATTTAGTAATAACTTGATATCCTGTCCTGATTTTTCATGTCTCTCCCATAGCATACCAACCAGCACCTGAGGTTTGCAGCATCAGAAGGGAAGTCAGGTCATGTGTAGTGACAGAAGCACTCACAAAATAAAAAAAAAAAAAAGATGTGGGATGTATCCATAACCTTTTCCTAGGCTTTGATTGGTGAGGTTTCATTGGTTTTAAGGTTCATTAATAAGCACTGCCTTGAGCCTCCATCCAGACTGCTCATGTTTGGACAATAATGATGAGCATGTTATACCATCTGGGTGCTCAATAAAAAGCACTTCCCATTTGCAAACAAGTAATCAAGTGTGTAAGGAAATGTGCTTTCCTGAAGGGAGAAAAAAAAACAAAACGAGGGAGGAATTTGGATAAGATACAATGACCTACTTACTGCTTTCATGAATTACAATAACCATTTAGAGTTCCCTCATCATGGTAAAGCAACTTCCAGGGATGCTGGCTGCTTCCCGTCTCCTCTAGAAAGTCTCAGCTGGAGCTGTCGGATCCCAGGGCTCTGTCCTCTAACCCACCAAGCAGCAGGGCCATCAGGTTTTGGTTACTCACCCACCTTGTGCTCTCATAGCCACTCATGCTTATTCTGCTGGCCTCAAAGCTGTCCCTGTTCTTCAGAAATTTCTGCTTTTCACTGTTAAGGGCAGCTGAATTGGTAGACTTTGGTTCCCAAAGTAGTGCCCTAAAATATAATAAAAACAAGTATAAAGTGCCCACATTGCAAGGCTAGTCAGCAGTCGCTTCCTTTCAGCTCCCACTCTCTCTCTCTTAGATCTGACTGAGCATCCCCCCTTTCCGGGCTTCCTTATCCTCCTCTCTCCATCACTCCGGGCACGTCCCTTTCAGGCCTCAGCTGGCAGGTTTTGCCTATTAGTTCTACATAAGCAACCAAACTATGCCACAATTTTATTTTATGCCTTCCAATCGCACCTAATCGATTCTCTATTTGCAGATTAGAGAATTAATCTAATGGTGCCTTTTGGTTGCAGCACTGCAAAATAATCCCCTTCTGCACGGCTCTTTGGAATGACGCTCGCCTGCTCTCCTACACAGCTTTCTCCCCCAAAACATTTCCACAACTTTCATCCCCCCAGCTTGATATGCTGCTATTCAAAGTAAAGCTATTGAGGATTTGGTATTTAAACAATATCACTGCATTCACCACATCCATGTATACAGAATATACTTACTCTGCCATCTGCTTCCGCTTACACACACAGTCACACTTCTGCCCTTGGGAAGATGAGAGAGCAAACACCTGACAGATGCTTAGTCACAGTGCTTAATATTTCTGGAAAACATTCAGGTGCTGAGTTTAGAAACAGGAGAAAGGCAGTGCAGAATTAAGACAAATTCCCTATAAATCTATCAGAATTATCTATCTAGAAGAATTCTTGCAAAGATCAGACGTGGGAAGGAGACACTATAACTTTCCTCCTTTTCACACCACTCAGTTACAACAGCATCATTGACAGTCAGTTTAGGTTTTATTCAAATCCAGAGTTACTGCATAATGAGATCTAAGACCTGCTGTATTTATACATCCATTCCCATCTCTTCGGTATCTGAGCACCTTCTAGTATAACTCTAAGTGATATAATTAGCATCTGTCAAGTGTGGCTCGCTCTCTCCGCAGGAGGGAAAGATTGCCTGTGGATTTTCTTTTCTCCAAGTGTGCCCAGTGCCATGTGTCTGTATTAGCCAAGGCACTAAAAAAAGAGGAAAAAGAGGACTTTACACTTGGCACAAAGAGGAGAGAGGTGAGTGGTAAATCCTTTGGCAGCCTGTGAAGCTGTACCTCTCCTGGTACTCGATCTGCTGTTGACACGACATGGCAACTGCTCCACTTAGTTTTCTGCTAGTCCATCAATCGCAGGGACATCTTATGACCTTCAGATGACTTTTATATCCTGAAGGGAGCTTTCACAGATGGACCCTTATGTGCTGTAGATGGAAGGTGGAGGTTCCAGGATGCACAACAGTACCCTTCAGCTCTTTACCTCTCCGCCAGGCTCCATAGAAGCAACAATATCCCTTTTTGACTCCAGGCAATCTTCCCACCCCTTCCTAGAAAGCTACCACCTCACTTTAGTTCTCCTTTCTTTTCTTCTTCTTGTGGGTGAGGCTGGCTAGTTCCACAATATCCATTTACATCTTTGGGATGAATACACAGCATGCATCTGAACTGGTTCCTAAAATACCTCAGGGTCATTCACATTCCTTTTTTCCTCAACCTAAACAGTTCCCCTGTGGCAGCTGAGTAGAGCCATTACTTACCAAGGAGTTTAGACAGTCATTCAGTCCTCCTGTGCCCTGATATATGAGCACTTTGTAAATAGCCACTGAGGTCTTGAATATTCAGCATGGTGGAATTTGTTTAGTCTAGAGGAGGGAAGAGTGAGGAGAGACATAAGTATCTTCAAACATGTAAAAAATAGCTGCAAAAAGGAAATGAATAAAGTGTTTTTCATGTCCGCTGGGGTTAGGGCAAGCAGTAATGGGCTTAAATTGCAGTAAAGGAGATTTAGGCTGGACATTAGGGAAAAATTCCTAACCATAAGGACTGTTAAGGATGGGAATATGTTGCACAGAAAGACCACAGATCCCCCATTATTGGAGATTTTAAAAAATTACTTAGATGAATCTCTGTCAAAAAATATTTAGGTACAGTTGCGGTAGGCAAAAGATTACCTGGCTCTGAAATCCCCTCTAGCCCTGCTAGCTGTGCTTCTGTTGGAAACTAACATAGTGAACAAAGGCTAAACCTGAGGTATGGAGGCACCTGAGTACTGAGAAAGTATTTGTCTGTATTGCAAACTGATCGTTGTCACCCGGGGAAATCTGATTCCATTCCCCACATGCATTTTCCTACCAAGAAATGTCACCGCTTTTTATATTTGACTTCCAGATTATGTTTTTTATCAGCTTTTAAACAGGCCCACATGTGGGACTTTTATTTTCTGATGGTATATGATCATTTCCCTGCAAGTTCTGTGGACCTTCTTTCTCATTTTCTAAAACTTATGATGACACTCCACTGCTAAAAATATTTCAAAGGGGTCCCATGGGCAAATGGTCTTTGCTTAAAACATTCTGCATGCTGTCCTATCTACCCTGCAATGCATGTTTTAGAAACTCAGTTTGCCCTCAGCGGTGTTATTTGTTTTTCAAAACTATTCAAATTGCATTCAGCTAGGATTTGATTACTAGAAAGGTGAAATGACTTTGCTCTCTGTCCTAGGTAATAAGCAGTTGCTCTAACCTTGATTATCTGACCAGCAGAACATAATGTGCTGATCAAATGATTTTTGCATTGACATCCTTTTCTAAGAAGTCAAAGTACATGAATTTTAAATACTTCTACTCAGGAAATTTAAATGGGGGACCAAAATATCTTATTTTAGTTTTCCACAATCCTGTAAAGATGCAGTTCAGAATGGAGAACAGATCCACAAAGTCTTGGAGTGAAGTTGCACTACGTGGATCACAGACGCTGCTTCCCATTTCCCACCCTGGCTGGGTCCTCTAAGAAAAATTCCATCCCGTCATGAAGTGGAAGTTAAAGGAGATTGAAATTGGGCAAAGCCAATCTTCAGCTTCAGGGAGGGGAGGGTGAGTTTAGAGAAAGGAGTTTTATCCCTATTGAACACCAATAATTAAAGAGGAGGCATGCTGAAGGGTTGAATTTTGTATTTTGGCAACTTCAGCAGAGATTGTAGTCACATAATTATGAATAAAAAATGATAAGTTAGCCAGCACTTTTTATTTGAAACAAAGCTCGACTTTTAACAGAGACCAGTCTGACAGAAGGACTGCAAAAACTCGAAAAGTTGTAGTATGTGTTCTTCCTTTTTAGATCTTATTTTTGCAGGCTCAGATAAAATTTTGCAGAGCAAAAACATCTCATGAAGATTTTTCCTGAATATGCTCACTAATTAGCTATATTCCCAGGGGCATAGGACATAGGAAAGGGAGTGAGTCCTAGGAGGATATGGTCCCAATATATCATGGGGGAGCAATCTGGCCTGAAAAGCATCACCTGGTTTAGGTTTTCAGACTATTCTAAGGAACTTTTTTTGTTCTTTACAGCATGATCTCTTCTCAGGTAAGAATTAGTTATCTGCTCTTTTTTTTTTTTTTTTTTTTTTCCTCCTGTAAGATAATATTCTTTCCAGTATTACAAATGAATCTTCTCTCTGTACTGGTATCTAGATAAACGCCATTCAGGTTGTTTGGCCAACTTGAAAGAGCAGAGATGGAAATGGGATGAAGGCGTTCACTGCATTTAAGGGGAGCTCCCAGATTTCCTACCAGCTTTCTGTCTCATTTGGGAAAATCAGTTACTTCTTATGCCAAAGTTACCCCAAAAAACAAAAAGACAAGTACAATGATGTTTTTTTCTTTGTTTTGTTTGATTATGTCCATACATGTCTTTGGGCAAGGACATCTTTTCCTATGGATGCACATATACAAAGACCTTGTTTTTGCAGCAGTCACGCGAGCAGATTGAGGAAATATCTTTCACCTAAAGGAAAGCTTCATGTGGGGGCGTTTAAGTGACTGAGTGAAGTGATCGCTTTTTCCTGCCAGAGAGCACCATAGCGTTAAGATTTTTGCCGGCTCACATTTGTATGTTACTTTTACTTGTGGCATATTTTTCTCATAAGAGCTGAAAACATACCATCTTTTGAAAAAGGTAGACTCTCTCGCTAATGCAGTCCTAAGGCTTTAGGATATAGGACTTCATGTGGAGCCTTTAACACCTAAGCCAAATTTTGGGGGAATTGCTGTTCTCAGCCTGGTATCTTGGAGGTTTTACAGCACATTGCCAAGGGTTCCTCACCTCTTCCAGTAAATCCCTTTCCATCTTTTGTACGGTGGGTAACTTGTCTGGGCGAAACCATAGAAAGTCTTGGCCCTAAAATTTGTAAATGTCCACGTGCAATTGCTTTTGCAGTGTGGTGCTCAGAAAGATCACACAACGTATTGGTAAATGGGTGGAGAAGGTAGGTGTGGATGACTGCAAAAGTGCTATTATAAGCACTGAAAAGCAATAGCAAAAGTATAGTTACATCAGAAATAAAATTATGCCTGCCAGAGTAAATTTCTGCAATATTGTCTCCACTAAATAAAAGCAATAGGGAGTGTCATCTGTCTGGATGCTGGAATAGGTAATCAGGGCATGGACTGATGAGAAATAATTTGGCAATATTCTACTTTCTTGAAGAAAACTAACCAAAGCCTTTGAAGTCACTGTTTGTGGTATCTCCTCACTCCTGAGCGTGTGACATGACAGCTGGATGAGAGATAATCAGGTAACCTGAGGGTAACCACTTTAAAGGATTAGAGGGAAAGAATGACTTGATTGATGCACCTGTTGAATCCAGGTTCCCCCCCCTACTAGTTCTCAGGAAATCCCTTCCCCATCATCCCTTGAGTTTTGTTAAAAATAAGACTTAAAATAATTCTAAAGAAGAGTTTTCTATTTGATTGTTTGTTTTGCACTGTCTGTGCGATCATATTGGGATCCTCCTAAAGAGAATCAGCACAGGTAAGACTCCTAGGGTGGAACATGACAACAGGTTGTTTTTTTTTCTTGGCTGTTATGTTTATGCATTTGCTAAACATCTTTATCTGGCTTTATTTTTCTCCCTTAGCCCATGACCAGAATTTAATTGCAGAACACCCAGGAGGAAGCCTGGATCTACTTTACCTCCCAAAAACCTATGGCAGCTGGTGGTTTGGCCCTTTGTGTTACAGGAGCTGGGCCGGTTGCCAGGTTTGCATTTCAGACTTCAGCCACTGCGTAAAGTTTCAGAGAAATAAACTCAGTTTCCTATATGGTCTTCTCTTAATATGTATTCATAGGAAATGCTTGAGGGTTAAGATTCTGTTCCAGATTAAATAGAGGTGTCTGCATGTGAGGTAGGTGTCTTAGCTCCCTCTATACCCAGCGACTGTGATTATTTAAGGATCGGATGCAGTGCTCAAATATAAGATGTATAGTACCAGGTAGGGCATTTCAGGGTATCCCACATTGTTTCCATCCACCGCTCCAAAAGGGTAGGGGTTTTTTTTGGGCCCCGTGTCGTATCTGCAAAGCCTATAGGGATGTCTTGGCTATCTAGGGTTTCTCTTACCTCCTTCACACTCGGACACCTAAATGTCAGCGTCTTAGTCTGGAGCTGCATCACCCCCCCAGGCACTGCAAAGTAGTATCAATCTTTTAGGTATCTCCATTATAATTTTTTTATGATAAGGGAAGTATTTCTTTTGCTGCTGTCTTTGTAAAAGACTTTTGAATCACAGTAATGGATTTTCTGTTAGATTTCATCACAACTTCTTATTTCTTCTTATGATGTTCAGGATATGCATTTCTCTAGTGTGATTCATCTTCCTGCAAATTACATGCCATTTTGCCCACAACTGTAAACTTTTGATGCTCCTATACATTTTCTGCTGTGCTGCAGGCAGAAGAAAAACATTCCAGTCTTTTCTTTAGTATTTGGGCTGTGCTGGAAATTGGGGTTAGAAACCTGGTCCCAGCAGTTAACTCTATTTTGGTCAGGAATTCTTCAGAGTAAGATTAGTAAGCCCCAAGTTTCAGACGAGGAGGGCGATGACTACATCTTCTTCCCTGCTGCTTCCAGAGATCGTGTTGACTCCCCCACATGGTAACACTGCATTAGAAGACAAAAGATATCCTTTTTATTAGATGATATTATATTCAAACTCTCCACAGGCAGTTACATGGGATGCAGGTATTGCCTTCATGGAGCTAATTTTACCATCAGGGACTTTCTGTTCATAAAAATACAAAAAAAAATCTAACCTCCCAAAAAAACCCAAACAAACAAACAAAATCCACATCTGATTTTTTTTTTTTTTCTCCTCAGTATAATACTGAATTGATTAAAACACTGCTACCTGAAGGCATGAAATGCATACCGTCTTAAAATGCTAAGTCTTTGTCTCATTATTGTTCTTTATCCAGCTAATTAATTTAGCTTTTTATTATAATCCTTCTTTTAATCACTGTCTTTTCAATTTCTTCATTTCACTCAGATCATCTTCTTTCCACTTCTGCCCCGATATTTTAATTCCATGCCACAGAGCTCAGCAACTATTTGGCTTGCTAAACCTTTATAAGAATTTTTAACCCAAACCTATTAACTTCAGACAAAGTATTTTGGAGCTTTTAATTTGTATGCAGTAAGGATGCTCTTCAGAGCAGGGGAAAAACCTCCAGAAGAAATATAAATCAATATCTTAAATTACTCAAATGTTCAATATGGCACCAGTAGCTGTTACATATTTTTTTCTCTCCTTCTGAGATTCAAATACATATGCTCAGCAATTACTGTTACATTTGCATAATAGGACATTTTTTGATTAGCATATCTTGGACTTCTGTTTGCATTTTTTAAGTGCGATTACTTTTATTCTCTAATTTGTCCTTATTCCCTCTTCATGTTCTGTTATACCTACTCATGTTTTCCTTTGCTCTTGTTTTGTTTTCCTGAGGGCTTGCTGTCTCCAAAGCTTTGTTTAGTATTTGGTTTTGTAGTTAACATCACACAGTAATGGGATATCAGGAAAGCAAGGCATATGACATATTAAAGTTTAATGAACAAATTGTGAAACCATGTGAGAAATGCCATGCTTTCACAGAGGGTAGCCAGGAAATAGAGTTATGCACCACAAGATCCTACAAAAACTGTAATATACTTTATAGTTACTCAGCCTTTCATGCTATTTCAAGTTTGTGTACTCTGAGGGAAATATTGTGTTTTCCTCAGGTTTGTACGTTTTATGGAATTTAAACACTCTAACTGCAACTATAGCCATCCAGAACCTCACCAAAACAGGTTGGAACAGATTCTTGGCATAACCATGCCAAGTGGGATGTTTTGATTGACCATTCTCTTTACCTGCTTTACAGGAGTTAGAGGTAAGGCAGTGTTTAGGTAGCTATTCAAATGTAAAAAACCCTTCAGTGCAATCAAGTGGATTTTCAGTTGTGTAGAAGTCTGTAATACTTTTGTGCCAGCGTATCCTAGTGCCCTTTTTGTTCAATTTTATTTGTGAAATACCGCAAATACTCTGATATCAGGGTAAAAATCTGTATAACTTTGTTACCATTGTTTCATTTGTTCAAACCCTCAAAATTTAATAGATTCTTGGTACAGTCGTACTTGTAATATCTTGAGATCTCAGATGAAACAGCGGTCAGGTCAGGTTCATCTTCCTGTTCATGGCTTTGCTCTGTGAATTCATTGATTTCTGTAATTAAATGAGTTGGAAGTCAATCCCAGCCCTTTGCTGCATGTAACTCATTAGAGCTGGTGGCTGAATCTTAATAAGCTGTTTAGTGTGATCTTGTGCCAGAGCAGCTAGGTGTTAACAGTTTCCCTAGTGCTACAATTCCATGTAGCAATCTGTGGTTATAATTGACTCTGCCAGGACAAAAGAAAGAGGAGGTGGAATGGCATCAGATTAAAATGAAACAGTGTAGTGCAGAGTGGTTAGCTCAACGAATGCAAAATCCTTCCCTTTTTTTGTGTAAGCTGAACTCAATGGTTACAATTTTCTTCCTTCTTTCAAATAGATTGCAGTGTTTCAGATTCAGATACATGTCTGGAGAAAGAGATCTGAGGATGTTCCCTGCTTGGAAAAGAAAAAAAGGAAAAAAAAAAAAAAAAACCAACAACTTTGAAATGCAAACATTAAGACATTTAATTACCAAGGATAATGGCGATGCCTGTGTAGTGTTCTTTATAATCTTCAGTGTGTTGATGCCAATGTTGTGTAGTCAACATGCATTACAAGAACACAAAAACAATGTTACTGTGGTACTTCTTGAACTGCAAAAAAATACCAAGACATGGTGCTTGCCTTAAAAAGGATAAGCCATAACCCAGGCAAATGATACAGCATCACCCCATGAAATGGAAAACTATGGAATAGATTTTTTAGGGGCGGGGGGGGGGAGGGGGGAAGCAGGGGTCATATACAGGAAAAAACTTAAGACATGGCATAATTTACAGAGCTAAGAAGGACTGTCTGTCCATTACACGCAGGTGCTCACTCTCATTTTATCTAATATCTGCTCTAGGATATAATTTTCCAAAGTATTTTTGGAATAGCTCAGACCATGGTGAAACCCCATGTTTTCCTTAGAATAGAAAGAGTCCAGGAGTTCGCCTGGGCCCCATATGGGTTACACTGCCTCCTTGCTTCCTGAGGTTCCCATCAATTGCCATGAAGTTAAACACTCAAAACTGTGAGAGGGAAACAAAGCCAGAGCGCGTTGTTGGGTTTGTAATGATATTCAGCTGAGCGCCTCTCCCAACACGTATGGCTCTCGCGCTACATCCCAACTCCCCTGTTGTCTGTGTATACATTAAAGCTAATCAGCTTTCAGTATGTTTCTCCACAGGCTCATATCAAGAAACATACGCTGCTTGTTGCTTCCAAATGGCAACTCTTTAAAAGCGACTCTCAGCAAGCAACTTTGCTCTAGCTGATGAAGTAGCTGTGTTACACTGGCAGCAGGGCAGAGACTCCTCGCTTGTCCCCCATGACACTGACCCACTCCGTGCTTACCTTTCCATACGTACTTCTCCCCCTGCACGCTCTTCTGCTGTTGGTCTTTTATGTCTGACAGACCCTAATGGCTTTAGTTTGCGAGAAGGCCTTTCCAGCTGACAGGTACCTGTCTGGTTTGTGGTGTTCTTTTTTACTTCCGTGGCTGGGGAGATCGTCTGTGCCCACAGCCTGGTAGAAATGGATGAAACAAAGCTGTGAGTGGCCCATCCATAAGTCACCCACTTCTGGGAGATTTTGTCGTAATTCAGTCTCAAAGTGTTAATATACAAGTAAAAATGCTCAAACACTGTTTGGAGTTAGATAAGACAGTAAAACTGAGCACCAAAATTTAGTTTCAGATAAATCCCCTGCCACGCCAGCCTATGACACAGGTGAACAGGAATCACAAAGAGGAAGTTTAAGAGACTGTTTCCTCTTGTTTCATATTGGACTTTGCAGCTGACAGCCCACACAAACAGTAAAGGAAAAATTGCTGTGATCCACCACACATATATAATCTTTTCTTCTCAGTGGCAAGCCAGAGGTTTATGGGACACAAAGCAAAAACCTAGTGGTCGTGCTGGGGAGAAATGATGTGGCCTGGAAACAAGTTTCAGTGCCTTGCAGGTTTTAAGTAAAGTAAGTCTGATTGGAAAGCCACTTCAGGAAATCATTCCCAGAGATGCTTTTGGGTGGCACTGAGGTGGATAAGGAAAGAGTAGACAGCAATATCTAGCAGGAACCAAGAATCAGAAAGATGCAGAGAAGTTTCCATCTGACTGGAAGTCCTGAATGTGTCAAACACTTGGTCATTCTGTCTAGAGGAGCAGAGCAGGAACCAATGGACCATGCTGGATCTTCCTGAGACTACAAAGCAGTGAGCTACCAAGAGGCTTTTCATCCATTATGATCCAAAGAACTCCAGAAAGTAAAGAAGGCAGGAAGCCTGGGTTACTCTTCCAGCAGTGAAAATACATTTAATGCTGTGTATAAGGACTGGGTATGACAAAATATTACAGCTGAAATATGTCTATGCCAAGTGATGGTGAAAATTTTGAACTTGACAACTCCTAGAGCACAAATGGGATGATCTTCATCCATAGCTTGTCTCCTCACAGGCAAATTCTTGTATCTGTATGAGGATATAAAAAGGTTGTTAAAGCAAGACTGTGGAAGAAGCGTACTAGTGAAATGAAATTCAGGACAATAGCAGAATAGGAGTAAGTAAAAGTAAACAAGCATAACTCTCAAAGTGGGGAAAAAAAAGGATTTTTAGGAGCCTTCCTATCAAAGCTTTAAGGTAGAAAGCTTATTGAAGAGAGTATATTGATAAAATTGGCATTTTTGACATGTTGATACAGTTTGAGTGGAATGTTGCACTTGGGCTGTAACAAGAATAGAAGGGATAAAGCTGGTAGACGGTGTGGGAGTGACACCTCAAAGAAACCCACTGCTTGGTTCCGAGTTGTTAATTTAGGGATCCAGGGTATTAACTTCACACAGATCAGTGATCTGACTGAACTTAATAGAAGCTTTCAGTAAAGATCCGTTTTAGGCCATGGAGTGGAACTAGAAAACAAGAGGAGCTTTTGCTTAAAGCACAGGTAAAAACAAGTTACAGGTTATTCAGTATAAGAGACAAAAGCTGAGGGTTTCAGTTATGAATAAAAAAAATGCCTCCAAAATATTAGACTATAATTTGTAAAGGCACTGCTGTAAATATACAACCACTTTTCTATTTCAGATAAAAATTAACTTTATGTTTGTATTTTTCTAAGGACTTTAAATAGGGGGAAAAAATGCTGCCTATTAGCTTATAACATTTCTTTCAAATAAGTTATTTGTCCAAATTGGAGAGGCACTATGAATACCATAGATGAGGAATTTAATTGGATGGAAAAAAAAACCCTAATTAACATCAATTAACAGTTTTCAAAGTTTTAATTGATAAAAAAGTCAAAATTCAGCTATCAAAGATGACAATAATTTTGTTATAAAATATATCACACACCTAAGTTCTGTGGTGAGGAAAACAATAAATAGAAATAGCAGATAACAAATGGCAACAAAGGAAAAAAAAGAAAAACAGACATAGCTTCCAAGTTATATTGATTTTTGAATTGCAGAAAATGGGTTAGGTAAATTAAAACACCACGGAAAAAATTTGCAGTGCATGGTGGTTAGGTAACTTAAAAAGAATTTACAGTATATTTGGGACATATCATTTTATATAACCCTTACAAAATATAGAAAATAAAATTGTTAATTCTTGCTGAAGTGTTTAGTACCTATGTCTATTTTGTAATTAAAAATAAGCAAGATTTTATTCTCTATCATATAAGGATGATGAAAGACATTAAATTCATCTACTAATGAGACGAGAATATTAATACCATCTATGATAGGTTGCTTTTTTTTTTAAAAAAAAAAAAAAGGTCAGAAAACTTATCCTTAAGAATTCTGAAAGAGCTGGATAAGCTCCTTGGCGTGTTGATGTGATTTTTTTTTTTTTTTTTTTTTTTTGTTAAACCATTTGGAGCATCAGGGACATTGCATTTGTTAAAATGCCAGACACCATGATTTTGAGGAAAACAATTGTCAGGACTGATTTAATTCCTTCAGAATAAAATTTAAATTGGGAAAGTTAACTGCATAAACACAGTAAATTCCATGGAACTTCATTTAATACACTACAAAACTCCAAGTGAATAGTTTGATTGTGTAACTTACATAGTAGCAGCAAAGCATATGTTAAATAGATTATTAACTAGATAAACTGTAAACATTTACTTAGTTACAAATTGATATCTAATCCTAAAAGATGTTTCTAATACAAATCTGAGGACTGAAAGTAGGTGTCTTTTTGTTGCTGAAATCAATGGCAAAGAAAACCCATGAATATGTTCACCTAACCCAGTTACAAAAATCGACAATCAAACTTTTGTTCCAGTCACGTAACCTAAGCTGTTTTTAAGGTCGATGAAGTTCATTTAGCATATGTATATTCTGTGTGTACGTATGTACATGCACACACGCATGCTCAGGGGTAGAGTCTGGGCACGAGCCTTTAAATTTACTCACGGAAGCAAATCTCCTGTGGAACTTTCATCATTTTGTTGGGTCAATTTATTAGATAAAGATCCTGCCTGAAAATCCAGTGTCTACCAAACTACTTGATATTCAAGTAATTGATCTCCAAGAAATTAAAAACACTGAAGTGAATGTCATTAAAGAATATGCAAAGCTTTCAGACGTAAACCTTATGCTAAGAAGGCATCCAAATGGCTCTTTGGGCAGTGTGGAAGCCTCTCACAGCCGATCTCTTACACCTACAACCAGCCTATACGAAACCAAATGCAATCACTTTTGACATGGAGGATGGACCAGCTACCGTAGGTGCATCCCAGCACAGACCTGGGAGGTGGAGCTGCCAAAGTAACAAAGCTCAGAAAGGGGGGAGGTTGGTAGGAACGGGGTTACACAACCCAAAGTTGAGCCCTGCAGCTGCTGATGTTGGACCACCCTGTAAGCAGCTACTTCTCAGGGATGAAGTCACATTAGCCTAGACTCGCTAGTTGCTATTCATAGATTCGTGGAGCTTAAGGCCAGAAAAAGCTATGAGCTGATGCAGTCTGACCTGCAGGCTATGACATTTCACCGTTACCCCTATACTGAACTACAGCGACCAAGCTGACCAAGGCCTTGCTGTTACTTCTCCTTTGCAAGAGTTTTATCTTTCCACGTGACTCCAGACTACTGCATCAAGTTGTGGAAGAGAAGGAAAGGGACAGGGAATAATGTAAAATATTATCCAAAGTGTAAAATGCAAAAGTCAAAGAAACCAAAGACTTATAAACAAAGATATGATTTCCTTGTTGATATGGAAGACTTTTTCTCTACCTCTGAACTTGCCCCTTTACAACATTTCAAGAGAGTCATGGAAATATAATTGTTACCTGGGAAGTGGGCCAGGAAGGCAAAATAACAGAAAAACAAAGTGATTTTATTAAACTGTGTGAGAAACTGACTTATCTGATCTGGAAAATTAAATATGATTTATAATATAATGCATCAGAAAAAATCAATAACAGAATATGTTAACATAAAATAAAAATTGTAGCAAGTTAATGTAGATTTTTAAGTAAAAGTATTGACTAAAGATTCTAATCAGCAAAATGCATGAAGGTTAATCCAGAGCATGCTTAGGAATAAATGAATTCAATTTGAATGTATCACTAAAATTATTTTTTGATCTAATGGAGTGATAATTGAATTCTTTTTCTAATCTGAAGCAGGGGAGATAGTAGCACCACAACATAATTACTTGTCTGGTTAAACACATCGTCCTTTTTTGTGGAAATAATTTGCTTTCAGATTCATGCTGAGAAGCTACCAGCTCCTCTTTATCATAATATAATTTAACAAAATGTAGCATTCCTTCTTCATCAAATTAAACCAATTTGGAAAATTGAAGAGTCTTTGGGTCTCAGCTCTTCAATCATCCTCCATTGTTACACTCAGATGAAAAAACAGGGCATTAAAGATAAAAGCTTCAAAAAGGGACTGACTGTCTTTTCTTATAAGTGGGATTTGGGGGGGGGGGGGTGGAGAAAAAAGGGGGAAGATGTCCTTTAAGGTGGAAATGACTCAAAGGGGTTTGTGAGAGGTACACAGACTACATCCTCGGATTGCTGGAGCTCTGTTACAGCCACCTGGGGAACGCCAGCAGCCGGAGTAGCTTATCCCAGCAGAGTAAAGCCTCAGGTTGAGTAACTGCATCAGAGATATCGACCACATCCACCCCACCCCACCGCTCCAGCGTGCATTAGAGCAGGGTAACTGATTCTGGGACTTGTTTTGTTTCTGCTATTCCTTGCAGCAAGTCCTGGTGCAAAGAAGGGTATGTACTTACTCAACAGGCCACTAACACCGGTTCTCTCCTATGCATTGATGCTGGAAAACAATACGGTTGCCTGCTTATATTGAAAGACTCCCAAGGTATCTCAGCCTCAGAATTACCAGCCATATAATGACATTTTGAAGTTCAGAACTTCTGATGTTAAATATCATTCTAATCTTTCATTACTGATGGTTGTCTCACAGGCTCTGATTTGAGAGCTGATCTTTATTCAACACACCTCAATGAATAAGTAGGTGCAGGGGGCCCATATATGGCAAATGTTTTTCTCTGGTGTGTCCTTAATTAGATCTTCTCTTAATTAGAATGTATCTCATAGAAATCTGTTGCACTTGTGATGTGGTTTAACCTCAGCCTGCAACTGAGCACCACACAGCCGCTCGCTCACTCTCACGCCCCTGGCGGGATGGGGGAGAGAATTGAAAGAGTAGAAATGGGTTGAGATAAAGACAGTTTAATAATTGAAATATAATAATAATAATAACAATAATAATAATATACAAAGCAAGTGATGAACGATGCAATTGCTCACCACCCGCCGACCGATGCCCAGCCAGTCCCCGAGCAGCGGCCCCCCCGGCCAGCTTTCCCCCAGTTTCTGTACTGAGCATGACGTCACATGGTATGGAATGTCCCTTTGGCCAGTTTGGGTCAGCTGTCCTGGCTGTGCCCCCTCCCAGCTTCTCTCTGGCAGGGCATGAGAAGCTGAAAAGTCCTTGACTAGTATAAGCCCTACTTAGCAACAACTAAAACATCGGTGTGTTATCGACTTTATTTTCATACTAAATCCAGAACACAGCACTGTACCAGCTACTAGGAAGAAAATTAACTCTATCCCAGCTAAAACCAGGACAACTTGATGTAATTTCAGGGAAGCACGGTGGCTAGATCCACTTTAGCAAGTAGTGCAGCCCAATAAGAGCAAAACAGCGGGTGTTGAGGACCTGACATCTGTGCTTTGATACTGAAAGGGTTTTACTCCAAACTGTGACCTGGTTCTGTTTCTTGCACCCATCAGTAGTGTATTGGTGTGTATCAGTGTGCTTCTGGAACTTATTTTCTAGAATGTGTCTTCTAGTATGGTTTTACTTGAAAGGAACCCAGTTCACATAGTCCAAGAGACTGCCTGGTGAAGTCGTAACCAAATAAGAGATTGCTACCTAAGTATGGTGAGTGGAAACAGCTGAGATTTTTCCTTGTAAAAAAGTCCTTTTCATCTCAACTAAAACTTTATTTCATAAGTCATTCATGTTCTGTGTTTCTAAGAATATTTGGGATGTTCCAAAAAAAGCATACTGTTTGAAAGGCTGGTCTCTGGGCCCTGCTATTTTTGGAGAAACTGGACCCAGACTTTTAAAGGTTTTCAGTCTCCCACATGTCACAGAAATGTTGTCCTGTAATGCACAAGCAAAATCCTTGTTCAGCTAATGAGTTTACAGCTGCAAAACCCAACATACCTCTGCCTTTTACCATTTCTGCATGATGTCTGGCCAGATTTGAAGGGAGGAGGTAAAAATATGGTAATGGTAAATGTAACACTCAGACAACTGCTATACTCATCTACAAAGGCAGTTAGAGGCAAATGAAAATTTATAAAATTAAAGTCAAGGATGGATATTCTAGCTAGACATTTTATTGCTAAAAGTAATTACCTCCCATCTCTGTTTTCCCCACTTCCCCCAGTCTGTGCTCACTGTTTAAAATAGATTGATGGAATGGTTAAGAATTCTCTCTGAGCTCCAGTGAGATTATATCAATTATTTAGAAGTGCTAAAATTTTGGCAGGGACATAATCCACCTTCTCACTTTGAAGACAATCTGGAGATTAATACAAACATGCATTAAGGAACGGAATTCAGGCAGGGTAAAGCTAGTGTGACAAAATGAACACTTGTACTCCACTATTGCAGCACGAGGGGAAGGGAATTAGCTGTCAGATGATAAACAGGATGAATTGCCTGCTTGTCATATCAAAAGCTTTTAGCTTTAATCTGAAGATAATGGATATATTGCGAGTTTTACAGTGATAAAGTTGAATATCGGCTCATAGTGAGGAATTTAAAAATGAAGTGTCTTGCCCTTTGATAGAAGAATTGCTGAATACTTACTAATATATTTTAAGTTGTTTATTTTCTATAAACTATGCAGACAGGGAACATATCCCAGTAATCTAGAAGTGGGAGGGTGTCATTTTGGCCAAATTATGAGTCTTCATAAAACACTGTATAAAGACACACATAAATATTAATTGATTTGATGTTTATTATAACAAATAATAGATTGTAAAGACAGAGATAAAGTTATAATGAGATACATTAAGAATGTATTCAACACCAGGAAATTAGGGCATAAATACATGATCCCTGCAAAAACAACTGTTGAGATTTAAGACTGCTGTTAACCACCATTAGTTCATTACCATCTTCCTAGCTGAGTCACAGTAACAGATCAAATGATTGTTTCTAATCGATTTCAGTGTGGTCAGTCAGCTTAATAGACCTTTAAATCAGAGAGGCTGGTGATTTAAACCAGGCTATCTGACATTCCACTGAAGCAGGCTGAGAATATTTGTACATTATGTTACCACAGTTCTGCTCTGGAAATGGTAACAAACTGCTTTACAGCCATAATAAACAAACTAGACGAAAACTTCATAAGCTGCTCTAGCTAGGTTTACAAAAGCAGGAATTTCTGTGTCCATCCTTGGGTTGGTCATTAAAAATCAAATTTGGAAGGATATTTCTGAACATAATTACAGACAAACTATCATAACCCTGAAAAGCAAATCTGGCCTCTCCACGCTATCATATGTGTAATTATGCAGGTGAGACAAACATAAATAGCTAGTAAATGACTTAGATAATTTTTGCTAAGTACATTTCTGATTTTTTTTTTTTTTTTTTTTTATTTCTGTAGTCTTGGAGAACCTCCTGATGGTTTAACTTACAACAGAATCAAAATTTGCTAACTTCTTAATGTACCTTGCAACCGTGAATCAACCTGTGATGGGCAAGAAGGATGAACTTTGGTATGTATAAACAATAGCATGAATTAGGGGCAAAGCAATACCTTGTTCATGTATTCTTATGTTATCCAAGCACGAGGGGAAGTGGTGAGAGATTTACTCTGCAAACTCAGGGACTGTATATTTCTCAACAGGGACTTAGTCCCTACTAAGTGCAGGGTGGTGGGAAGCAGCAGGTCCTCAGACCTGCAACCATGTGAATGGTGAAGGTGGTTTTAACTTCACAGTGAATAGAAGCTGGTGGTGCTCAATGTCAGGGACACCAAGCCGTGTTGGAGGAACCTGCTTCCTACCATTGTCCTTATAACAGACCCAGCAGAGACCAGGGAATGCTAATGGGAACACCCCTCATCCTTTTCAGGGCAAAGTCATACAGATTATGAGATTAAAGTACCTTCTGCTGCTCCCAGGACCAGCTTCCATTGAAAGGAGGCTTAGGAAGCTGTAGTGTTTCTGGTGATCACTATCACTCCGTGCCACGTCTTGTGTAAGCAGTAGTAAATATGAGGCAAGTCTTAGCTGTCATCAAAGTATCAAATGTGAGCAGAAACTGTGGAATAATATCACTTTTTTTTTTTTCCTTTTTTCTTTTAAATACTATTTAAAACACACTATTTGGCTTTTTTCAAAAGTAAATCTTACCAGACTTGCTGGATACTCTGAGTAGTTTCACAATTCCTTCTTATTCCATATCATTTGCTCCTGAAACTTCCATGTGCTTTTTTGTCCATTAGTACTTCTTTAATCCTTCACAAAGGTATGCATGTAGTAGATGAAATGCTTCAATAGCACCTTTGTATTCATTTTCAGAGACAGCAGAATTAGAAGACACATCACGCTCAGCTCACATTGCCCTGTAGTACGGTCCTAGCCACACGTGCCTCATTGGGGGGCGTGCAAATCTTCCATCAGAACCATGCTGAAACACAGTTTTGCTATAAATTGTAAAGCTTCTGTGGCTGGGTTTAGCTTCCAACAGAAAACTAATGAAATTTTCTTTTGCAAGCCGAATTTAATTGACAAAAAGTCCCCCCAATGAATTTTTGAAGGTTTACAGGAAATGAAATGTTCTAGTTAAGAGGCTATGTACATGCTTTGTAAAGAAAAAGAGGGCTGAAAGTACACCAGGTCTTCTGGTGCCTCGAGTGACAAGTGAAGCTGTGTGCAGAGGTGAGCGTTGCTGTGCAGCGGCGGTGTCGACTTTATCGATCTAAGGACAAAGGTTGAACTATAATATTCCATAAGGGACAGGCAGATGTCCCCCTTCTGGCTTGTCAAAAGAAAAAAAACCTTCAAATTGTAATATTGTTTCTTTAATTGTTATCCCTCCTTTAGTAGATGGACTACTGTTCATTCTTTCTTTCAAAGAAAGTATGATTCCTGAAGGATTTCTTTTTTTCAATAATTCATCAATTACTTGAAAATCAAATTATGTTTGTCAATATTCTTTTCAACTGATATGTTGATTACGGTTAGAGAAACAATTTATTTTGAGAAACTCTTAAAGACGATTTATATGCTGAAATGAATCATATTTTATCTTTTCATTGAAACACATAAAAATTGAAAGAAAAATCTATAACAGCTTAAATTTTCCTTTGAATTTTCTTCTACCCTTTTCCAATCAGCTGGTTTTGATTTTGCTGCTCAAATGGACAGCATTAATCCTTTGAAATATTAATTTTCTGTTTTTTTCTAAAGATTCTGGAAAGTCTTGTCATAAATACAATCCATAATCATTTCATTAAGCATAATAGTTTGGTTACCAGAATCAGATTCTAAAACTTTTTTCCCTGAATGAACCAATGTTGTTGGTTCTTCTTTTCAAACAGGAATGTACAGTGTAACATTATTTCTTTTTTTTTTTTTTTTTAAAAAAAAAAAGAAGAAAGTAGATTATCTATTTTGATAGCAAATAAGTGTTTACATTCCTTAAAAAAGTTTAGATAACTTAAACATTTTGATGGAAAGAAACAGAGGGAAGTGAGCAAGTCCATTAAACTGATTACATATCCCGATCTCGTAGTCTTATCTAAACTTTCCTGTGGCTATGTTACAGGAAACGTGGCACTCCTGGAGTATTTGTGGTAAGTATTTGATTAATATTGTGCTTAAACCCCTTGGAATATAAAACTAAGTATCAATTATTTCTCACTAGATTTAGCCTGTAGTTATCAGAGAATGATTTTTAATCCTCAAGGGTTACATTTTTCCATCTTTTTCCTTGATAATTTTTCCCTTACTCACTTTTCTAAAAATCTTTTTTTTTTTTTTTTAAATGTATGAAGCAGATGGCAAGATTGTTGTTATTTGTTTCTTGTTCTGAAGTTACATAAACATTTAAAAACAAGTTTTCTTTTGTTGATTTTTAGCATTTTAAACTTGTCAGACAAGATGGGCATCTCCGGAATCAAACCTACAACTCCTGAATCTCACTCAACTCTCAAACCTAACTCACACAAAATTTACACTGAGATCATCTTGCCTAATAGGGATCTGGGTATAAGACTCCTGATTTTCTAAGATAAGAATAGAGATAGAACCATAGCAGGAAGTAGCAGATTACACAGCATATGGGTTCCTTCGCTGAGGGGTAAAGCAGTTGTATCACTGAAAAGAACAACATGTGATCCAACAGAGATTAACTGCAGGAAATGCCAAAATAATGGTGGAAAAAAGAAATATAAGTAAAAATGCAATGGTATGATTAGATTCCAATTTCTCTTCTGACAGCTGTGATGGGATATACTTAGAATTTCCTCATATGAGATACTAGCTCATATTTACCGTTATCATCTACTGGGTTATTTGCATGAATAAAAACTCATTTTAATATAAATTTTATTAATGATTTTAAGGCATTGACTCATGGCTTTGTCACTAGATAGAGATTATTGCAATCACCTCATCTCCTTTAGCCATGGTATCTAATGATCTGTTGCAATCGGAAGTTTGATATAGCTCTGCTTCACTGAATATCTGTCTTCTAAGTCATAGACGCATAAAAGGAAATTCTATAGCAAGACAGTAGCTGTTTTTAACAGGCTAATGATTAGACATGAAGCAGACATTAAAAAATATTCACAAATTGTAAAAATACAGTTCCTCATTGTACTTAGGCTTACAGAGGAGTTTCCTATCAAAACTGCCTCTTTACACATGGCATAACTGTATAAAATAACTGTTTTCTGAGATAAAAATTGTGTTTGTTTTTCTTTCACAGTACTTTTGATAGTTTGACTATTGTTTGATCACTTCAAGTAAAAGAAGAAAGATTAAAAGAGAACCTCCAGGTTGCAAATGAGGTGTTTGGTGAACATTTTGCTTTAACCTTCTGGTTGACAAAGTTCTTACTGTATATGAATTTTAGGGCAACTCAGCAGGAAATCCCATAAATAGTATTTAACAGTGACAACTTAAGATCAAATTATAAAACTTGGATTGATAATGAGTCCAAAGGACTCCCAGGCACTTTGTGGATTGCATATATCAGGAATTATCTCTGGGAAACACAGAAGCAGCTCAACAACTTTGGAAAGTCATTGGTATGGAATGGGCTCTGGATGATTTTTCCTTGAATGCAAGATGGTTAGGCTGAAGAAATATTTCAAAGACATGTGTTGTTTACAACTAGCACAACTATTCTGTTTTTCTGTGGTTCAAAATAGTTCACTGACACAAATACCAACACCACTTTATGCATAGAGTTCTTTAAAATAGAAGCCCAGAGGTACCAGCCCTGCTTGTGCTTCTGACAGGTTTTATGATGTGAAGAAATCTTAAAATGACCGTTCTTTTTTTTCTTACCTATTGAGACTGAAAACTGTTTCAGAAGAGGTGCTTACCTGCAGCGTGTATGTACAATCAGACTGTGGGCTTGATAGGCAACTACACATAGTTCCATCGTTCAGTCAGAATATTAAAAAAAAAAATATATACTGCTAATGCTGTCTATATCCAGTTAAAGAACCAATGCAGCAACTGTTCAGATCTGTTACTGAAAATTGTTAAGGAAAGTTGAAAAAACACCTACATATTTCCCCACATAAAACCCCCACCAAATAGTTATTATTAATAATAACAATAAGAATAAAGATCTACAAGTTTCAAGCATTACAAAGCAGGATGAGTAGAAGAAAATAAGCCATTAAAAATGGTAATTGCTTGTATCTCTTTAATGTTGACATTAATCTGACAACTCCAATGTTATCCTCCATCAGGCAAGTAGAGTAATTAGATCTCATACCTGCCCCCTCAAACTCGATGCATATTACAGTGCATATTAGATTCACTGAAACAGGAATGGATTGATGTAGATTTTAGTGGGGATGGTGGGAAGAGAAAAATACTTGAGGAGATTAGGTCATAAATCATATATTATAGCATGCATTCAACTTCATATTCCCTTGTTAGGGTGCAGGTCAACTGTATCTTTATAACTGTACGTTATCTGATCTGTCAGCTAATTCAATTCCAAACTTCATTTGAATGAAAGAGTCTTGGATGTTGTTTTCCTTGTGTCCTGTCGTCCATATTCAGTCATCTCGTTGTGACATGATTATAGTATTGGTGGGGGGGGAAAGGGGGAATACATCATCCTCCACATTTTTAAATGAACCCAGTTTGCCTTACCCAGGAACTGTCTTTAAGGCACCTTGGAGCTTTTCAGATGTTTGTAAAGAAAAGACTCTGTTTGGGAGCTGGAGACAGGACAAGGGAAAAATAATAAATTCTCATGTAAATTCCTTTTCTTAGGTCCATTCCTATGAACTGCTCAAAGAGGAGGAAAAAAGACATGGCTTTCCACTTAGTTATTGGACAAGCAGTTTGGAAAAGTTCCAGTTTCAAAAGTGTTCATAGGGCAAGACTTCCAGCTGGCAGGTAGCCTCATTGGGTAGTGTTACAGGGTAGGGGAAAGCCTGCAACCCTATTAGTTCCAGTTTAAATCCTCACAGGTTTTGTTTTAGGCCATCAGTGGATAAAAATAAATAATCAGAACAGCAACTAGAATTTTTTTTGGAGGAAATTTGCAATTAAATTGAGTTTAATGAGCTCCTTTTGGTCAAAGAGCAAAAGCAGGAGATCTCACACAGTCTTCTGAAATTCACTTCCTGGAGCTTGTGGGACAGATGAAGTGCTGCAAACAACTATTAGCTGGTTAGGGAGCACATCATGACTCCTGGGAGTCCTTGACAGAAACTGCATGTATCCTTTAACTCTTATTTTTTTGAATTTGAGACATCCAGTCTCACTCAATGCTTTACAGTTCATGAGCTCTGCACAAGGAAAAACAGTTTGTTCTGTTGGTTCTGCACCTTCTGCAACACTACCTAAACTTTTCAGCTGCAACAGCAAGGTAAAGAAGTAGCAGAAGTCACATTATTCACCCAGACCACTACAGAGCTTTATCCTGTTTGTAGGTGAGTGTCTGAGCTCATGTATCTATATAGCCCAGGAAGCTTCTGCCTCAAAATACCTTTCTTCCCTTTAAAAATCCAAACAGTTAAATTATGAGAGTTATATTTAAGGCTCCAATTTCCTGGAAGGATAGATTTTCTCTTTCGATGGCTGCCTAATTAGTATGCTTTAAATTTAGATGGCTTGAATTAGTTGCAGCAAGAATTTCTTGAGAGGATTGGTGCTAAAATGAAATGCACTAAATAGTGAGGTTTTCAGGCGAATGCTGGAGGTGTTCCACCAAGCCCTTCACACATCTCTGTGACAGAAGGAGTGTAATGTATTATTTTCTTATTAATTTCCCATTTAAGAAAGTCTTATGAATAATAATACTGTGGAACAAAAATAGCTAAAAATAACAGGAGATTTTTTTTTTTTTTTTCTTCCTTGCTGGTTTCTGTTGCTGCTAGCTACCAGATGCAAAAGAAAAGCTGTAGTGCATTTGTTTCCTGGACAGTGCAATGGGAAGTGAAGTTCTCCCCAGTTAGCTGAGAGAGGTATTTTGGTCAATTCTGCGTGTTAAGAAATGATCCCTGGGAAACAGATTCATCCTTCCCACAGAAGAAATCTCAGGAAGAAATTTGGACATTCTGGACAGTTTCTACTGCTAACGAACTGAAGCGGTATTCCCAGGAAGTGAATCAGACTTTAGGATTGAATTAAGTGTCCTGTGCAGATATCTATCTTTTTCGCTGCTGATAAAAGAAGAAGCCTAGGGCATCCACATGCTTCAGTTAGGTGTGGAAAGTGAAGTGAGATGAGTCCAGGGCTTGTATATATACCACAGATTGCATTTCCCCAAAAGGCGCAGTGCATGCCGAAGAGCACTTCAGGCACTGGGACCTGGAGTCCTGAGTTTGTTCCTTCAAAGGCAGATGCTTTGAGAAAGGAGATCCATCCTCCTCTGTTTTAGCATTCATCATAACCAGTGTTGTACTAAAAGTCAGCACAGCCCATTTTGAAAAAGGAGTTCCTTCCTAAAATTAGGAAAAGGGCTGTGGGGATGCTGGACTGGAAAACATGTGATGGAGAGGCAGGGACCTAAGGGAAAAAAATTGAGGGGGCAAGGAAAGGAAGATCGAAAGCCTGCTGAGGTGAAAGAAAAAAAGATTAAGAGATTCTTATACCAAGTGTCCACTATTCCCAGGTTTAGCCCTGTAGGCAGCTGCTCTATAAATAAAACATAACTATTAAAATGGGAATCTTGCGGTTTTTGAAGGCAGATGAGCCAAAAAGGTTTCGTCTTCTGTCTGACTCTGCAGGAGCCACGCTGCACTTATCTAAGACCTGGGGGTCACTCTTTGCATAGTTTGCATGCGGCAGAGTCATTGAAAAGCTTTCCTGGCCTTATCAGCATTTTGGCCTTTAAAGAAAACATTAGGAGTATTAGCAGAGTAGTCAGTGTCTAACTTGTTCAGAAAAACACAAATTGGTCCTTTAGTAATTCATTATCTGATTTATAATGCATGGTAAAAGGACAGGAACTCCAGGAAGATGCTGGGGCTTCCCAGCATTGCAGCCTTCATCTACCGTTGTTGGGAGTAATGAAAGATAATAAAACAAATCATACTGTAAATAATAAATAACCTCATCATCGTATATTTAAAAACAGAAAGCATGAAAGGGAAAATTCCCAACAGCTGAAAAGCTTTAATAGCTGTTCTTAGTGCTTGTGGCACCAGTTGTTGACTTCTGCTGGAAGGATCCCAGTTAGTACAGATTCATTTATAGAAACAAACAAAACAAAACAAGGGGAAAAAAAAGAAGAAAAAAAGAAAAGTTGTCAAAAGAAAAGGCTAAGGAGTAAGGTAATAAAACATTAATTTGATGAGGGACAGTGATTCATAACATGCAGGAACCTCAAGGGAATACAAGGGCACAGAGGAAGGAAAACTGCAAGCAAACAGGCAGAATAAGAAGAAAAAGAAAAGCATTTAATAATAGTTAGAAATGTTTTTGCAGCTGGAGCACAAAACTGCAGTCTCAACTACTTGTCACCATGGAAGATCTGTCCTTTTTCACAGGAAAGCATTTATTCTCTAGGTGGTTTTTGCAGGAGTGGGTAGGGTAAGGAAGTGTACTTGCAAAGCTAAATTGGCCCAGAATTTTCCAGGGGAGAAAATTACTCTGTCATTCGCTTCCTGCCCCTCTTTCACTCCCTATCAGTACAGCTGTGATGTAAAAACAGCTGCCATGCTTTGTTCCACTGGGGCTTCCCTTTGTTGGGTGGGTGCATGATGTATTCTACAAGGAGACCTGGGAAATCTCGGGCCAAGCAAGAGAGTTTGCAGCAGCTGTGTCGACCAAGGTTTCAAAACACATAGCCCGCTAATTTCTTAGTTGAGACCATTTCCACCTCGGTGGGTTTAGTAACCTTGGTGTGTTTAGCTGCCACAATCAGGCTTCTGGTTCCAGAGCTTGCTCCCAAAGTTGATGGAGATCCACAGGCATGTCCTGATGAAGACGTGCTGAAACATAGGGCCCCGACAGGTAACCTCAGAAAATTTTGTGGTGCCAGTTTAAAAAGTCACTGCCTCCAGCTGTCCCTTGTGCTGCTCCGGCAGAGGCAATCCCACCCCAGCAGAGTCAGCAGGGCAAGCGTGCAGTCATTTCACCTGGCAACACTCTCTCCATCCGTTAATTAGAAAAAGACTGTTCAAAGTATGGTGCAGGACAGGAGAGCTGACGGGGTATGTTCATGTTCTGAGCCAAGACCCTGCTACACTTCATGAACCTTCTGTAAGGATTATGAAGGTAATAGCAGTTTAATCAGTATAAAAAGATTTTTCACAGGTTTTGTCTAGTTACCACAGATTCCTTTTAGGAAACTCAGCATCAGTCACTTTGCCAAATTTAAAAGCAAACATTGTCATGTAGATTTCTAAAGCTATTTTGAAATCCAGAAGCCCTTTACTTCAAGTGCAATCCGTGTGAGTAATATGCCATACCTTTGAAAATGTGGGCCATTATACCCAAACAGCATTTCTCTTGCCCTGGTTTCAAAATGCCCATATGGAATGAGTGAAACATCTTAACTGTGTTTGCAGTCTCCTGCCCCGCCTCCCCACCCCAGGAAACTCTAGGGACTAGTGAAGTGGTCATTATTTTTTCATGATACCTTCCTTATTGCTTAATTATCAGTCCTAGTAAGAAGTGGTTCTGTACTTCACTGAAGGAAATAATATATCAGTTCCTGTTTAATTACAACTGAACTACTGCCACACACAGCATTATAAGATACAGCCTCCCTGGAATAAAAAAAGGATCAGATGTAGGATTCTGTTTGGGGTCTATTTATTAGCTTTGGTTCAGCAATGTCTCAAAGGGAAATGGGCTCATCACTCAGCTGGCTTATCAACTCTGTACTGAAGTTTGCAGAAGGCTTAGTGTAAACTGTAGTATAACAATGACAATTGTTATTTCCAAATAACCATCAACATCATATGTGCTGCAACGAGTCATCCCTTACATGGAACACCTTCCTATTTTTTTGGAGCTGACAAAGTGCCATAGAAAACTTCTCTTGCACTGATTATTCAGAAAGAGAAATATGTCTTTGACAAAATAGAAACAGATAACAAACCAGGGTTGTCTTCAACCAAATCTATTTTCAGACCTGGAAGAGTCGAGTGTTCTTCCTTATTTCAGCCATCTTTGCCTCCGTGATGGGCTCTGCCTGCTTGTTTCATGGTTGGATTCGATGATCTTAAGGGTCTTTTCCAACCTAAATGATTCTGTGATTCTTTGATTCTAGCTGGGAGAAAGCTGATAAGGTGTGAGTGCTTTGTGTTAGCAAAGTGCCAGGGATAACTGGGCTGAGAGCCTGGGCACCAATTGTGGAATTCAGCTGCGAACTTGCACAGGGGGAATGTCGGTGTCTAGACCCCCGTCACAGTCAACAGAAACTGGGTCAATACACTCAGTGGTGCTCTGAGAGCCACCCAGCCCAGCCCACCTGAGGGCAGACAAATGTATCTGGTCAGCTAAATAGCTCTTGAGATTCTAAGGACTGTACGGGCTGTCTGCATTGACTAGAGCATGATCTTTGGTATCACACTCACATGTAGACATCTAGGTGTTAAGAGTTACTTTTAGTTGTCTTAACCACATGAGCTAATCTCCACCCCAGTTTCTATTTATGTCCTCTCTCAGTAATCTTACCAAAACTGTTTGTCTTCCTCATACCCAGGGAATAGCATGGGAAGCGATCCAAAGAGCTATGCATATGCCTAATATATATTTGTATAA
The DNA here is from genome assembly GCF_965638725.1 of Aptenodytes patagonicus. Lineage (NCBI taxonomy): Eukaryota > Metazoa > Chordata > Aves > Sphenisciformes > Spheniscidae > Aptenodytes > Aptenodytes patagonicus. The sequence continues at coordinate 6,029,930 of NC_134981.1, forward strand.
ACAGATTAACTAGCTTTGCTCATGGCCTTCAGCTTTTGAAAAGAGGTTAAATCCCCCTGATCACCAGATAAATCTTGGATTATAAATCAAGCTGTGGAACAAAACATCTTATACCTAAGATCCTAATAAAATACTTGGAAAAAACAAAACATACTTAAATGATTGACAGATTCATCTCTGTGAATCCAAAGGCCACACCTGAGCTGTGGATTTGTGCAAAAGTCTAATCAATCTCAGTGTCTAAGTGGGATCCACCAAGCTGTTGGATTGCCCTAACTCGCAGAAGAAAAAGTGTATTCCTATACTATTTAATCTGCCAAGGTATTTTCCGTATTAGTCAAGGTAATAGTATATACCATCAGTATTCAATTTTCCACTGTGATTATAAAAGTTACCACACTTGTACCCCAAACTAACCGTATCAGCAGTTTTCCATTGTGCTTTATTAACATTGTGTATTTTAATGGCTGGTTCTGCTAATGAGATTTGGAAATTTTATATTAAGGGCACACAGAACAGGAATCATTAACTAGAAGAAGGGTTTTTTTTTTCTGACATATTAATACAATTACATGCTAATAAAATAGGAATATGATTTCAGTAGTTGCTAATACAAATTGATTTTCATATTAATGATTCCAGAGTTTTATTCTGGGAACAAAAGTTAAGAGTCAGAGTATCCATACTGAGAAGAAAGCACAAATCGCTGGTATTCCTGCTCGAAGATAGGAGTAAAAAAGGGCAGTGGTCCATGATGGTGACCTTACCTTTAGACATGTTCATCTGCCTTCCTACATTTTACACTTTGTTCAATCAATATCACCTCATGCAAGGAGGCAAAGCTGAAATTCTGCTCACTGCTTGTGGCCATTAACCTCACAAGTGCTTTCCTGAAGGAGTGAAGGAGATAATACTGACGTGCTGGCCTCTTCCTTAAAGAGGCGACCGACCTACTATACAGCTTCATGATGTGTCAGTGAGATGACATTTCATTGTTTAGCATTGGAAACTGGTCAACATTGGTATGTGTTTCTGAAGCATTACCATAATCTGATACTGGCATAAGTCTTTTCATGTAGATATAACATGTATTTGAATAATTTCTGATGGGAGAATATTTTCACCAGAAATTACATCAAAATATTTTGAGGGAATATGTTGGATTTATCAATAATTTTGATAGGAATTTATTTAAGTATACAATTTCACAAAGGAATTTAATAGTTAAGAATATATCACATCACACAGGCCTGAAATTTCTACTTTTTGTTCATGTTTAGATATTCCAGTTTTTAGACAATATTAACTATATAAGTGACCTTCGAGCTTTCTAGCATCTGAAAAGAAAATATTTCAAATCATTCCTAAGATACATTCTGATATATTCTTTATCAATTCACTAGTCAACCCTACATCCTTGTGTCCCAAGCCAATCCTACCAGGTTTCTGAGATGCCTAAATTAGGTGTGCATCTGACTGCTCTGACTCTGTAGTCAGTGGAGGAATACAGGCGCCATAGGAGAGTGTTTCAAATTTTAGGACAGCTGTGTTGGAAATGGGACTAGACATTGACCCAAGAGTTAAAAAGTTGGGCAGATGAATCTATGTGAGTATATTGAAGGCTATGGCGTTCTGCTCTGCACCTAGCCAAAAGCATCTATTTATCTTTAAAGGTGCATCAGAGCTTACGACCAGTCTTCTCATAATAGAAACTATTTATAAACATATATTTCCCCAAACTTTCATTTGAACTAGACAGTAATCATTACAGTCAAAGATACGCACCAGCAAGTGTAATCACCTGAAAATAAGACAAATGGTTTATTTTGCTATCATTAAAAGCTTTTAACTCAAGATCACTTCCTTTCTGGTCATTGTTAGAGGAAGTCAGACTGGATGACCTTGATGGTTCTTCTGTGCCTATGAATGATGCTTTCATTTGGCGACGTAGACTGCTGAGCTTTCTTCCTCCTTAACACTGGTCTATATGATGATTGGGGAATGGATGACATCATGGCTTATGGGACACAATTCAGGAAGCTTAGGTCAAAAAACTGACGATGTTGAAGATATGTATGAAGTATTGTTTTGCAAGTTTCCTCTGTCTGAGACCTATCTTCCCCACACTTATCAAAAGGCTGCAATGCTCTTCCTTTTCCTCCTTTTCTCCTCTCTTGCCTGTTTGGATTTGATTGCTTTTAGGAACAAGGTCTGCTTTTTACTATGTGGCCCAAAAATCAGTACAGTCCTTAGACACACAAAACAAGAACACATTTTAAAATTATAATAATATATTAAAAAAAAAAAAGAAAAAAGTCATCATATACTGTGAATTATATATACACAGGCTGTTAAAAGTTTGGTAAGGAAATGTCTCCCTCACACCCTGAAGATACTATTTTATCACCTTTTTGCAGTTCTGTGAAGTATGTCTTAGTGCCCTGAAAATGATGCTAACACCAGCAGTCCACTATTTCCTTGAATCTACTTCCATCTGTTGGCAAGAGTGTAGACTGCATTTAGGAAAACTGATATCTCATAATACAAATATTTGGTTTGGTTTTCCTGAGAAAATAGACAGAGTAGAAATCCTGAACACCTGGCATGTTTCAGATTTTTCTCATAAACTGTTAAATGTCTTTATGGTAAACTCTTCAACCTTTTTAAATTCTTTATTTAACTATTAAAACAAAACAAGCAAACTGTCATACAGACTCCCCATGCATAAAGAAGGTCTTGCACAATTAAAAGTTGCCTTTTTTTTTTCCCCTATGTACATCCGCTGGTCTAATAAAAAAGTTATTAGCCTGTTCCAAAAGCCTTGCGCCCCTTATTTCTTAGAACCACCACAGCTGTACAGCAATCCTGCTGTAAGCTGTTGTACAGCTGTTAAACAACATTCCTGTCTGCTGGCTCAGAGTTTTAGGCAAGAAGCTTTCACTTCTTAAAACAAACATACCTTATGAATAGGTTTCTGGGTATTACTATATCAAAGTATATTATATATTTTTCATACTTTTGTGCCAGTCAATCAAAAAATAAATTTTACTTCACATTAAACAGCTTGCAATGATTAACATGGTCTGATGAAGCAAACTAAGTATTAATTGATAATCCAGCTGTTGGCATCAGAAACTTCTGAGTTTGGTTCAGTATCAGTTTGTCTTATAATTTTAACGTTGCCTTCTTTAGGAAGGCATCTTGTCACACACAGTTGTTGCGTACTGCAGTGCAACAGTAGTGTTTGAGGCTTGAATGAAACTCCAGACTTTTCACTGCGATGCTATTTATACTTACAGAGATGATACTTGCACGCTCTCCAGGAGCCCGGGTCAGACCTCAGACTCTTCATTCCACCTTTATCTGTTTCAGTGCTGCTTTTGATGTTGGCAGTTATATTCTCTCTGAGTTTTGCCACCCCTTGCCTTACTGTGATGCCTTCTTTGTCTGTTTACTCTCTAAGATATCTTTTTCCCTTGATATTCCTCCTCTCATTCTCCATAAATGTCCCCCCTAAGTCTGTATGGAAATATCTCTTCTTTTTTTACTTTTGTATCTTCCTGTAGGTAATATCCTACCATGATTTTCATGATCTTTATAGAATCATAGAATCGTTAAGGTTGGAAAAGACCTCTAAGATCATCGAGTCCAACCGTCAACCCAACACCACCATGCCCACTAAACCATGTCCCTAAGCGCCTCATCTACACGTCTTTTAAATACCTCCAGGGATGGTGACTCAACCACTGCCCTGGGCAGCCTCTTCCAATGTTTAACCACTCTTTCAGTAAAGACATTTTTATGACAATAACTTTCCCAAAAAATCTATTTTTCCCATTCTGAGTCTGTTTACATCTAGGACATCAACTTACCTGTCTGATTTCAGCCTAAATACAATACAATGTACACACTGACCTTCTTCAATCTTCTCCTAACCCATCTTCATCCTCAGTGACTATTGACAACACCAAGGGATGTCACGCAGGGCACACAAGACTTGTGGGGCCTTGGGCAGATGTCAAAGGTTCTCTTCACCTATCACGGGGCTGCAGGTACAGATATATTTTAGTTTATCAGGGTCCTTTACTTCCTATGATCTCATTTATTTCCCAGGCTATTCAACCTTAAACACCTCTACAGTGACACATGATCTGGTTTTGGTCCTTCACTCTTGTAGATATAAGCAAACCATTCTCAAAATACTGTTGTTTCCTTGTTTGCAGTATTTCAGGGCTAGACATTTTCTTCTTATTCTCAATATTGCTAAAGCTCTTTTGCCCCCATCTTCTTTACAAATATTTTCCTTGCCTGATACTTTAAGTATTTATGTAGTTTTTGGTAGTGCTCGGTTCCTCACTGAAACTGGCCCTATGCGAATGGATAGTAAGGTCATCTGTGCCTTACAGCGATCATAAACTACGTGGGAAAAAGGAAGCAAAAAGAAAAACAGGTAAGATAACTTTAACAAGATCACTAACAGAGAGACAGACAGACACACTGCTTATTAATGATTTTAATAATCAAGGTCATTTTGAATCCCTGCTCTGCCATACTGAGTTTCAAACATTTCAAGATCTACTTGATATTTCCTGCTCAAAGATAACAACCTTCTTGTCATGGCTAGATGGAACAATCCAAGAAGACTTTTTCACTGGGGAGCTAACGGTTGCATGCAGTTAGATGTCTATCCCAATCTAGGGACTCTGATTACGTGATACCATGGAAGAACAACATTCCATTCTGCTTTAAAAACTATTTTCCTTTGAACACGAGGAAGAAGATAACCATGGAGCTGGATATATGCCTTTGACTAGTGCCGTGAACTTTTCTTCAAATTTCATTAAGACCTAAGATATTTTGTGTTTCCTATGAAAAAAATCAAAATTATTTGCTGTCTTATTTGAGAAACATAAAATATGATCATTCTGAAACATAGCACACAACATTTTGTGTCATCAGACTTGCAAATAGACTGTGATTTGGAAAACAAACAAACAGAAAAGCTTTGGTGTATTTCCAAATTGTCTTGGGAAGATCAGAGACCAGTGATCTCTGGATCACATTTCAAATAATATTCCTTACTGAATTATCATGTGATTATTGTTTAGAAATGATTGGTTGTTGTCTGGTGATGTTAATTATTTTACTCTTTTGGAGAAGAGAATATATTAAAGGCTGAGAGCTGTTGCTTCTATTTTTTGTTTTCCTGAGATTAAGGAACATCTTAAAGAAAAAAAAAAAAAGTTTTTTTTGTAGGATTCTGTGATTGCATCTGCTCTAATTGTGATTTAATTGCCACTGATGACTGCCAGCTGTCCAATGTGAAAGAAAACTATTAGCAGGTTTGCCAGAAGAAAGGAAAGTTCTGTTCTGTGAAATGATGAGGTTCAAGTTTACAGAATTTGCTTTTGCTCTTCACCAAAGACAACAGAAGGATCTCATGCTTACCTGAACTGGTTCGGTTCCCTCTGATAAGAAACAGTGACTTAAATCTCAGCCTTTTTCCTTCATAAGAATGCTCTGAGGAATTTTGTTGCAAAGATAACTTTTGATCTTGACAAAACTGACTTTTCTGCTGATGGATGTTTTGGGACTTATATTGACACTGTATGGACGAATACAGCTGAAATTATCTGGCATCACCAGTATTCATAACTTCAGAGGACTCGCCACAAGATGATTGCTGTATTCTGACCTTTCAGAAGATTTTGGGAGGCCAGGGTTCAATCCCAGCATAAAACGCAGTGGGAGAAGACTGAAGCTGTGTGGACTGTGATAACACTGTTATTTCCAAAGTTTTCAATCTCTTCAACTGGAGCTCTTAGACACTTCAGATTAAATGGTCTGTAAATGCGCAGTGGCAAAGTGGTCCAAACCTTAATCCATCTTTCGAATCCACAGTTAGTGAATACGGCTGATAGCTAGCACATAGGAGGCAACAGCTCTAAAACATTTGTTTTTTATCTCAGGCTCTTTTTATTCCCCAAAGTTCTATGTTCTCAATATGTTTTACCCTATGTATGTAAGCTTTACAGACAAAATATAACCTCCCTTGTCTATCTGCTTACATTCCTAGTCCAAATTATTAGCAGACCTTACAACCAGAGAAGCAATGTTGCTAAACAGACCCAGATGGAGTCTTCTTAGAGTCAAAAGTTTATAGGTATGGAGAGCTGTTATTTATCATATCTGAGCAATGGTTTAAAGAAGGCAGGGGAATGTAGGTAATCAAAAGATAAGAGGGATAAAGAGTTCAGGCTGACCTCTGTGCATCTGACTATCGAAGACACATTATGAGGAAAAATGAGAGGCCATGAATTACAAAGAGAGGTTGGTGCTACTGGTGTACCATAAATGGAAAGAGTGAACACATGATTCTGGTTTACGCAAAAAAATCCCCAAACCCTGGCTCAACCCTTTGTCTAATCTCTAAATCAAAGCTACCCTTCGTACCCAAGAACTCATTCTCTTCCCTCCCCCCCCCCCCCTCAACACAACAGCACCTTGCAGGTAGTCTTTTCTTCGCATACCTTCTGCCAGGGTAAGAGTTATTACTATTTTGATAAGGTAACCTTCTTAACCCAACATCATTTCAACATTTTAGCAGACTGAAGATTAAGACAGTTCCTTCGTAGCGATGGATGTAGATTTTAGCTTCAGGGTCAGCCTCTGGTTTGTGGATCGCAGCAGTCCTTCCCACTTTCTCTGAGGTTGTGAGAATGGAAAAGCAACTTTTATTTATCCCTGATCTGAATGTTGATTTGATTCTTTCACCTGCACCAATATCTTAACTAAGGCCTAGGATAACCTATTCCCTGAACACTTAGATAGAAATATGCCACATGTCTAAGTTTCTCACGTTTCCCTGTACTATGAATTTCCCTGAGGATCCCAACCTCCTTGCTTGTCTGTTGTGACAAACCCTCAGTAAAAACAGAGCCAAGACATGTGGAGATCTTCTCAGCTTATTTATCCTTGGACGTTACTGATGCATCGCAGCTTTTATCACAGACAAATGCATTTCAGTTTCCCCTTCAGCAACTTATCTGAGAGGTTACTGAGCTCACCTATGTCCTTGTGCAGGTCCCCACTTGAGGTTCTCAGCATCACTTACTCCTTCTCTATTGCTTTCTGCAGAACAGTCCATCTTTCTTTCTCTCCCTTTGCCATCTTTCCCTACCGGGAGCTCCTAAGCTGGTCTGTGCTTGTGAGAGCTCCTGTTCTTCATGACAAGGACATTCTGCAGCAAAGGTCATAATTTTCCCACTCCCCACTAATGGTATGTGTCTACACATACACACATCCCACAAAGCAGCAAAATTAAGAAATTGAAAAATATAAATATTGCTTTTATACAAGTATTGCTTTTATCTAGTACTTTTACATAGTATTTATTTTTATATAAGTATTTACTTCTTAGAATGTTATTTCCTGCTATAGAAGTTCTTTTTCTCCACTTCTCTTTTTCATGCCCTCTGAATTTTCCTTTCTTCTCTTTTCACAGAAGAAAAAACAAAACAAAACAAAAAACCCCTGAAAGCCCAAAAAAGAACAAAAAATGAAATGGTGATAAGGCTAAAACTTATTGTTCTTATTTGAACACCACTGTTACTTCAGTTAACTGTTTGAAACACAGTCATATAAAGGATTCAAAGTAGTGAAAATGTCCTTCCATGTCTCATCAAATTACATTCATTTATTTGTGTTTTAAATTGCTAAATTACTTTTTCTCAGCTCCTAAGAAATTTTACTGGTGACCTGTTAAAAACGATTTTAAGTGTGTTTATTAAAGAGTTAAGGTCACACTTCTGCTACAAAAGCAGAAACAGGTGTGCACACACTAAACGTGGGAACTACCAGAGGCTTTCATTTCAAATGGGAACAGTCTTTTCATTCCCACCACTTTACCCCACATAACCATTACTTGCCTGGGGTCAAGCCCACACCCCACTTCACGTCACTCCTCAAATTCAGAAGGGCCTTGTAAAGTTGATTCCCTCCTGCTATAGTGAAGAAGGAAGGGCAGGGGGGAGAAGAGAGGATTGCAGGTCTGTGTGAGTCCTTGCTCTTGGCAGAATGTTCACGCAGTCCCTAAAATATGTGAGTAAAAAAATACATGAATAAGTTCTCAGGAAAAGAGAAAAAATTCTGCCAGCCTGGCTATTCTTAACTAGTCATAGCCAATGGACCACAGAGAGTTTCCACCCAGCACAGTGTCTCTCTCTTGGGGCCTCCCTGGAGAACTGCACCTGCAACTCCAGTAGACACAGTGTATTGAAGCTCTGGAAAATCAGAGCTCAGTTTTTACTGCTGATGAAGATACAGTGCGGAATCTGTGCGGGAAATGATGTTGCAAAGTTAGACTGTTCAAGACTCATTTTTGCTCATGTCGGTACCACTCTCGTGCCACACAGCGCCTTTCTCCATTCAGCCTGTAGCTTAGACCACCATAAGGAAATGACAACCACACGTCTAGCATTGGCTATTTTCTGAAAGTTTAAAGCTGCCACCAACATATCTCAATTATATCTTCTTCACATACAGGAGATAGATATCTATAAAAGTGCTTTTCCAGGAGCACAGTCTAGAGTTTGCAGAAGTGAAAGAGAAGTACTCCTTTGACTTCAGGCCCCAAAGGTAGGAACAGAATTGAGGGCAGCAGCTGCTGTAGAAGCTGTCTATACTTTGTGCTATTATGGAGATTTTTGAAGCATATGGGATGAATTTATTTTTATGAAAACTCACTGTATCAGAAGCCCTGATAAATATGGCACAGCTAGAGCAGGATTGAATGTTCCCGGCAAATGCCTGAGTTTTTTTTTTTGAACTTGCAGGATGAAAAGATCTTCTGTGCCTGGGAAGTAGTGTGGGTGGCAGGACAGAGCCAGATGTTTGCCAAACCCTCATTGATGTTTTTCCTCTATATTTTTATTAAAATGGGAGCTCAAACAACACACAGTCTGAAAGTTTGGATGTGGAGCTTCAACGGTTTAATAGGTAGGTTGAGCAATACTTGTCTGACGTATTATATTGTGAAGCTGTGGAAAACTTTAATTAACTAAAGCCAATGGATTCTCTCAGGACCTCTGATGCTTTAGAAGAAAACAACTTAATAATACTTTTGGAGCTCGCTCTTCTCTTAGCTTGTAAACATTACTACCCAGCGATGAAAAATAAATAATAAAAAAAGAGATCTTTATACGTGGGGATTTATTCCTTCTCTGTCTTTCAAAGACACTTTTTGAGAGTTTGTTCTGTCTCCTAAACCTCCTTCTCCATGATCATCCTGAAAGGATTACTCTGTATTCCACTGAGATCCATACATTACAGCGTACGAGATGTTAGAAATGTATCCTCTTCAATTTGCTAGTTAGCTGTTAACATCCTCAAGGTTTTTCATTGTAGTGTACACCTTGGACATATGAAAGGTCCTATCTACCACCACTAGAATCAAACTCTTCTCTGTCTTTTCCCAAGCACTACTTTGTTAGAAGCCATAAGTAAGCCTTTCAACTTGAATTTTTGGAGCAGGAGTTAGCAGAGGTTTATACTTTATTTTTCACAACATTCAACCCACCATCTTAGTCTGCTGTAAGCAAAGGTTTACTGTGATCTAGAGGTTCACTGGCTCTCCTGCTACGTGAATAAGGAGGTCTGAGTGCCGTGAACTGTAATGCTAATGAGCACAGTGCAATAAGTCTATGGATAGGAAAATCATTCTCTTTATTGTAGGAATTACTAGGAGAAAGTGATTTACAGGAATTACGTGAGAAGTCAGGTGCTTTATACGTGTGGTCTCTGAACTTAAACACTTGGGGTTTATTATGCATCTTGTAGTTAATTTTGAGAATGGATTGTGACTTCCCTTTTTTCTGAAAGAGGAAGCAGGTGTATTAAAGCAAGTTACTTAATCAGATGATAACTAAGGTAAGAGTGGAATTTTGAATAATTCTTTTTTTTTGGTTACAGAGTTTTAAATTACTAGGTGACCTGAATTATTTTTTTTTAATGTTTTGTCTGAATAAATTTTTAATTTCATCTAGGGCCAGTGTTTCATATTCCATTTTCAAACTTTATGGAAATGAATTAAAAATAGAAATGGAATTTGTAAGACAACATAATTTGAACTGTTAATTAGAATACTTCACTTAAATACGCATGTCAAAGCAAAATTAGAGTTCTTTTTAAAATAATAAAAAAAAGCTTTTTGTTTGGAAAAAATCAGCAGAACAGATGTTTATTTCCTAAATATTTTGATCAACTAAAATATGCATTTCTATGTTTTTATTTTTTGGTAGTAATGTTTTGGACATAAACAAAAAGTGCCCGCTTTCAGCAATAAAACTTTTGTCTTTTTGTGGGCAGATGGCGGATTTCATGTGTGCTCCATTCTATACTTCTCTTTTAAATGAATTGGCTTTCGTTTTCTTCTCTTGCAGCGTTCGATAAGTAACAACATTCATCTTAGATTTTTTCTCCCGCTCTGATTAAGGCAGAGGCCCTTAGGAAAGACTGTGGGTGTCAGAGTTCTGAGGGAAACACCTGCAGACTTGGATGAGACATGCAGCCACCTGCAGACAGAGCTGACACATGCACAGAAGGATTTTTCCTTCCCTTTTTAATCACAGCATCTTTTGCAATGTCTTTTGCCACGTTGGCTGTCCTCGTCTTTCATGTGCACCTTCCTTTATTTATAAGTTCAGAGATGAAAGCACCTGCCTTAGCAGTAGTCCTTGCCATTGTCTTCAATGTGAACAAGAGTTAATCTTTCTCTTTGCACTTCAGTTCATTGCATAGACTAGTCAGATCTTCCATCCTGAAGATGTTAATAGGATCGTAGATAGCTAGAGATTTGTGAAGAGAGGCAGTATAATGCTTTATTAGAAAGTATCCAGGACCATGATAAATGACTATAATTCCCACACACGGCATTATTACACTGACAATTGCGCACCCAGCTTGGACCAGGCATTCATTCAGTCCCTCCAATTGCAGCTAAACTTCAAAGGATACAGCAGGTATACAGGAATCTATCCTGATGTCTGTGGAGCTGTATTCAGAAGCACTCAGCATCCAAACTGTTGAAAACTATTTTGAAAATCAGACAAAAAAATCTGCTGAAAAACAAGACTCAGCAGATACTCTTTATAAAATTCAGAATAACATTTTTAAAACACTTAGGTAATTAAAATAACTTTCTAAAGGTCCTTAAGATCTATCTGCAACATAAACTACCCAAACGCTTCCAAAAAAAGCTGCTGTCCTGGTTTTGGCAAGGATAGAGTTAATTTTCTTCCTAGTAGCTGGCACAGTGCTGTGGTTTGGATTTAGGATGAGAATAATGTTGATAACACACCGATGTTTTAGTTGTCACTAAGTAGTGCTTACACTAGTCAAGGACTTTCCAGCTTCCCATGCTCTACCGACTGAGAAGGCTGGAGGTGCACAAGAAGCTGGGAGGGGGCACAGCCAGGACAGCTGACCCAAACTGGCCAAAGGGACATTCCATACCATGGGACGTCATGCTCAGTATATAAACTGGGGGAAAGCTGCCCGGGGGGGCCGCTGCTCGGGGACTGGCTGGGCATCGGTCGGCGAGTGGTGAGCAATTGCATTGTGCATCACTTGCTTTGTATATTATTATTGTTATTACTACTACATTATTATTACTGTTATTGTTATTTTATTTCAATTATTAAACTGTTTTTATCTCAACCCACGAGTTTTTCTCACTTCTACTCTTCCAATTCTCTCCCCCATCTCACTTGGTGGGGGGGGAGGTGAGCGAGCGGCTGTGTGGTGCTCAGTTGCCAACTGAGGTTAAACCACGACAGCTGCCTGTACTAAACAACGATTTACCGATGTTACCCTCTGTAACGTCTGTAAACAAATGGAAAAGATTCACAAAGTTGGCATCATCACGTGCCCTGGCCTATAGTCATTGTCAGAGTATACCTAATACAGAGTGGGTGAGAGGTATAACAAAAGGCAGCTGTTTTTTTGTAGCTTTTAAGTGAATTTGGTTGGAAATGAGGATTGAAATCTGTACTCAGATGAAGAAGATTTCACTTCCTAAGATTACGTCTTACCCACTAAGCTACAGGTTGGTGAAGCTCTCCAACATCTTTTATTCAAGTAGAACAAATGCCTTATGGTCAGAGAGCGAGCAAGTGGAAGTATAACCCTGAAATTCACTGACTTATCAACAAAAGGAGTCCCTGGGTTATGTATTAACTTATTGATTAAACTGTCCTCAAAGAAAATATGTGACGGACAGAAAAACTGGAACCCAGATCTCTCTCTTCCTATCCTGGGGCTCCCACAGCTATTCTGGAGAAGATTCATGCACTCAGTCCTCATCACTCTTGCTAAGATAGACCTAGACCCCTTAATTAAGTCCCTGAACACAGAGGTGAGATGCACAGCAACAAAATTCCCAGAGCAGAGGCTGCTGAACAAAGAAAGGTTTATGTCAGTCAGTAGGAACTGTCAGACGTAGACCTGGCAGCCAGCTCAGATGTAGGCACCTCAGTCAGACTGGGTCACAGCTTGAGAAATGACACACACATTTGGGCATTTAAGCTGTTGACCACAGACAACTGATTTTTTTTTTTAAACAAGAAAAACTGTTCTTTAAGTACCTTGCTGGACTCTGAGCCCCAGCATAGTTCCATTTGCTTTGGCAGCTGACTGCATTTTTTTAATTGCCTTTGGCTGACTTCCAGTTCCTTGTCCTACAGGTGGGGTTTTTTGAGAGCAATCCCTTCTGAGCAATGAGCAAACCCTTTAGATTTCTAAGGTACAGAAAAGACACCCTATAGGTTACTTGCAGAAGCTCAGCAAGTGTCAGAAGTTTTATGCCATGCCTTGTTAAGGTGGCTCATTTGAAATGCTAATGGAAAAAAAGAAAAAAACCACACTTCTATGTGGCTTTTTCAGCATCTTGGTCAATCTTACATGTTTCTCCTAATTAGCAGTTTAGCTGGTACTTTTTGCTGAAATAGTTTCCTGCTAGATGGAGCTGAATTGGCTCAGAAATGGGGTCCCAGCAGAGGCAGGCGGGCAGTGAGCGAGAGGAGTACAACAGCAAGGAAGCAGGACTATTCCTTGTAGATCAGTCATGCTTCTGGAAACAAGCCAGATGAATAGAAATGAATTGTGTTTAGGAATGTAGATAAACTTTTCTCTTGTTGGAAAATTTATAGTAACCCTATTATTGATTTAAGAAGGAAAAGAATGGCAAAATATTTTATGAAGTGCAACTATTTTAGCTTGTTCCTAGAGTTGTTTTTAGCTGTTAAGGAAATACAAAGTGAAGTTGTAATCCTATATAAACATGGCTGATGTAAGTTTAGGGAAAATAAGTCATACTAAAACTTAATGAACAATATTATAATGAGACACCGGGAAAACAGGACATAAAATTCATAAAACATGGTGCAAGAGTCATGTTTTAAGAGGTATTTTGTCAGATTTTTGCCCTCAGATAACATTTCTGGAGATGACACTTGTTCTGTTTCTTCCAGGTGAAGTTAAGAGAAAGAAGGTAAAAAAAAATCACTCCAGTTTTAGACAGAAGGTATGTTAACCCTGAGTCTTTACTTTTGCTGAAGTGAACCTGTGACCTTCTATAATAATTTCAGCAACTAATCAGAAAGGACCATACCTAACTTCAGTGTGATGTAATGGCCAGCCAAATACTGAGTCAATGTGTTGAGTCTTCCACAGATCTTCAACAACCAGTGTTCCCAGCTTCCTCCAGCTTTAATCTGTCGTCATTTCAAACGGTACAAAGGTAAGAGCCTCTGATTCTGCAGCGTTTTATATGTCAGTAAACTACCGTGCCTGGGCTCATTAGAGAGAGACTTAGAGCAAGAAGAGGCCTTGATTTGTTAATTATTAGTCAGACACCAAGTAACATTATTGTCTCCTGGAAATTTCAGGCTATGAAGGCCATTGCAACTACTTTTAGCCACAAGAACAATTTCGTTCTCTTTTATTCTTTCTTTTTTAATCTTAGTTCCCAGAAAACAGGAAAGGCATAACAGGTAGAAATCCTTGCTGCTCACCAATGCCCACTGTTGCAGAACCATATACATTAGAGCTGGAGCTGCAAGATAAAAGGGAGTGGATTCCGTGTGAGAAAAACAGCTCTGCCACAGCTGCTAAACTTTCCTAGCTGACGAGCATTTTATGAGTATGCATTTATGCATCCAGGAGCATGGCTCTGTTCCCTGCAGAAGAATATAAATCGTCAGGTGCGAAAGGCCATGAAATAACCTGTGAGATTAGGCACTTTTTGCAAAGCTCTCCTCCGTTCCCTGATGCTCACCCTGCTTCTTCCCACTAGATGGCACCGAGCCTCTGCTGCATCGCTCTGCAAGGGCTGGCTCACCCTCCCTTCCTCCGGGGGCTGTGTATTAACACAGCTCCATTTTTACACCTAGCAATAAACCCCACAAATTCACCCTTCCTAAATGAATACCAAACCAATTCACTACGTTTCCCCATGCCCAGGCTCGTAGCTAACCAGCACGGCCACAACAAGCGGTGGGGATGGTGACAGAGCATCCTCCGGGCTTGTCATTGCCTCTGGAGCTGATCCGCAGAGCTCAGTGCTTGACTGAGCTGAACAGGCCCAGAAACAACACAGCTGCATTATCACGCCGCTCCGAATAATATGTATTTGCTAATTGTTTGTCTGGGCACAACATCTCTCTACAACTACCTAAAAGGAGGTTGTGGCGAGGTGGGTGTCAGTCTCTTCTCCCAAGTGGCAAGTGATAGGATGAGAGGAAATGGCCTCAAGTTGTGCCAGGGGAGGTTTAGATTGGACGTGAGGAAAGATTTCTTCACTGAAAGGGCCGTCAAGCATTGGAACAGGCTGCCCAGGGCAGTGGTTGAGTCACCATCCCTGGAGGTATGTAAAAGACATGTAGATGTGGCACTTAGGAACATGGTTTAGTGGTGGACTTGGCAGTGTTAGGTTTATGGTTCTACTTGATGATCTTAAAGGTCTTTTCCAGCCTAAATGATTCTATGATTCTATGATCTCATAGAACTGGTGGGATTTCTGGTCATGAGCTAACTGCCAGGGCCCCCAGAGCTCCATGGCTCCCCAATAGCTCTCAGTGGCAAAACTCAGAGAGCCATTCAACAGCTTTGGCTTGCAGAGAGATGCCCAAAAGATGCACTGAATCTATATTCCTTTCTAAATCTCAACAGGAACCTACATGACAAGATTTTCAATTACACTTCATTTCCCTCACGTGCAAAGGAAAGTCTTTTGCTCTTTTCATCAACAGTAGTCACTGCAAGCCTGTCCCTGGCTGTCTAAGTAGTGATGTGGAAATGGCACAGCTTTGAAGGAGTGCTCCCTGGTCAGGGAGTTTCTGTTTTGCAGAGACTTTGTAAGACTGAGACTGGTCCAGCAGGATTTTTTCCTTGTAAGTCCCCTAAGGGCTAAAGGAGTGCTACTGATCCTGACCAAGTGAAGGGAATGGGAGTTTCGCCATTGAATATGGACAGGTATAATCGTTGCTGAGACTGTGGAAAAGGAAAAGAGGTTACAGCAAGGCAGAACTGCACAGATTCTTTCACCTCCTGATCTGCAAATCTGGCACTTGAAAAAACAAGGTATGTGTACTCTGTGTACAAAACATAGAATCATAGAAATCATAGAATCTTTTAGGTTGGAAAAGACCTTTAAGATCATCGACTCCAACTGTAAACCTAACGATGTCAAGTCCACCACTAAACTATGTCAGTGTTCATGGTGAGAGGAGTCCTAGGATGAGACTAAAGACACAGGTAGACTATTGTAGATGGAAAAGGAGGTAAAACCGTTCTGGGCAAGGGTGGATGTTTCCTCAGCTCAAAGTTTTGTACCACATGGATACAGCTTCTATTTTATTTTTTTCCTCCAGATAACATGCTCTAAAAACACTGGCTCCCAGTATTACACTTGTGAAACAGGCTGAAAACACTTTACTTCAAAATGTGTATGGTCAGTGCTAAAGGCAGGTGTCATGTGAGGATCGGTGAATAAAATGTATGAATAAGTCCTTTTTCACAGGAAGGTGGACTCCATTTTTGGGATTTAGCTTACGGCACTAAGTTACTTTTGTTTGCTTAGAATCCACTTTTGCTTCCCTCACAACCGCCCAGCTACAACCACTGTAGACTGCTAATTATCACAGAAAATCTTAGTTGGATCCAACTTCTGTCAAGAAGAAAATGAGGGTTAATTTTGTACTCGATGAGTCCATTTATTTCACAAAAAACCCTACTCATTATATCTGCTTGGTCATGTAAATCAGTATTTAGGAATTTCCTTCATTCAAAATAGTTAATGAGATTATTTTGATTTCACAAAAAAAAAAAAAAAAAAACCAACACCAAACAACAAAAAACCCCAAACACAAAACCTGATTCCACACACCCTTTTCCCTCATTTTTTGGAGTGAAACATCCTATTCTGTTCCTCAGAGGCTTTAGACTAGTCTGCTCACAACAATAGCTGGGTTCCTTCCAGTAGTGCATTAAGCAACATGACTGTACTGTCACATATTGTTTCTCTTTAATCCTCGTCCCCGGGGGGAAAGTAGCATATGCAATGGAGAGACTCATTTTGCTCCAGTATTCTGTACTAATTGGCTTTTCCTAAACAGTGAAGGCATCATGCCCAGGAATATCACATTGCTGTAAACCAACTGAGAAGTGACATGAAATACCTGAGGCCAGATCATTGTTTGTCAGGAGGGGACAGTCTCCAGGCATTTTCAGTTTTTCACCTTTAGCTCATGATGAAATTTTACATTATTATAGTCAAAACCAAACACAATATTTTGATTACCTTTAAATTGTTCATTTTCCTTTATGGAATTTTTCTGAATACTCAAAGCCAGACCTGAAGTCCTTTCTGAAATGCAATTTCCATGCGACTGAATTTGTTACACATCACTTCAGTTCTATTATACTTGGCAGATGATCTTTTGCTCACTTTTATCTGTAAATTCCTCCAGAGTTTTATAGACAGTGCTTGAAATGGTAATTCAGACGTTCTGAAGTGAAGCTGGTAGGCAAATGTAAAGAGCTGGAATGTTGTATTATTGTATACAGACCAATTCAACAACAATTCGTGAGAATAAAAGCACAAAAGCGGGGTGTCAACAATGTGCTTTTTGAAAAACAGCCAGTGTCTGCCAGAAAACCACGATGATTTTGATCCAGTACTGTACTGTGTTGTATTTCTTTCTGCAACCTGCTCTTTTTAAACATTTTTGCATTGGTTCCAGTGATATTATGCCCTGACCTATTACATAGATTTTACCTGTTAAATTGGTGAAATTTAATTCTCTTTTTCTTTCCCCCATCCCTTGGACTTTTCTGTCATCTCATGATGAAGTTTCTGGATGATTTGACTCTGATCTTGGTTTGAAAAGCAAAGATGCTTATTCTTTCTTTCCTCCCATTCAGATAAAAAACCCAAGCCTGCTTATCAATCTGCTCTTTCCAGCCAGGAATGAAATAATTTTTCAGCTCTGTAAGGTGATGGACCTTTCACCCATAATAGCTTGAAATGTCAGTATAAGAATTTAAGTATCTAATACCAACAGAGTGGACTCAAGGCTTCCTAGAAACATAAGCAAATTGAATTTTACTTGTCTAGTTTGAGGGTCTGGACAAAACTCTTCCTGATGAAGGAGAGGATGCAAAAAATGCAAAAGAATAAGGATATAAAGGCAGATAGAAGCTTGGAGTATCTTCAGCACCAAGTCTGATTTTCCACAGCTCCTTTATAGATAGTGCAGAAAATTGCTCAGCGGTCAATTTGCTGCCCTGTGATCTGTTGTCCTAAGTCTTATGCCTGTGACTCCTGATTAGAACTAAGCCAGAGGTGCCAGAAGTACTGAAGGACCCTTTAGTATGGCAAGAACAACATCTATATCTGAAGTTATAAGGATCACTGCTGGGGTTTGTAGTAAAAGCAGACACCCTCCCGCTCTGCGACAACCAAAGTGTTACTGGCAAGTTGGTAAGAGAAACACCAATTTCAATACCAATCTCCACACTGAAAAATGTAAAATAACTGCTCTTCTTTCACGTTTAGCATGGTTTTCCTACTCTATAAAATTTCCATTACATTAATTTACTTTTTTCCTGGACAAAAATAAATGCCATTAAAGCCTTTCATGAAATAAAATATTTTGAAAAATGTTGAAAGAAACCTGTAGAATTTATCATATAGGAAGTCTGTCACTTCATACCCTTAGATCTTACCCCTTAAAAAGGTCTTTAGCACATATTAATTGCCACAGATTGGCCAAAACAGGTGGTCAAAAGCTGTTAGACAACAACTGTGTGACAGGAGTGGCCTTTTCACTTTTACAGACTCCTTAAATCCTTTTTCTTCCCTTACAGCATGTGAACATCATGTTCTCAAGGGAGCCTTGGGAAATGGGCCCAAAAGCAAACAGGCTATTGACCATGGCAGTAACTCATTTGGAAGAGGAACTGAGGACCAATTGGATGCTCTTCTCTTTGTGTCTGTCTAAATTGCACATAACTTGGGTGTGCTCAAGTTTCCTGCAAAGGCATAGTTCATGCTTTTGAAAAAAAAACCAGGGCTGAGGGTCACCAGACTAAACAAAGACATCTATATCTGACTTAGTCACTCTACACTCCCAGTGTTAGCAAATGGCGACCTACTCAACATAGTCAATGGAACTAGATGTGATTCATTTCATTCTAAAGTAGAAGATAAAAATAGGTCAAATGAGTCACTCCCAGCAGCTCCTATTTCTCTACACAGACTCAAAAGGAGTCTTGGGTGACTAACTCAGATTGAGACATCTGCTTTGTAGCTGTTTAATAATGGATGAGATTGTTCTTGCCCTGAATGGCTGTCATTACCCTCAAGGTAAGTAACCATCCGTATTTCACCATCTTTTTGTGCACTCAGCCACAGTTTTACACAGCAAGTCCCACACCTTCGTCCCTGCAGTCTGCACACAAACAGCCACCTGAAGTGTTGGCTCCAGGGAGGGAAGAAATACATCTGGGATTTCTATCCCCAGAAAGTTTGATGTCCTGATTGTGTAGGCTTATGGCAACACCTACAAACCCAAGTCATGGACAGGGTTTCTATCACCGTGCATTGGACACAGACAAAATAAAGATCTGCTCTCCAAAGGAACTAGCATGAAATACAGACAGAAAAGTGTTAGAGGGCCTGTAAGCGCAACGGCTATAGAGTAGAAGCTATACCAGGAATGCTTTTCATTTCCACACCTACAGATGGTCACAGATCAAAATCAGACTGTCTTAGGTCTATTCAGGGCATACAATTTAACCAAAGCTAAAAAATTAAATTCATTCACTTGCCACATTTTTTATACTGCAGAGTTGTATTAGTGATCAAGTAATAGAAGATCTTTGCCTTGAAGCAGAGTTCCTCTGTCATTTCACTCATGTTCCTCCAATGTTCTCCCTTCTTTGCACAAAAAGATATTTCATTCCTCACAACTTTAAATCTAAAAATCTGGGAAAAATTTATCATAGGATAAAACACAATAATATTCTGTTAGAGTTTCTTAGAATCTTTACATCTGCATTTCAGTATTAATACTTTTTTTTTTGTTAATTTTATAAAATTACACTCCTTACATATTTCATGAACTGTTCAAATTGCTATTAAGAAAAAAGTATTCCTTAGGTTATAAGTTTTAGTAAAGTTCTTTTAAATTATCAGTTTATTAAAGTACTTTGTTTCTTCTAGAACTGCTTCCCTGAAG
This sequence comes from Aptenodytes patagonicus, assembly GCF_965638725.1. Lineage (NCBI taxonomy): Eukaryota > Metazoa > Chordata > Aves > Sphenisciformes > Spheniscidae > Aptenodytes > Aptenodytes patagonicus. The sequence goes on from NC_134981.1 coordinate 6,049,726, forward strand.
TCTCTCATATTTTATTTGATGGCAAACAAGTTGTCTCCATCCCAGACAGATGAAAAACTGATGTTCAAAAGATTTCAGACAAAATGCCTAAATAGTTGAATAGTTACAAAAGTTATGAAGTTTGTTTTTTGGGGTTTTTTTTATGGCTCAGTTTGACAGGTAGATTTTGCAGAGCTTGAAGCACCGTTGTACCTCATGAAAGCAATAATTCAATACCTCACAGATAAGGGGGATTTGTTTGGTTGATATAGTCTGGTTGGATTTTAGAAGAAGTTTTTGTCAAAATTCCTCACAATAAAAAGTGTTAAAGGAAACCAGGTTACTATGAGATAGTAAAGGCCTCACACTGATTAAAAGACAGTTGAAAGATAAGAAGTGGAAAGCAGAAATAAATAATTTTCACAGCTGAGGAATGTCATCTTTGCATTTCTGCAGAGAACTGTGCTAGGACCCGTATCTCTCAACACATTTATAAACAACCTAGAAAAGTCAATAAATAGCATAGTAACACGTTTTGGTAATGGTACTATAATCTTTACTTGCAGGAAAGATGAAGGCTGACTGGAGAATTACAAGCGCTTATAAGAATCAGTGGCACAATAAGGGAAGAAAAAGTTTGTTTCAAACAAATGTAAAGTGATGCATGTAGGGAAACTAAACCACAATAACCTATTTTTTTTTTGTTAAAAGAAATGTACTCTGCAGTAATTGTTACAACTCAGGGATGAGATTTGGAGTTTCTAATAGATAGTCCATGAAAGTACCAGTCTAACGTTCAGCAGTGATCGAAAAAGCATGTTAAGAAGAAGAAAAGAAATGGCAGACAAAATTTGGAAAATCCTTAAGTCAGTGTAAGGCACGGTGTATGCTGTGATGTTCCTGCATCCCAAGCAGGTAGGATACTCAGTAGATAGGTAGCTGAAATAAGTAAGTAATCCAGAGAAGTTAGTGAGGGAAGAGATATGACATGGTATGCAAGAAGGAAAAAATGAGTGACCTAGGGAAGGACACTAAGATTCACTTTTGACTGCTCTTCCAGTAAAAGAACTGAAGGTATCAGATGAACTTCATAGGTAGACAGTCCAAGATGAAAAAAAAGGAGGTGGTAATTCACACAATTAATATTTATGTGTGCTGCACCTTCCTACAAGGTGCTGTGGGTGCTAGAATTCTGCCTTGGTTCAAAAGCAAGCTGGACAGATTAATGGAGGAGAAACTCAGTGAGGGCTGCTAACACTACCTCCATCTCTGGAAGTTCCCAAGGCACACATGGAAGAGTATTCAGCAAAATTATTGCTGTATACTTCTCCTGGGCATACTTTTTCCCTAATACTCTGCTTTTGGCTGCTTTCAGAAGCAGAGGAGGACACTGAATCTCTGGCCCAACTGAGTAAGGCCATTCTCACGTTCTTTCTGTGAGCCCCCACCATCTGCTCCTGTACGTGCTCTACATCTCACAGGCTGAAAAGAGGCAATGGGGCTTACAGATGACGCTGTGGCAGCCTGGGATATAATTACAGAAAAATTTTCTTCAGCAACAAAACCAGATGGCACTGGCACAAGTGAGAGGGCAGCAAACTGTGGCATAGGGAATAGAACAAGCAGCTGGGGTCAGGGGAAGAAAATTTCTTAAACTGGCTTTGCTGCCAAAAACAATGTTTGTGCAATTGACCTCTTCAGTAACCCAGTCTGATGTGCTGAGCTAAAGTAAAATCCTTTGTATTTTATTGTCATGCTAGCAAATCAGAGCATTTCAACAATCAACAACATTCATTTAGAAAAAACTGCTGATCTTGTGGAAATTTTAATTCCTGTTAAAAGTATCTCCTTACCCTCTCTCTCCTTCCAAATAAACCAAAAATTTTCAGGTGAAAGTTCCCAACAAGTGCTTACCTGCAGGGGTGAGGCAGCTTAAGCGAATGCAGAGAACAGATCCCTGCTTTGGGCTCCTTATGACGCCCCAAGGGATGAAATCTAAACAAGGGTGGCAGTTCCAGTTTGCTGATATGTGCTGGGTTGCACAAGAAGTGGAGGAAGAGTTCTGACTCCCAACATCTTCATGTGAAAATAGCAGTATTTCACAGGGTAGTTTGCAGGTGTGGGAAAAAATTGTCAGCTGTCAAGGAACAATATTGTCTCCTTTATGGACATGATAGAAGACCAAATGGAAACTACCCGTGGATCACACACAGCCCTTGGGCCAACAATTGAACCATGACGTTTTAACTCATCTACAGAAGTAAAAGTGGGGTTTTTTTTACTACTGCAAACTTTGCAAGAATTAGCCATATAACCTGTATTAGAATTCTCAAATTCCAATTAATTTCCCAGAGACAATAAATGCCTTTACATGGCAAATGATTCCTCATAGCAAACTAGCTAGAAAATAGGTAAAGCCCTTCAAACACTGATATGCAAGTAAACGACAATTAATATTAAGTAATCTCTTGTGAGAACATTCCATCAAGCTATTTTTTTTTTTCCTATCCTAAATTTGGCTAAAACTTAATAAGAATGAATTCCAGAGCATTTAAGGAGGATTTACATTTAGAACGAACTTAGTGTGCAAAAGGGTTTAGAGAAGATCTGCAGCTAATAAAACGTGGCATCAATAAAAAACTAAGCAAAAGACCACCTAGATGTTCCTCAGCCCTTCAAAGTCACCTTTCCAGAATCACAAAAATTTCAGCATGAAAGAGAAAAGCCAATAGGAACATACTCAAACAAAAGGCAGAAAGGAATTTCAGCTTTCTAAGTGGATGAGAAATTAAAATATAATTGCTAGAGGCTGATCTACTGAGGCCAAGGCTGTAAAACTTTATTCCAATGCAAACCTTTTAATAACAATGGTACTTAATCTGAGAATAGTGCCAAAAATGAGCAAGTATGGATCATTCCTGAGAGCTGGAGTTATGGAGTGTTGCAGAATGAGGACTGATATCCCCAAGGCAATATTTTGGTGCCATTTGCAGTTAAAGAGTTGTTTGGAAGACCTTTGCTTCTCCACCAGTAGAGTGAGACACACAGGAAGAGTGAACTTTAAGTACCATTTAGTAGTTTCTCAGTGCTGTAAAGCTGTTGCCTGAGGGAGGGCTGATGTTCAGTGACAGATGGAAGGTCCATCCAGCAGTATTAACAAGCAGAGTGGTAGACTAAAAGTACAGAGTTCAGGTGACTGGAGGAGTCAGAGGCACTACAGCAAAAGTTTTGTCTCTGAATGCAGAATGTTTATCATTTGTAGAAACGTAAAACCTGGTTTTCATTGCTGATTTTAAATCAAATACAGAAAATGTTGTCTGACGCTGTTTTAAATTGTTTTGAATAGTAAAGTACCCTGGGACCTTTGCTGCATGAAAGATAGTACCTCAAAGTGCTTTACTGTTGTAATTTCCATGGAAATTAACATTTACTTGCATGGTTATCAGACTTTCCTTGTAATGTAAAGTATAGCCATCTAAATCCCTTTGAAATACAGTCACTGAGGTATCATCAATCTGACTCAAGATTTGATCTACATTTCTGCTTGAGTTTGCTGAATGCTTCTGTTTTTCCTCCTGGTGTTGAGCTATAAAAGTTAATACTGAACTGAACTTTAAAATTCAGCAGCCATTTCCTTCTGTTTGCTTATTTTTGTTCCATCTCTTCTATTCAGATCCTTCCCTATCCCTCCTCCTCCACTGCAGGCACTTAATATTTGTACACTGTTTACAGCACCAGTTGAAACCCACAGAATGCAAATCCATAAGGAATTTCATCCATGGTCCACACCCAGACAAACACCAGGACAGTGGCATATATCCACTACAATCTTTGCAGCATTGAAGATGTCTGCTAACAATTTGCCCGAATCAGAGATTCCCAGGCTCAGCAACCACCTTCCTCACTGCCCCACAACACAGTCTTTTTATAATGGTAAATAAGAAAGAGATTATTCGATCTCACAATAGCAAGAAGAATGTGGACAAACAAAAGAGCAAGGAAGTCCCCTCCAGAGTGACCTAATTCAGCTAAGTTAGTGCTGGCATTCATCTCAAGTTGCGCCAGGGGAGGTTTAGATTGGACAGTAGGAAAATTTTCTTCACCAAAAGGGTTGTCAAGCCTTGGAACAGGCTGCCCAGGGAAGTGGCTGAGTCCCCATCCCTGGAGGTATTTAAAAGATGTGTAGATGTGGCGCTTAGGGACGTGGTTTAGTGATGGACTTGGCAGTGTTAGGTTTACGGTTGGACTCGATGACCTTAAAGGTCTTTTCCAGCCTAAATGATTCTATGATTCTATGATCTAAGTGCAAGAACAAGTACATTGAACATCTAGTCCTTACACAAAGAGACTACCACTAAATTGCTTCAGTCCTTCCTTCACTGTGCTGCACCACAGGCATATGCAGACATACCCTGTGTGGACCTCTCAGCATACTGACTGTTATAATTCTAATAAAATGCTTGTATAAAATTATGATTTAGATTACATGACTTGTAAAATCGATCACATGACATTAGCTACTGAAGACACAGGAAATGTGCAACAGGAGGCATATATTAGGTATGTGAATCAACAAACACTTTGCAAGGGAAAGGAAGGGACCGCATCTCTCATATGGTAGATGATTTTTTGCTCCAGTACAGAGCCACTGCTGTTAAGTATAAGTTAAATGCTGCATCTCACTGTTATATCTTTCTGTAACTGCTTGCATTTTTGTAAATCTGTATTATTGCTAGATGGAGGTGGGTTTCTTTCTTTATCTTACCAGTAATAAAACCAACCTCCAATTCCAGTGGGAACATGACATTTTGTACGTCTAGGACTACAGTCTAAATGACCTAGCCTTTACAAAAGTCAAGACAGCTCAAGAGCCCGGTGATAAACCAGCAGCACAAAATACAACTGAAAACTTCAAGGAACTCATACAACTGAGTTCCTGGTTATTAACTTTCTGGTATTGTTTATACTGCCTCCATCCAGAGCTTTCCTTCTAAAAATCACTGGTTTAAGGACATCCACACTTAGTTACCTTATGCTTCCCTCTAAAGAGCAAACACCTAATGATGATCCTTATGGAATGGCATGTTGTTTCGAAGTATTGTACTAATTTTCTTTTTTATACACAGCAATAATCAACTTCACTGAGGATTAGAATTAATTTTGGAATTCATTCACTTAACTACCACTTATCTGTCTGTGAAGGTGATACACCTGCTTTATAGGGGTCAGGTTATTTGGATGCAGATGTTTTGTTACTAAAGATAAGTCATGATGAAATAGTACGATACTAACATTGGAGAAGATAATATTAAACAGCAGTAGCAGCAGCCTTGCAGAGAGACCAGAACACAGAGCTATGACTTGGCAACTCCAAAGTCTTCACATGGTAGGCCAATAACATGTGAGACCTTGGGCAGGTCGCATCACCCCGGTATGCCTCAGTTTTCTTACTTGTTAACCGGGCGCAAATAATAAAAAGACATAACAAATTGAGATGTGTTACCAAGTGTTAGAGAGGAGATAGATATCATCATTAGTGGCCCAGAAAAATAAATGGATAAGAATCCTGTGTCTTAATGACTGTTATTCTATACAGTGAAATTCAAAATTCTCTGACAGGAGACATTATAAATGGCCTTACCTAAAGCTGCTTTATCCATCTATCAAAGCATCAAAGAAAGCAGAGTAAATGATCGTTAAATTTCTGCTTATTTTCTCTGGTGTTCTACTTTAAGTTAGTGCTAATGTCAATTAGGTACATTCAGCAGCTTTGACATTTTGTGCTTGACAAATTGATGAAGGTTTAGTAATGCAGTATAGTTTTCTTTATCAAAACTCTTTTTTTTTTTTTTTTGAAAGACTTTTAATTACTACCCATTCTAGCCAACATGGGTTTTACTTTCCATTAAAGTAGTCATTGATATCTTGACAATGCTTGACACACTCCATCTGAATTTAATTAACTTTTTCTTTCCTTTTTTATTAGCTGCTGTAAAGTAGGAGAGAATGGAGAAGAAAGAAATTTCAGTTTTATACATAGTAACAGATGCTCTTGGTAGCACAGCAAAAATTCTGACTTTATGAACTCAATGAGAATATCCTAATTAATCAACACTTAGTACTGAAGTCAGAATATTCCTTCTGGAGCTGGTGGAATAAGTTCTGAATCAACTTAATAATTCCAGATTTGGCAAAAGGAGAACATCATGAAGCCACAAGTTAATTGATTCATGTTGGATTTTTACAAATGGTGAACTTGCTGTTCAATAACAATAACATCCCAATACCTCTGCATTTCCCCATAGAAAATAATAGCAAGCAGAGAAATGGAGAATAATGCATAGAACAGTCCCTCAATAGATTCTACATCACATCTGCTTAACTTAAAACTAAAAAGTTTATTTTTATGTTAGAAGATTATATTATGCTATTCAGTGTTGCAAATATCTTAGCAAATGTGGATTTCATGATCAGGGATTCAGGAAATTTGTTATCTCCATTCGCATCTGCTGGTAGGATAAGTTAGAGGATCGCTAAAGTCATGGTCCCATAGTATGAGAACCCTCCAGGGTTTCATCACACCAACTAATTATCAATGCTGGATCCACCCTAGCATAAATTTAAATCACCACTTCTGTCCTCTTTCCTCATCAGTCAGAGATTCTAGAAATGAAATGTAGCTGAAAATTTTGAGGAAGATTCATAAACAGAACTGGAACAGAATTTGTTACTTCTAGTAGTCTGTTATTTTTCAGGTTAATGTCATAGAATAATTCATGTTGAAGGGACCTTAGAAGGTTTCTATTCCAACCTCCTGCTCGAGGCAGGGTCCCCCTGAATTCAGACCAGGTTGCTGTGGGCTTTCTCCAGTTCAGTCTCCTCCTGGGTGAAAGATTTCACAGCCTCCTGGGTACCCTATTCTAATGCCTGACTGTCCTCATGCTGCGAAATATTCCTTTACGTCAAATTGTATCCACCCCCGTTTCAGTTTATGACCATTATCTTTTGTCCTCCTGCCATGAACTTCATGAAAGAGGCTCTATCTACTGAGAAACCTCCTTGCAGGTATGGGAAGGATGCTGTCAGGTCCCCCCAAAGCCGCCTCTGCTCCTGGCTGAATAAGCTCTGTTCCCTCAGCTTCTCCTCACAGGGCTCATGATCTGGCCCCAAATATTTTGTTGGCCCTTGCCAGGCTCACTGCAGTTTATCAATGTCTTTCTTGTATTGAAGTGTCCAAAACTGGATCACCTTACATAAAGGAAAAGGAATATCTGTATCTCTTTATAAGACAGGACTATTTAAACTAGAGTCTTAGCTATCTTTCTAAAGCTCAGCACTTTGAGGACTTTTAGCAATATATGATGAATGAAAATATTTTTAACATTAATTTATTTGAGTTTGCTGTAGCAATTGTTCTCCAATTTAAGTCAGCAATTTTTGTATTACCCAGGAATTAAATTTCACACAATTAAAATCTATACCAAAATCACAGTATATCAACTTTTATAGCAAAAGCCCACTAAGGTATCTTAGCGAACCCTATGCATATGTTACGCAATTACTCATTGGTATAAAGATACATGGAAACAATTCCTTTTTAAATCTTCCATTCATATGAAAGGTGAAACCTTGCTTCCTACAACATCCGTGGGAGATTTTCCATGAACTTCAACAGGAGTTGTAATTCATCCAGACTGTACAAACAGTGTCTCTGTCTGAATATGAATCCAAGCACTAAACTATAAATAATAAATGTGGAATTTGAATTGAAAACTAGTCAAATGTTTTACAAAATGTGATGCCTGGATTACTTCCTAGACACTGTATCAAACACACAGCTCAGGGTGACTTAAACAGCCATGAGTTACTTCAGGAGCTTCTTTATTTCTGTAGGAGGTGCTGTGGGTCATGCCCTGAATCCAGCCATCCCATCCACATCTTCTTGTTTCACATGTTTTCTAACAGCAGCTGTAGCACCTCTCCTGCAATATAAAAGCAGGAGGTGTATGATTAACACTCCTGATAGTTGCTTCTGATTTACACTTTTATTTCGCTTCCTAATTACTGAGCACTACTCAAAATGATGAGAACAAAGGCATTGGGTTAACCCTCTGCAAATGAAAATCAGACAGCAGACTTCTTAGAGACCTGAAAATTTTGTAAGATCACATTAAAGTGAAACAAGACTGCTAGAATGAGTTGATAGAAACAAAAAGCTGAATTTTTAGTGGAAGGGACAAAACCAGCTATTCCCAATTCTTGTGTCCATCATCTATACCAGTTCATGAAGAGGTATATGTGTTTTCATTCAACACTGTCTTATGTGTTGAATTTCCAAGGATCAACTACCAAGATGATGATGATGATGATGATGATGATGATGATGATGATGATGATTATTATTTCAGATTATCAGAAGACAAAGCAGAAATCTGACTTTCTCTGGCTAGTCAGTGCTGTTTGGACAAGACCACCCCAGCTTTGGCTCCCAGGCTCTGATTTCCCTGTTCTTATCTACGCACTGAATTTTGGATCCCCACATGTCAGGTGGGTGCTTATTGGACTTCATTCTTCCTCTTTTCCTCTTTCTTGATTTTTCCAGTCTGTATTTTTTCTCAAGGCATCGTGTCAAAGATGACAGTTGTTCACTCAGGAGCAGGTCTCCCGTTGGCACTTGACCATCCTTGAAATCAGTGTATCTGAGTGAAAACAAAACACCGTCGGTGCAGTGCTGTCAGCAGAAGGCACAGTGTTAGTGCTGAAAAAAGTTGTGGGTTCTTTCTTGAAACAATACAGTAAAAAGAAAGACCAGAAAAACCTTTCTAGCTAATCTAGACTTCCTAAGGGCACCCATGTTAGCCCCTCAGCTCACCTCCCGAATAACAAAGGCCACAGAGCTGGACAGAGTTATATCTGCCATAGAGGCCATGACAAAGCACTTGGCTCTGCAGCTCCCTGGTGCTTTAAGACTCACCTTACCCTCTCCAGGCAGAGAATTGTTCATCATCGCATGCCGCTGTCGGGCTATAGTTCAAAGGAAAAGCTCAGCCTCAAACTTACGCAGAGCCACTCTCCCATACGCATCTGTACTTTTTCCTGTACACAAAGAGAAATGTCTTTTGTTAGTCAGACACACCTTTAACAGCAGCTGAACAACAGAAGAAAGAAGCTGCATGTTGTTTGGTAATTTAGGGCATGTGTCCCAGTTGTTCCTGGCTGCCGCCCAGGAGCAAAGACACCTTCTTCCATTTAAAGGTACAGAATGCGAGAAGTTGTAACCGGTAAGTGGGATATACTTTTTGCAAGCATGATGGAGTAGAGACATCAAGGTAATGGGTAATAATGAAAAGAAAAATCAGCAAGCAAATCTCTGTAGTCACATAGACTAAACTGACTGTGTGACATTTCAATTTTGAGTGAATGCCATAAACCGTAGAAAATACAGGTTTAATGAATATGTCTACATAAAAGCATAAACAAGACAAACCTTTTCAGTGCAGTGTTTATATTTACAGCACATAAGTTACAAATTAAATTTTCTCTGGGATGTGCTTCAGATATGAATGACTTTTCTTTAGAGAAATATTATCCGCAATCATCAGATCACTGAGAGCAAAAAGGATCCATTAGTGATGTTGGGGATGATGAACTGAAGTACTGTTTAGTGGGTTTTAATTATGCTAAAAGATGAAAGTGCTTGGGGAAGGGTGTAAGTCATACCTAGAGGAAGGAAAATGAACTGACTTTATTTAAGCAAGTAGACATGTTTATTTCAAACAATTTTGAGCTGATTGCTTAGTACTTTAATATGTTTTCAGGAGCTGATCTATTCCAGTACTCTGCAGTTATATTGTTTAATATCACCAGTCAAAACACTGAAAAACTATGAGTCTTGGCTATAAAGATTTTAAATTATGAGATTAAAAAATATTTTTAATCTTTTTGCTCCAAAGATATACAAAATTTTCTCTTCAATCAGAATATAAAAAAGCAAGATTCCTCAAGTGCTCACAAGCTCAGACTTTAAAAAGGGTACCAGGAGTGAAATACTAACTTCACTGAAGTCAACAGAAAATATACTGTTAATTTCAAGAGGACAGGTTTTCGATATAGTGAAATTCATAATAACATTGTAACATGTGGCACCTCTGCTGCCTGTAAATTAGCAGCATCTCTCTGGAAATGCATTGTAGCCAGGAGTTTCATTTAAAACTGCTTGGGACGGAGGGAATCTACAAAGACCCTGGGCCTGGTTTCATTACCTTGTACTCCTTTAAACCGGTCATAATTCTATTAAAATAACTTCACCAGTGCCAGAGGGAAAGGGCTCATGTTCCTTGCCAGGCTACAGGGAATCGGTGTATTCCTCCATTCCTCTGACTGAGGTGGAGACACAACTGCTGTGTGTCACAGCGACAATAATGTCCCTTGAACATCCTAGTTACAAAACAGCATCTAGTTATTGTTAGGAGGGAGAAGAGAGGTGATACACATCCTGTTGCTGCTTCAAAATGTTTACTTCACTCCCCAAGGCAGAGAGTGCATGTGCTCATGCAAACGCACGAGTGCACACGCACACACCAAGTTCAACTTCAACATGTCAGTACTTCAAGGGGGCTTATAAACAAGATGGCGGCAGACTTTTTAGCAGCGCCTGTTGCGACAGGACAAGGGGGAATGGCTTTAAACTAAAGGGGGGTAGATTGAGACTAGATAGAAGGAAGAAATATTTTACGCTGAGGGTGGTGAAACACTGGCCCAGGTTGCCCAGAGAGGTGGTGGATGCCCCATCCCTGGAAGTGTTCAAGGCCAGGTTGGACGGGGCTCTGAGCAACTTGATTTAGTTGAAGATGTCCCTGCTCATGGCAGGGGAGTTGGACTAGATGGCCTTTAGAGGTCCCTTCCAACTCAAACTATTCTGTGATTCTATGATTCTATGATTCTATGATTCTATGATTCTATGATTCTATGTTTCTATGATTCTATGATTCTATGTAATGGCATCTTAAAATGCCAGACTAGTGCCCCAAGTGGGAAGATACATTTCTTTATGTCTGGATACAGTGACACAGACAAAACAGTAACACTGTCTTATTGTCTCCCACTTGAAAGGGCCTGGGGACCTGTAGGTCTTTATCAAAAGCAGAATGACAATTTACATAACCTTTACTCCAGACCACAAAGTCTATTATATTTACTGATACCTTCACAAATAAAATGTCTTTTCCTGTTGTTATCATTACATGAGCTTTTTATGGATAGGAATGTGTAATTCCCTGTTGACATCAGCACTGTGCCTGGAGAACAAGCATTTCATTGCTACTTTCCACATTGGCTGATGCTGTAGCCATGAGCTTTCTTCTTCTGAGGTGTCTCATGGTGCTTACACAAAGCAGATATGGCAATAACAGTCAGATACAGCAATAACAAAGGGACCTGTAGCCGCTATTTGGCTGATAAGCATCATAATATCCTTTGGAGTTCTTATGTTGGGCATTAAGGTTTCTGACTGCAATTTTTGGTTCCTGTTCCTATTTCATGCTTTATTCTCTGTTACACCAACTCCTGACCTGTTCAGAGCCCTGTACCACCACCCTGACCAATCTCCTTCCATGTTTCAAGGGCCTGAACTCCCTCAGAAATGGAAATTACAGAGCAACGCTGCATGAACCATGACTTAGACAAAACCATCCTCTTTGCTTCGCAGAACATAGAAGACCATCCCACTCCATTACTTTTATCCATGTGCCTTGATAATAGACAGCCGGGAACTGGCACTTGTTTTGTTAGGTTAGCAGTTGCTAGCATTAATATGCTGGGCTACCAGTTTGGTTCAGCCCATCTCTAAAGCCTCCCTTCAGATGTTTTAGTGCCTTGCCCCAGTATGCTTCTAATACGTTAATAGGTATTTTATTGAGGGCTGTGTAAGCAAAAGATTCTCGCTAGGCCATTCATACTAATGTATGCCTAAATATTATCAAGGCATATAAAGAATAAAAATCCGGTGTCTCAGATATCTGCGACAGAGAGTATCCACCCCTGGGCTGAAGAATCATCACAGCTCTAATAAGACAATTTTCTAATTGAACATTAGGCATCATTTACCAGTCATCCACTAACTGAATCTCATTTAAGGCTTTTCAATTGGGAAAAAAACATGTTTTCCAGAGAAAAAGCTCACCCTGCTTTCCACCTGCCTTTCAGCTTAACACCTCAGTAGGCTTTGTTGTCTGTAACATTGAATTTCTGATTACGGATAAGATGTTTACAACACAGATGATAGTTATGAGAAGTGCATCTCAGAGCAAATTTAATTTGTTTCCGCTGTGCTGTAAAAAAAAAAAAAAAGTATAAACCCAATCTTGTTTATGGTTTTAGAAAGTCATATTCATTAAATCCATACGCTTGGCATTTCATGTAATTTGCTCCATAAAAAATAAAAATGTTATTTTTGTTTAAGCCTATTTGACTGCAGGGATTTGCCTCCCAGTTGTTGCTCTTCGTTATGAACAGTTTCCCAGGACAGCTCCTAATATTCAGAGCTATGTCCTGCTCAAATCCCTGCTGAATGTAAGAAAAAGGTATTTAGCTGGAATAATACCAGGATGGTAGCAGGGCTGGGGAACGTATCTTGTTTAATAGGACTGACGTACATGGTTTAATATTAAGACCTAATCTAATCCTGCTAATGGAAAAATTTAATATTCTGATAGGATCACTTAGTGAAATAGAATATTATAGCTTGTGTTAAGAAGGAGGGAAAAAAAGAACCTAATTTGCACATGCTTGTTAGCTCAGTATGTATTTTTCATTAGCAATCATATGATTCTAATCCTTAACCCAATACCAGTGTTTTCTTTTATTTGGTGGTTTCAGATAAAGCCCCAGTAAAGCTTTTTGTAAAATAAAGTCATATTTCACCTCAACATGGTAAATTAAATGTGGTATTATTTTCTTTCTGATGGCTTTGCTGGTTAAGGTGGTGCTGCAGCCTCTTATATTCGCCCATGCTGTGGGGATCAAACATACCTGCCATGTCACAGCGTGGCGGGTTAAATGTTGTTGGATCCTAGACTGCATTTACGTCAGGTTAGTTCTTCTATGGACACTATCCTGACTGCCTCCTGATAGCCCTAAAGGAGCTGGTGAGTCCTTGATGCATAGAAATACAAAAAAATAAATGCTAAATATTGAAGTGTTGACTTGAGAATAAACATCTAGGAGCTGAGAGGCATTAGAAATGAATGGGACTTTTACTGCCTTCGCTTTGAGTCACACAAATAGGCAGAGAAAAGACAATAGTCACATCTTCATTGAATACCAGCCAGGCTCAAGGCCATACCTCTTCATTTCTGTAGGTCACAGCTGGTGAGGGTTGTGGATATATCCCATATTGTACAATATATGTGGATATATTCCCAAATGTGGATATATCCATTTGTACAATGGGAGCCAGCAGTTATTTTCATTTTCCAAATCCAGGGACACCTCTCAGGTATGATCTACCTTAATTTGGGGATGAGACCAGGGATAGCACAGTGCTCCTGTCCTTTCTGGTAAAATGAAAAGCAAATTCAGTTTCGTATACGCATAGGCAAATTCAGCCTATGGTCAACACAAAAGGAAAATCAAAATCCCAAGGATTTCAGATGGCTCTGGGACAAAATTTTCTGCAAAACTGCTCAGAACAATTGCAGACCTTTAAGTGCTTATGAAATTGAGGTAAAGACACAAAACCTCTAACCAATTTCCAAACCTCAGTTTGTGGCCAAAGAACCCCCCTTAAATTAGCCCTTTGCTGTGCTCTAAACTGCTGCTTAAGCTGTGTGCACAACAATAATTAGGCCCAAATCTGAAAACATCCTCAAGCCTATACCTCCTGACCATCTAATACTGCCATCCCATAATTTAAATTCAGTAGCAGTCTAGATAATTTGGGAAGCTCTCTTGTATTTGTTAGGTTTTCTTCCAGGCAGTTCCACCAGACAATACCCAGATATTCAGGTCTGAAGCTCATGAAATCAGCCAACAACCATCTCAGCATCCTTTAATCCTGGCAGACAGTGCTTCCGTGGCTCTTTTCCCCTCCTCTATTGTAAGACAGAGACAAGCTTGTAAGATACCCCAGGATACTGCAGACTGCATGATAGATGGTCATATTCACACTTGGGGAAATTTGTGATACACTTGAATGCCATAAATGGTAGCTAAAAAGCAGTACAAGTGAATGGTTTCAGTGGTTTAAGAGATATGGCATAGATAGAAACAGTAAGAGCAGTTTGGTGTAAGAATGCATGTTGACAGTGTTGATGATTTTTAGCTGGTAGAGATCTCACAGGTGGGTGCAGGATACAGCTACAGCATATTCTTCTGTTTGTGGTTTGTTGTGTGCTGGGGCATGCACCATTTGTGCTTAGCACAAAATAAGAATTTACCTTTGGTTAAAGTTTTTGTGGGAATGGACCCACTACCACCAAGGTAAGAATTACCCACGAGGACAGCCTTAATGCATTGAGAAGGGAGCTTCCATTCTCTGTTCCCCACCTAATGGGACTTGGTTACTCCCTTGTATGGATCTTGAGAAAGGAATTTTTTTATATTTCTTCTCTTTAATGATGCTGTAATTTTAGTGAACACCACTGGATCTAAGCATTACTGGACAGAAGTAATTACCACCTGTCAGCACAACATGAAGAAAAACAGGATAGAATGATCACTTCAATGTTTTTCAGCTATGTCCAAATGTTCTGATTAATTTACGTTAAAAAGCCCTAACTTACTGAATACTAAGTCTCATAGTAAATTCCCAAGTGTTTTCTTTTCCAGATGACATGATCATGAAAATTCTATTATCCTATTTGATGTATACAATTGAATGAATATTTCCTATCAAAATGTCATGAAATTCAGTTTTCAAAGGCCTCACATCCCATTTCACTCCTATCCTAATGTATCTTGATCAAGTCTTTCACGTATACAGCTATTTTGAAAGTTCTAAGCCATACGTATTCATAGACCAGTTATTACACATACAGTAATTTCTGCTTTACATGCTCCACAAGGTTATGTAAAATATTAATTGCCTATTATTCCTATTGCAGGTGGAAACACTGGAAAGATGGCTCCCTCCTGCAATATAATAAACTCATTTTCAAGTAATTTTATTGCACTCTGAAACAGAAATGTGTGCACTGAAACTTGGCATAGTCTCGAGCTACACGATGCCATTCTGGATTTCAGTTTCCTCAGAGTTTAGATTTTGACAACTTTAAAGTTAAGATTCTTGTAACAATGAGGTTTCACTGCTTACGTGTGTCTAGACTGTGAGATGGGTGTATGACATCAGATTCCTCAGAGCTGGTATACAGATTTTCCAGATAAGAGACCATGATCATGTGCATGCATTTTCTTTTCATGGTAACGAGGCCATAAAAGAACTCATAGTACGTTTGTGGTCTTCTTCTGACATGCAACTAAGACATGTCCAGGGCGTACGTCTTCTGGATCGGGTTCACTTTTAAAACTATATGGGTAAAGACAGTCAGAGAACTGTCCCTGTTCTAAGGGACTCCATCCATATGGACTATACACAGTAGAGTGGCTTATCAGACATGTGGGAGGAGAAGAAGAGCGTAGTGGTCAATGGCTCAATGTCCAGATGGAGGTTGGTGATGAGTGGCATCCTGCAGGGGTCCGTATTGGGACCAGTACTGTTTAATATCTTCATCAGTGACATAGACAGTGGGATCGAGTGCACCCTCAGCAAGTTTGCAGATGACACCAAGCTGAGTGGTGCGGTTGACACGCCAGAGGGATGGGATGCCATCCAGAGGGACCTGGACAAGCTGGAGAAGTGGGCCCATGTGAACCTCATGAGGTTTAACAAGGACAAGTGCAAGGTCCTGCACCTGGGTCGGGGCAACCCCCAGTATCAACCCAGGCTGGGGGATGAAGGGATTGAGAGCAGCCCTGCCCAGAAGGACTTGGGGGTACTGGTGGATGAAGAGCTGGACATGAGCCAGCAATGGGCGCTCGCAGCCCAGAAGGCCAATTGTATCCTGGGCTGCATCCCAAGAAGCGTGGCCAGCAGGTCAAGGGAGGTGATTCTGCCCCTCTACTCTGCTCTGCTGAGACCCCACCTGGAGCACTGCGTCCAGCTCTGGAACCCTCAGCGTAAGAAAGACACAGACCTGTTGGAGCGGGTCCAGAAGAGGGCCACGAAAATGGTCAGGGGGATGGAAAACCTCTGCTATGAAGAAAGGCTGAGAGAGTTGGGGTTGTTCAGCCTGGAGAAGAGAAGGCTTCAGGGAGACCTTCTTGCAGCCTATCAGTACTTAAAGGGGGTTTACAAAAAAGATGGCGGCAAACTTTTTAGCAGCGCCTGTTGTGACAGGACAAGGGGGAATGGCTTTAAACTAAAGGGGGGCAGATTTAGACTAGATATAAAGAAGAAATATTTTACACTGAGGGTGGTGAAGCACTGGCCCAGGTTGCCCAGAGAGGTGGTGGATGCCCCATCCCTGGAAACATTCCAGGTCAGGTTGGACGGGGCTCTGAGCAAGCTGATCTAGTTGAAGATGTCCCTGCTCATTGCAGGGTGGTTGGACTAGATGACCTTTAGAGGTCCCTTCCAACCCAAACTATTCTATGATTCTATGATTGTAAGGCAGAGCTCATTCTGAAAGAGCCTGGAAGACAAGCTAGTAGAAAAGGAAAGAAGTGGTTGTGCCCCTGCTTGGTGGTTAGTACAAAGACTTGAAAGAATAGTTGGGAGGGTGAAGACTCTGGGAAGATACACTAGAGTTACAGATTAATTAGGTACTTGGTTTATTTTGAACTGCTTTAGTTTGAGTTTTGATGTGAAGTAATTTAATCTATGAAAAAAATGTACCTACCTGACTCGTTTCAGCTGCACATGGACATTCAGTCCCTTGGACTGAACTACAGTTATTCCAAAGTAAAAATCCCCTGAAATGTGTGTAATATGGGCCTCAGGTCTCCAGGACTAACAGTTTTGTTCTGTTGATGCACTCCTTTCAATCTGCACTATTTTTGAAGGTATCACAGCCTTGTAGTACATTCCTTGTGGAGATTCTTAATTATGGAGTTTAATTCTTTCTGGAACAAAAAAGCAGACCAGCAATCTGCTCATTTCTTTAGGTGTCATGCAGTATGGGTTGGACTCATTCATGTAGCTTCTGTCACAAAGGTGTGCAACAGCAGTAGTTCAAGCATCTCAGATGAAGACCGCAAAGATCTCAAAAAAGAGAATCCAGAATTCAGAAATGACAAGCGCCCTAAATTTTCAAATGGGTGTTATCTTCTGAAATCATACCCCCATTGAACAGATAACTTACACAGTGCACTTCAGTGAGGTATAGAGGTGTAGGGATTTATAATTAACTAGTCTGACTCCTGGAAACTGTACAGTCACAGTCAAATAAGGGTTATGTGGGATCCTTCAGAAACCACACTCTCTCTTCTGCTGTAGTCACAGAAAATTACATTATAGTGTGGTGTGCAATATGCCAGTGAGGATCTTGAGCAGCCCAAAAATAGACAGTCCATTATTTCAGCATTACAAACATGACTGTCAACAACACCAAGAAAGCAATACAAGAAGTAAACTTTTATTCTTAATGTATATTTTATATATTCTCTGAAATTAATTCTATTAAAGCAGAAACAACCAGACCAAATTCTGACTATAATTCAAATTCCTAGAGAAAGGTAAAATATATCCTTATATAAGTATGAAAACATCTTTTGTTTTCTCATTTTTAGTTGTAGGTCTGATATCTGAAATGAAATAAATGTTTAATTCTGCAAAACTTCTGAAAGTGTCATATAGGTAATCTATTGAATGATTATTGATCCACTGGTCAATAATGTTTATGCAAAATCTAAAGCTAAAGAAGTAGCTGGAAGGGTGCAGTTGCATTTGGGATTTGTTAAGAGCTTTTGCGCACTCAAGGTTGCTGGAATCCAGAAAAACATCAGCATCGCTGACCTTTCAGCTATTGCTGCTTTCAGGCATTGCATCCTTGAATCTTGGTGCAGCCCTTGGTGCAGGTCTCAGTTGCTATAATCTAGTAGAAGCTGACTTTGTCAGTGCAACAGAGATCGAAACCTGACTGGTACTTTATACTGGGTTTGAATAAATTTAGCTTGTAGAGCTATTAAATTTCTTTAGGGAGAAGATCATGCATTTTTCCTGTTAATGTGGAATCACGCTACATGTTTGGCAAACAGGGAAATTTATGGATCTTAATTTATTTCTCTTCCACATGTCGGATCGAGGTTATTGGGAAGCCCTTTATACTTACATAAAGTAAACTTGCCTGGGTTTCATTTAGGATTTTTTAGGCTATTCACTCTTCTATTAATTCAGGAAATTTCAATGGGTAGATTGCGCCCAGCACATAGAAGCTGCCTCAACAAAAGGGTAGATTTTGTGGGGTCTTTTTATAGTCCAAATTTTCCATTACTGTGATCTACCTAATCAGCTGTATTGATGTAGCACTTCGGTAAAATAGCTGTAGTGCATTAAGTGCTCCAACATGGTCTTAAATGGTATTTAAATTTAAGGCAATTTACATCACTGATGTACTCTTAATGGTAAAGAAATAATTCAACACGATGTTATAAAGGCTTGAAGATTTAGCATAAAAAAAAAAAAAAAAAAAAAAAAAAAACTTTCCTGAAAATATATTCTGGGAACATCATGTAAATCTTGGACAACATGAGAAATCCTTTCCAAATTCATGCCAAATGAACCTGTCAAATCACATGCCACCTATTTGAAAGTTAAATGAGAAGCTTTTCTCACAGGGAATATGCTCATTGATTATCCCTATGAATACAGCTCGCTTCTGTTAGCAAGAAGTCTGTTAATAGGTTTTCTCGCTGTCATCGAGCAGCAGAATTCAAAGTGCATAAGAGTTAACAAAACTATGTATATTATAAACTAAAGACATGTACAAAATAGAGGAAGAAAACCCTGAACACTCTCATGAAGCAATTCAAGGAGGACTCAGAAATTCCCCCAGCATATATTTCCTTCATAATCACAGTAATCATCTAATTCTGTCTTCCCTGAACACTTTAAATTACATCATTGCTTATTCAGTCATGAAGATTAAAATGTGGTTAAAAAAGAAAAAAGTCCAAACAAGCTTGGGACACTTTTCATAAAGATGTTTTAATTAAGTTTCTTCCAATTTTTTTTTTTTTGGTAGATTTTGTTTGTTTGTTTGTTTGTTCAGGTTTTTTGGTTTGTTTTAGTTTGGTTTGGTTTTTTTCCATTTCTTTGGAATACAAGCTCTATGAGGTTTTTTTGTATTTTATTTTTTGGAGGGGAACAAAATATAAAATCACTTCTACTTTTAAGCTTCTGGTATGAAGTTTTCTTGTGACAACATAAAATACTGACTTCTCAAATCTTTGTTTAGCAATGTTCTATTTTTAAAAAGTTAGAGAAAACCTCCTTCTCTGTTGGAAACAAGGTAAGCATTGCTGTCTTTCTAAAGTGAATTTATTGTATTTATATTCCTATGAAGAAATGTTTTTTCTGCCTCAGGCAGAGACTTAATGACTTGTGAAAAGCAACATAGTAGATATTCTAATTTCTGCTTCTTAGAATATCTGGATTTTAGATTTGATTATAGGTATGGATTTTATTTACTTATTTATTAAAAATAAATTGCAATAAGCATGAATATTGCCCCTTCCTCCCCACTATATTGACACTCTTGGGTCCCCTTTGAGAACACAGCAACTCCAAGAAACAATGCTCAGCCAGCTCACCTGTCCTGAAATTTTAATACATGGCTTATACTTCCTCGCTAACCTCCTTTGCTGGAGAGAAACTTGGGTAACACTTACTCAGATGATGGTTCTCTTGATCCAAGAACTCTTCCCTGTGTCATTATTTGCAAGAAAGCATATCAGAGGGAGATACCCCGTTTTGCTTCTAGAGAGATCAGACCAGGAAGGCAATGCCATTTCGCAGTGTATTAGAAGATCTTTTTCCCTGTTCAGGTAGACGAGCACATTATGATCATTCACCACTCCCCTGCCTTCTTAGACAGGCGTTTCCCATGCTCTCTATGGACTTTCTCCAGCTGACCTGCTGAACCTCTCTCTCCTTTTACTCGACAAGAGTTAATGTCCTTTGTGCAATCTTTAGTGGTTTCAGGTCTTTCCTTTCCTACCTGCTCAAATATCATCCAGCCCTTCCATTTACCTCTTCACTTTCTCTTTCTCTCTCTTTCTGATTTTACCCGTACCTAACTGCTATTTAACCCGGCAATGCACTCTGGATTCAAAACCAAAGAACAATTCTTGTATATTTTATCTTGTGCCTCAGATGTTACTTCTTAATACAGTTCCTTTTTTTCCATTCCCACTTCTGGTACAAAAATATGCCCCTGTCTAATGTTTAGCCATTTTGGTAGCCCTCCTAACCAATTTGTTCAATTTAGTTTTCTTTTCCTAAATAAAAATAATATAGGATAAAGGGGAGGGTGCTGTTAATAAAAACCGCAACCGACAAAACCAACATAAAATACCTCCCCATTCATTTACTAATTTCCATCTTAATATTCCAAGGCATATAAAGAAAAACAGATAGGAAATGAATGTATTAAGATTCTGATCATGCGTGCTAATCTATTTTTTTAATACTAGATAATTCCCAGATGCTTCTCATAATTACCTATCATCATTTAGTGGTAGCAGAGGAGAAAGGCTTGCAAATTTTCTTGTCTTCACATCCAATTGGAACAAGGTCACTGGCTAGACCCAAGGACAACAGCTGACAGTAAAATCTTTCTTCATTCCACTTATCTATTTCTAGCAAAAAATAATATTAACATTTTTGTCTTTGTGAGGAATAATTGAAAATTATGATATTCTATTACTTTAGGGCTCCAATAGAATACTTTAAAAAAACTAGGGTTTTACTTTTATTCTTTTATTTTTTCCCAAATCTGAGTGTAGTATTTTTATAACCTTAAAGGCAGATATAACTCTTTACATTATTAGAGACTTGAACTCTACAAAGTAAGCCGAGTATGCAGAAAGTGAAATACATCAACACAGAAAATAAAACTACATAATAAACCTGACCGTTTTAAAATGCACAAAGGTACCCAGAGTTGCTATGATGATAAAAAAAGAAAGGTAAATAACTTAAGGGTTATATCCCTGACCTAGCTTCTGTAAGATATTCCATCTTATTCCAGTGAAGAGTTAGCCACCAAAATTCTAAACCTTAAATAAGTCACAGAAATTTAACAAGACTTTTTTTCTGATCATTGTGCATAGTTTTAACTTGACAGTGCTTTAAACAAAGAAGCTATGCAGTTCATTAATTCTTGCAAATGGTCATTCATATGACTTATTAGTATAGACTGGAGGATATATGCTCTTCTTTATATTTGGAGATGTACAAGAATCAGCCTCATCAGAATTAATGGCAGTTATGAAGGTATATATTCTACACTCCCTGTTTTACCCTGGGTGAGAATAACAGCCTATTAATATTAGGACATCAAAGGCAAGCACCATGCAGATTAATGAAGACAGTTAATATGGAAAAAACGTGGCTGCCTTTCGACCTTAAAACAACACTTAGCTTTAACGTACTTAGTACTTTAAATATTTTATATGGTCAGAATTCTGTGTAAAGCATTAGTTTAAATTCTTAATTGTTCTTTATTGTAATCAGTGAGATTCTACTCATCTGATTTTTCTTTGGAGAAGAAAATGTTTTGAGGCCAGGAGAGGGAAGTGGTGGGGAGAGTTCTTGAAGGACCAGATAGATTCAAGGGAGCATCAAGGAGAACATGTGCAGGAAAAATAAGATCCAAAATTGAGTATGAGATGTTGATTGTCCATAGGAGAAGGGGAGAAAATAAAAGGAGTGTTGTGATGTATAGGAAGAAGATATGAAATAATGTGGTATGAAAACTTCAAAATTAGAAAAAATATTTTGAGGTAAAGCAAATCTTTTGAGAATTACACATTTTCTTAAGAAGTAAATTTGTCAATGTCTCATTAATCCTTTTTACTGCTCATGACCTGCCTTCTTCTGAGTTTTCTTTTCCAAGTCAGCTGATGACAGAAGAACTTTCCATGTCTTTACCATTTAGTGTGGTCTCTGTATGTCTGGGTGTGCCATTTCTCTGCAGTTATTCTACAGTTGCACTTATTCTACTACTGTGTCTGGTTAACAGTTCCCTTGTGAGACCCATGCCCTTGTTGATGAGAATTTTACCATTTCTTTATGTGAATTTTTTGATTGTCTGAGCCACACCTGCTCACCCGAACATGATAAGCTCATGCCTTTTCTTCCTTCACTGCATTTTCTTTTGCATCCTTTATTGAGGGACTCCTGCTAAGGCTGAAGTTCTCAAATCCTTTTTTACACTGTTCATTCACTGGCAAGCCTGTTGAGACAAAAGGGACAGCCTAATAACAAGGGACTACCTGCACCCAGACTGAAACATGAGACAGTCTAAAATAAAACTCAAACCTTTAAGAAGTGATGGTGGGAAGATAAAGAACAGAGCCATAAGACAGCCAGATAAAGAGACAAAACACAGTGGGATAAACCCAATGACCTGCAGAAGTGTGACAGGGTGGAGAGATAAAATGTCACACTCTCTGACAGCTTCTTAAGGATATAGAACACACATCCGAAATAAGCAGGTGGATGCCAACCGAAGAACCTGGGAGATGTGAAAAAATATGCGGTGTCCCTTGTTTTCAATGCCATTGCAAGAATTCAGACCAGATAACATGAATCATCTTGGTGCTTGGAGTATGTGGCTACAAGGAAATGAGAGCAAAATGGGTTTAATTTAAAAATAAAATTATCTTTCTGTTCTACACAGTGTTGCATTGATCATTGCTACCTTGTTGCCACAATGCTGAAGCTTTTTTTCCTATGCTTCCTCCTGCTGTTAATCAAATTATTTCCTTATGTTTTGGCAGGTATACTCTAATAAATGTGTCATGCTGCACAAAGAAAGTTGAAACAGGTTTGCAGGGTCCACAGCTGATGTCACACCTTGACTTCAAAATTACCTTGGGAATGGGGGGGAACAAAAAATCAAGGAAAGAGCAAGTGAATGAGAGAAAAAGGAAAACCTTTCCTCTTCTTCAATTGGGAAGAGCAATGACAGGGTCCCCAGATGAGCATCATCCCCTGGGTGTCCTCCCCAGGGTGGTAGTTGGTCAGCCCAAACATTTTTCTCACAGTACCTGTCTAGTTTCCATCAGGACCTGCTCATTTGCTGTTCCTGCTTAAGGTGCTATTAGTACTAATTGGGCCACACTTGAACAGGTCTAGATGCTGCATAATGACTGGTTGTTGAGCTTTGTGTGTGTATATTATTCAGTAACATTTAATGGGAATGTATATGATTCTATGATTCTGTGATTCTATATGACATCTACCATGTCATCTAGTAGGGTCTATAAACTAGAAGCCATAAGGAAAAGCATCAAGAGACCTTAACACTGTGTTGTAAAATGCTACGAGGCAAAGCATGGGGAGATAGAAAGAAAAGGGCAACGCGCACCTAAGTGGAAACCACTTTCATAGCAGTGCTTGAGTGCAAGACAGTGAGGATTACGGCACTTGGGATACCGTGCTAAAGGCAGCCTTGGGGTGCATAGATAAAAGATTATCAGGTTGCAAGTGAAAGGCAGGTTGCAGAATTGTGGATAGTGGGTCCCCTTAGCATTGCAACGGTTAGGGCACCTAAGGCACTGCTCACCAGCATTGCAAATCCTGGGCTGTTTCACACTTGCGTTCATCTGCTAGATGGTTGTGGCTTGGCTCTCTGCACTCTGACCTGCCTTATTGCCGATAGCGTGATACCTGTACAGCGCTCTGCCTGTTTCCCTGACCCATACACAGCTACAGAAATATTGCAACATGTTGAGAGGGATCCCTCTCCTGCACCAAACAGCCGTCTGTGCTGCACGCTGGAAAATATGCCTTGCTCAGCCTACCCATCAATGGTAAAGTCTCATCTGGACAGTTTTTTACTCTAACATCACAGCATTAGAGCTCCAGCAGCATACATTATTGACCATTTGGGTGCATTTAACATGTTCAGTATCTTCTTTAGCTGAAGCTGATGCTCAGATTGCACATCCACTTTGGGTCTAAAGATCAAGTGAATTGCTCTTTTCCAAAGAGAACAATGTTACCTTAACTTTGCATACTTCTCTGCCATGTTTGTCAGGGCTCTATGAAAAAAAATGTGCCTGCGTCTGCTGTTTAGACTTCAGAGGCCTGCCGAATCTACAGCTGATCTGCAGGACAAGAAATATTTAGAAGTTTATGTTTTCTTTGCAACCTGTAAAGTTCTCAAGTTTCTATTCATACGCTGCAACACTGTGTGCCAAATGTCTCTGGGATTCACAGGCTTCAGAGTGGGTGAGCATTCATATACAGCGTGAGACTCCTTTCACATTTGTGATACTGGCAAGTTCATAATGGACCTTAGAGTATTTGAGAAATCAAAAGATACTAGATATAGTGTGCCCTCTTCCTGACCATTCTCATCACATGCCTGACTTCCATCTTTCTTGTTCTCCTCTTCTTTTACAATAAAATGAAATGTTTAAAGTTTGTGTATAACAGATTTAATTTACATAGGAACAGGTGGTATACAGCAGAGGCAGTGCATTCAGCTGTGTTCTTGTGCATATGAATGGACCGCTTCTCTGGTGCCCATCCCGAGCAGAAACCAAACAAGAAAAGATATCTGCCATCAGTTTGGGCTGTTGCTTCTCTTCAATGCCCTTACCTCAAGCTCATGCAAATTCCTGAATTATATTTTTGAACCAGTTTTTCTACCATCGTTTCACCACTGATTTCCTCAGAGAAACTTGCAATGAAGATAGGAATACCTCTTCCTTGCAGGATTTATTAATTTCTTCTTCCACAGACCCATTAGGATTAACGGGAATTGGTGTAATATAGTCCAGTAGTCTACACATGGGAGTTCTCCTCCACACTTCAGCTTGTCCTTGACACACTATGAAATATTACCTTCTGCACCGTTACAATGCTTGATAGTACTCATGCTGCTTTCTCCTCTCTCCCCCACCTCCCCAACAGAGGGTATCATCACAGCTTTCTTATCATTAGTCCTAATTTGCTTACTCAGCTCAGAATATTTTAATATATAGCCAAAATATATGTGGAATGCCTACACTGCATAATGGAGTGATGCAGCGATGCCTGAGCTGGGTTGTTTCCCATAACCCCACGTTGTTCTTAGTGACTGCATATTTTTCTTACTGCCTGTGGTGTTACTTGTAGGCTAAAATGTGATTTCAGTGGGGTTCCTGTTAACCCACCTCTCTTGCTCCCAGGACCCGGAGACCTTTTAGGACCCAGACCCCTTTCTCGACAGGCCAATGCATTACTTCTAAGAATGGAGTCTATCTGTTCTCATCTGAGTTTTCCCAGTGAGGACTGATAAAGCTTTCATTCTTTTTTGTTTCTCCTAAATGGAAATTTAGGTCAGTTCTAAATACAAATTACATTTTTCCTTCTGTTTACACGTGCTTTGTTTAATTTAGGAATCCCATTTTCCCTATTATCTTAATCTGGCATGATGTCTTTGTTTCTACGTACAGCCTTTTTGGCTCATAATCACACTGCCTGCTTTACTAAGTGTCTTGTGTAAACGATTAGTTTTCGCCACGTTATGTGCATTTGCCAACGGGTAGCAACAGGAGATAACTCCATTACGTCTAAATTTCATTGCTTCTTTGGTGAGAGAACTATTTTCAGAGAGGCTGCAACCATAGCTAGAAATTTTGGTATGCATGTGAGTGACTGGCTCCTCATTGCTGCCTCCAGAAGCTCTTCTTTCCTATAGCATGTGTTCCCTCCTAGAGCTGAGTGCAGGCTGCTGCCCCAGAGGTTTTACCACTCCCCCAGTCATTCCTTCTGAATTTCCATCATAAAACCAACTTCAGCTAAACAGGATCTTATCTCTCCAGTGAGGAAGCTTTACAAAAGAAGGAAATGGGAGTATAGATCATGGCTCCCACTTACCATTTATGCTCTTGACATTCCAACTCCCATTCATGATCTTGCCGATTAATTTATCTGGACAGACTGCTGTATCTATGCAGATGTCAGCCGAAGGTCATGTGTGGGTGGAAACTGCCTGCAGGGATAATTCAAGATTAGGGATGTATACGAGACCTTTATGTTGCAGGCTGCCTCTTACAACAGGTTTTTTAAAATACAAAAATCACCTGGGACATGTCTGGTGCCTGGTGCTATAAACCAGTACAAAACATCACTTATTAAAAGGACAAGGTTATGTTAGGACTAAGTCACAATCACATTGACGGGGGACTATGCCTTATGTATTTTCACTGACAGATTTTCTACCTTTGAGACAGTATTTACCCTAATATAAAAATCACCAATTTCAAGAACAGACATAATCTCATTTTCATATTTTAATCATAATAAAATTTCATCAGGTTTCTTCCTTCCCCCAATAAGAAAATATATTTTTTACCTGTATGACAAAAAAAAAAACCCACAAAAACAACAACAAAAAAACCCCTACTAACAGCTGAAGATGATTGCTTGTTTTCCAGACATTGACCATAGTAAACTGAGCAGTGAAAATTAAGCACATTACAATTGCTGGTAATAACTGAATCGTTTCTCTACTCCCCACATTACTCTTTAAAATGAACAGAAAATGTGATTGTAATGGATATATTCTCGCTCCAATGAGCTAGGTAACAATATCAAACTTAGATTGCCTAATGCAAGTAGTCCCTGGATCTTATAAATGCTGTAAGTTGTTGGAATAATTTCATCTGCTGAAAAGCTCAGACCTGCTGATACAGACAGACTAACACAGACTTTTAGCAAGTGCATGAAGCTAGGTGCACAGGAAATTGTTTGAAAGGTGCCATCCATAGGGTGGGAACAACAAGGACTATCAGTCAGAGTTTAATATTTCCTGCTTGCAAGCATGATCACAAAGTACCTAAACATAACTTTCCTGTGTGATTTGAGACGCTTTAGTATAACAAAAAGATCTGCTTGGGATAAGAACCTCTGTTAAGAGCCTCCAAAAGTCCCCCAGCCTTGTGCACAGCCATCTGAAGGGGCAATGCCTTATGACTCTGCATATACTACATGATGTTGATAGGCAATCCAATCTAACATATAAACAATGTAGTCAAGAGAGTCTGGAGAGCCATCTAGCTCTCCTTAGAGCAGATACCTGGATTTGTGTCCAGCTGAAGAGCTTTCTGTACCTTACTGATCTAAACTTAGGTATTTTAATCTGTAGCTCAGTCTCATCCTAGGATCCCATCCCCAGGCCTGGCACTAGTCTACTGTGGCAACCTTTCAGAATGGTGATGTCTGCCCAGAGATATGTGACAACTGCATCAGTGGGCATACTAGATGGAGCAACACCTGACAGAAGAGGAATTTCAGAGATGATGCCAAGGAACTTGAAAAGCTTAATCTAATATTCATGAGAAGAGTCCCTAGTGGCTGTTAAAATTAAACACTACAGAAGCAACTTATCTACCCTTACCAGAGTTCACAAATACCAGCAGCTGAGAAAAAACAGTGAGAGACTTAACGTCAAGAATAGATCTTACATGAATCACTATCCCTTTCCTCTGCTACCATCACCTCTACCACTCTGTCTCAACTGTAATGTCTTAGGAGGTGAACTGTCCATTAATGTGTATTTTCACAGACACTCTTCCATACCTTCTGGGACCTCTTGTGCCGGTGGACTGGAAACTATGTATAAAGTGCATTAGCAAAACTCAGTAATGTTTTTCACACAGATGAAGCTAGTACATAAAAACCAGAGCTAAAAATTCCCGAGTGTAAGGACATAAATGTATTCATGTGTTTCTCAGACCTGACTCTCCATCACAAACATGGAAGATTTCTCTTAACCATTGTGGAAAAAGAGATGCAGGATCTTATAAATGATATTTACAAGGTTTAGTCCCATGTTCACAGACTCTTTGATGCATTCTGGTGATCTTCCACTGCCTATGACTGTGCTCACATGCCAGGCTAGTTTTTCTGAAGAATGCTAAGCCTGTATTATGCAGACCACCTTTTTAAGATATCCTTGTTGTTTTTTGCATTAAAATGGATCATGCAAATTGGAGCAGAATGAGAATCAGTATCACATAATTGCCAAAGGCTTGAGAAAAAATTATGCTTAAGTAAGGGCTTGAAATATGATATTAAACTAATTTTGGTGGTGGTGCTGCTGGTTTTTAAAAAAATTCTGCAGGCAGGCCAAATGAATTGCATTTTAATGTCATTTAACAGACATCAGCTGAAAAGGTTATCTCAATACCATATTGTAAAATACCTTTTCCAAACCTATGAGAAGATTTAAGCTTTATCACTTTTAGGACTTTTAGTCAGAAATAATGTTACTGTGAGGAAGCTGATGGATCATAACTGTCACCCCTTTCCATTTCTCACCCACAGCATTCAATGCTTGGAGCTTTTCCTGGGTGATATCCCATATTATTCCACATTTGCCATGAGGAACTCTGAGTTAAAAGTAAAGAAAGACAGATAATGAGCACAGATGGTAACTTCTTTCCTGTTGAAACTTGTTTCTAATTCAACAGAAAAAGACTTTGTATTCTTCAACCTTTTCCCCCATTCCCTACACATCACTGTTGTAGTGTATTTTAACATAAAATTTGATTTTTTTTTAAGCAGTTGTTATTTATTGTATATCCTATTATTTTAAACATTTAAAACATTGTGTTAGTTTTCAGTTGCCTTCATAATTTACTCTATAAATTTGCAGTCTATTCGCAAAACTTTTAATGTTCTGATATGCTGTCGGTGAGAACATAACGAAGTAAAATTAAAATGTAGGAAGAACATTTTTTCATCTGAAATGTAAGTGGTGATTTCGATATTTGCAAGGAGCCCGCAGGTAGGACAAATCACCTGGAAGAGACTTGAATCCTGTCTGAATGCCAGGCAGGATACCTGGAACATCTCAAATATCCTTGTGCATCTACATTTAACCAAACGACTCTAATCCTTAAATTGCATGTACAGTTATTTATGGTACATTGAGGAGACTGTGGGTGTTCACAGATATTTAACAACAGAAAGATGCTGATCCTTCTCGCATATATACTGTACTGTTATCCCATCAACTCAATACTTTTTCAGTAACCTAATTTATGCAGCTACCAGGACGAACATCTTATTTTCTGTTTACATGAGTACTTGTAGAAGACTTGGAGGAAAGATATAGGAATTCCTATAAGTAAATTCCCATTATACCATATAATTTCCTGCTCCCTTCCTACCCAACTCCACTGCACCTAAAAGCACGTACTATACTGTATTCTGACTGAAATTTTACTAACTAATGCGTTTTGCCACTGCTTATTGTTATGGCACTCTGTTTAAGCTCAGAGCTTTATTTGCGGTTCAGTAAGTATTCTCAAAGCAAATTTAATCTTACCCAAAACATAGCAAAGAGCTGCTCCCTTTTTATTCAGTATCTACACTAAGACCACTCCAAATGGCAACACACGGGTGGATGCAGAATGTGTGTGTGTGTGTGTGTGTGTGTGTGTGTGTGTGTGTATCCCATCCAGCCCATCAACTTCCCTACTATGGTTGCAACACATAACAGTCCAGCTTCTCATCAGTTTAAGTGAAACTAATTGTGGATTGCTGCAGAAAAGGTCTTTCTTCTCCTCTCACTCTGCTTCTTCGCATGTTCATGTGGAGGTCCTCCTGTGAATGATGTGACTGTGCATGTGGTTAGCCACACCAGTTCCTTGCTTTAACTGAAAATTAACTCACTGAACCCACTTTCTGGCTGAAAATTAATCTGGCTGACAATGCAGTTGCATAGTGGCAAATGCAAACTCAAAGGAAAAAAAAAAAATAGAAGCAAAATGTATTTTATGCCCTTAATCAGCAGCTGCAAAGGCAATAACCATCTTTTCAGCTCTATCCTCTGATCTTTTCTTAGACATTACTATCAGTTTCATATTCTCTTTTGTCTTAATTCAGCTATCTGGGAAATAAAATTAAAAAAAATACCAAACACAAAACTGCAGTCAGAAAAGCAAAGATTAGCAATTTACTCATATTTAAACATTTACCTCTTCTCTAGATTTTTCTTCAGATTAAAGCAGCTATGTTTTTAAAGACCTAGTCTATGCTTATTAAGACCTACTTTGCAGGTACTAAATGCTGAAGTGGTCCTTCACCCTCTTTTTCTTTTACCCATCAAATGAAGAGCCTAAGGATTATTTTATAGCTCTTCCTGAATTCTGGTTAGCAACTTTATCAGTTTGGTATCTCTGAGTAGTGATGTGGGTGGTTATTTGCTTTATGGATTCTCGCTTGATTAATGGGTCTTTCTTCTGCTTAAAAATACGTGTCTTCTATAATGTGCAAACAAGAAGTCCTGAATGTCCATCTGCATTCGGTTTTCATCAACGTTCTCTGCAGTTAGTTAGATTTCCCATGATGTAGCCTGTCTGTGTGTGTTTTTATGGAGAGGCAGAGAAGGGCCACACCTTGCGTGAGTGGAGGACAAAACCTCAGGCATGAAGCCTCCTCTGAATTTCAGCTAATCTGGAATAAAATATTTCTATTTGGGACTGTCTGCTGCATACATACTGGTGATTAAATGAAATTTTTAAATAAGATGAAGAGGTGAAAGTAAAGAGAGCTTTTAATTGCACATTTCCATACAGCATTACAAAAGGTTGTTTCATGGATCAATAAAAACGTGTAGAAAACAGCGTTTAGTTCTGGCTGGAACAGACACTGGTGATGTCTCACATACCTGCCAGCACAGGGATCACAACATCTGCTGTGCAGTAACGTTGCACCCTGCACTCAAGGCTCCATCTGCAAGCAAACACAAAAGTTTGCTGAATCTCCCACCTTAGAGTTCAAGATCTCTTTTTGCTCCCAGGCATGGAGTTAGAAGAATATGAAGAGTCCCAGTGGCAGTAAATGACTTTTCTATAAGTGTTGTTTTCATTACACCTTACTGACTGGAATAATAATTAAAAAAAAAATTAAAACATGCAGTTTCTTCCAGCCCAGTCCCATAAAAACATCACAGGTTCACAAAGACAATAAAAAATGCAGGAATTGCTTTTTATATTGGGGTTTAGGGAAATGTGAATAATGTGGGGTTTGTTTTAATTTATAGATCAGGGAGGAGAGGAAAATGCACAAATAAACACAGCTAAAGTTAGCAAAGGTTATTAAAAATTTATACCCTGTGACAATGCTTTTAATACTGTAGCCATCTGTGCTTGTCAGCCTAAGAGTTTAGGCAGACTTCAGCAGTTTTAAGAAATAGGGCTACTTTTATGTGTTTCAAAACATAAAAAAAACCCCAACCAACAACAACCAAAAAAACCCAAACCCAGACATTAGAAATCAAGAATTAACATAACTGAAATAATTAATGTAGCTTTCATATGAGATACCCGTCAAGAGCATTATCATAATAAAGACTTATAAGCTCTGAAAAGACTGGAGATATCTAGTTGAGACAATTTACATAAATATTCCATTATCTCTGGTCTTCATTAATTCACTTAATGGCAATATTGACATGTGGAAATTCTGACAAAAAAAACTCTGATTAATAAAGTTCTATGCACAGGCTCTTTTGACATTGTGGGGCATATTTTTTAATAAGAGCTAATGCTGTCACAGAAGATGTATAAAGTAATTTTTTAGATGCATTTGGAGTTAGGTTTTGTAGTGCTTATATACTGTTTTTGCATGGATTTTCAAAAATAGAAAACCACAAAACAAATTGGTTGTTTGGCTTTCCAGAAGTCAACTCTACTAAGCCTCTAAAAGAAGCAATGTTTTAGGCACTGGGTTGAAGTGTTGTTTTAGTATTTAACTCCTTTCTGCAAGTCCTCCCTTTCCAGTCCAAGGTAGTCTAGTATATAATTGATCTCTATAAAAACACCCCGAGCCACACTTAGATTCCTATCTGCAATTATATTAATAAAGATTCAAAGGGAATGAGAATAGGTAGGTGGGTCCTTTGCTGTCCAACAGAGATATATCACCTTTGTTTCTGGGCAACAGTTTCACTGCAATCCCTCTCCTCCAAGACAGCTATTCTGTTTCTGTGTGCATCCCAGCAGAGCACACCAGCACTCATCACTTTATTTGTCACAGCTCCTGCTTACAGTAGCATATGAAGGCCTCCCTTTTTCTAAGATTGTTGCTCTTTTAATATATGCCTGGCCCATGAAGCTCCCTCTCATTTATTTTTGCATTTTTTGAGGCATTCCCAGCGACAAAATCTCAGTGTGGCTTTTTGATTTGAGTGGTTTTGGATCTTTGGATTTACCATGTATCTAATGGCACCTGAAAAGCTAGGAGCAGGCCATTAAAGTGTTACTGGTTTAGACCTAGATACATAAGGAGATGACAGGAACCTATATGCCTCCGTAGGGGTTTAATATTAAGGTCCCACAGGTACACACAGCAACTGCAGCAAGCAGTTTAAATTCCCACTGCTGGGTATTCACGAGGCCATTTACTTCTTGCTGGCAGCACTGAGCAAATAAACCCTGGCTCACGCCCAAGTCCCATCAGGAGCCACTAAACAGTGAATTCCTGGCTTCTGCAGTTACTGGAGCCTGGTGCCATCAACATACCCAGAGAATACCCACACCATGCAGTGGAAGAGGTGGGATCCTCCTTACTCCCCCTTTGCTCACAATTAACCTCATGGTCAAAATTCTCATACAGCATTTGTAGGGCCAACAGCCAAATCTGCCTCACACCCCTGACAATCTGAGACTGTGTTTTCTGCTTCCCAGCTGTTTGCTGAAACCTATGGGGTAAGTGGGCTGGAAAAGAGTAGAGTTTTGCTCAATTTGTAGCTGAAATTTGGATGGGTGTCAGCATTTTGATAGCGTAGAAGAGCAAGTGCTAATTTTCCAGGCTGAAAATATGCATGTCCACTGTCTTCATACAGATCCTTTATATACCTTCTGCTCCTCTTTCTGGAAACAGCAGGCCATCTTTCTTTCACATCATGAGCAGAAGGGGACAAAGCTGCCTCAACTTCTCTTCCCAGCATCTCGCAAAGACACTTACAGGTGATGCAGCATAGCTGGGCTCATCATTTTCCCTGATGCCTCCGTAGCACTCATTGTTAATAATTAAGAATAAATTTATTGTCTTAACTGTTGCCTGATACCCAGTGGCCTGCAGTTGCCTGGTGATTTTCTTATGTTGTCACTAGGTTCTTTGCCTTTTGTCAAGCTTCTCTGCCCTTCTACAAGTCAATTTTTTTTCTCCCCATGGGTTACCCTGTTGGTCCTCTAAGACACCTCCTTTGGTTTTCTACCTATATTAGCAGACATAGTAAAGTAAAGAAAATAAATAAATAAAATTAGTTAAAAATGGAAATAGATGTAAAGAGACAACAAATTAAGATGGAAAGACAAATTCATCAGAAGTGAGCAGTGTAAAGTTAGAATGGGAAGGCATCTTAGGCATAGAGCAAACCATAACTGAAACCATTCACGGATGATGTAGGACTGATACCCCACAGCTGCTGCACAGACACTTCCCAGGCCCTGTGGTCAGTTCCTTATACAAGAGCCCAGAGTTTTATATCTCTTGTGCTCCTTTTGTAGGATGGATGATCCTTTTCCTCTTGAGGCTTGCTTCACCTCTCAGCACCCTGTGTCTGTTTTCCCATGCCACACACTACTGTGGTCCCTGTTGCACAAGGTTTGGTTTGGTTTCTCTAACGGAAAACCTATTACTATGTGCCAGGATAGTGTAAAGCGTGGCCTAAAAAGCATCAAGTGCAGATGTTAAAGATTTACGTCAAAAAAGTGTTTGTGTTGCATACTGAGCCACTGAAGTATATTGCACGCTCAGGGGACCAGGTGTCAGAGTTAAGCACTGGAGGGACTACATTTTATTGAATTTGTTTCTTAGCCTCCATCAGTCTAAGGGACAGAGTTTGGAAACACAGTCTAAGAGAAAGGTAGAAAGCTTTTCTACCACTAGCAGCAGCCTGAAAAATTATACAGCTTTCTTCAAGTCCTATTTTTCGGGACTTAATTCAGGATTGTGAAATGAAGCAGACAGTAAAAACCACTGGGGCTTAGAAAGGAGAATCTGCCCCTGCAACTATTGCTGATCCAAGAAGCTATCCAGGCACATGTTACACAGATTTTGGTTGCTGAACTAATGTCTGGAGGAGAAAGCAGCAATACATCTGTGACATTTGTTAACTCCTCTTAGAATACACAAGTAACATGGTACATTTTTCTGCCCTGAAAGCATGTTTTCATCTAACAGGGAATAAATACTAATAGTATGGTGACTGTTTTAGAAAGAACAGAGCCAATCCTCTAAATTCATTTAATTCTCCTGAGATTTACAGAACAATAGAGGATTTTATTACTACTGATTTCTTTTTCAACCTGACTTAGTTCAGGACCTATAATTTTCAGGTATGATTGTACTGATGTGATCCTGTTAAGTACCTCTTTTTGTAGGGACATACAGATAAAATTTTTGGATATCTTAACATAACTATACTACTTGTAGTGTTGTGCAGACACCTTATACAGTTCTAAACAGATTGGTTCAAGTAAGGAACTGGTGTAGCTCAGCCTGAGCAGATTAAGCCGACCAGCAGCTCAGAAGAGGTGTAGGTGACAGCTCAACTCCACCTCCTTGCTCAGGTTGGGAGGGCATTTACAACTCAGGCATTGCCTACGAAACAATCCCTAACGGGATCAAAGTCCTTTGTCCTTTTCCTCTACCTTTCCTTTTCAGTTACTCATACTAAAACAGGTGTATTGATTAGGGTGAATCTTTGCTGTGGGCATGTTAAGGACGACACGTGATGCTTTGTCATGTAACAGGGACATCAGTTGTTCAATATATCCATGAATTAAGGAAATAATGAAAATATTGGTTTTGTGTGAGAAGGCAGGGAACAAACACATTTGCTGGCTTTGTCTCTTCCTCCTGTTCACCGATAGATGGTGGCAAAACTCCTTCCTTATAGTCATTGTAGGCTTATGATTGTATCAAGACGTATCACTGCTTCCTCAAGCACTTTTCACTCTCATTCTGTTTTCTGAATATCATCAAATCTTTTCCTCCCTAACACTAGTCTCTCTTCTTTCCATTTTTTTCTTAGTGAAAGCTGTCGGAAGCTTCAACTTCATTTTAATCTCCTTTGCATATAATGCTCTGCCGTCATCTCTTTCTCAAGCAAAGCAGGGAAAAGGGTGCAGTGATTAATCCCTTTAGAGTTCCCCACGTCTGAAACCTGTGGGGGATTAATCATTTTAACAACTGATGTAAGTATGTGGTGGATGTTTTGTGTCTTTAAAGCAAATCTAGAAGATAAACTGCAGCTCAGCCAGACATCACAGCCATGCTTCAGGGATCAGGAACACAAATTCCATGGGATAAATACGCAAGCAGTCAGGGTGGATCAGGTGAATATCTGTGGGCCTCAGAAAAAATCTTCTTGGATAATGGTTGCTGCCTTTTAAAAAGAACGCATTTGGAATAAGGTTACAGTGGAGTGAGCAGAAGCCCATGTTCTTACATCAGCATCACACAGCTCTTTCTTTTTTCCGATGGAAGTGTTTTCACTGTGGTATGGAAAGGGCTTTAAAGGGTGATGCTGGCATTACCAAGCACTACCTTATATCGTGCTTCAGCCGTATCAAGCTGTTGTAACTGTCATGTGTGAAAGTTTATTACAGAAAATTTTGATATATAAAAATACTGGCCTGTTTCACAAAAAAAACAAAACAACAGGTCTTTAGAAAGGAAAGCTGTTCCATAGACAGTATATGAATCTCTTTTTCCCTCAAACTGACTCCTTTAGTACAAGGTTTTCAAGAACCACCATGCGAAGTTTTACAGCCATTTGTTTGGAATATACCAATTTTCAGGTTTTCACTTTGTCTCTTGGAATCTGTTTCCCTTTACCTCTAATCACGTTTTAATTTCATGGGGCCAACACAGTGCAAAATAGCAAAAATGACTCCACTGTAGCGGTGTAACTGTTGCTCAGTAAGTGATATTTAGAGAAGTATTTTGATTTATTCTATAAACTCAGTGGATGGGCATATTTTCTACATTTTGTCAAACCAAGAAAGAACAGCACTGAAGATGTGGGAATAAAAGTTTGAAATACATAGTCAAACACAGCAATTGGAATGGGATGGAGAATAAGAAACAATCGTAATGGCTTGATAAATATATTACATTGAAATGATAACATCATAAATGTCACAGGGCCCTTGTACAAACCTGAACTCTCAAATTTCTCCAGTCTCAGGGCCAGTCATGGAACTCTGAAGTCATCCTCTGAGCAGAGCTGCACTCTCAAGCGCAGCCCCTGAGGGTCTGCAGGAACATGAGAGCATACAACACATTTTTTTCAATGGGCCACTACTAGCACAGTCCTTATGTAAATCTTTAGAAAACTGTTCAGTTGGACACTATCCTATTAAAGGATAACGCAGAGTCAGAAGTCCTTCATTTTCTTACTGTGAGGGGAACCAGGAAAATTAGGACTGATTTATGAATTTATGGAGAAGACCAATCAGTTGGAATACCATTAGATCTATTAATTGACGAGCACTCAGAAGAAAATAGATGTGTTAGGACATTCCACTACTAACAAGAAAAAAAAAAAAAAAAAAGAATGATTTGAAAGATTATGTTTCCCTCACCTTTTTTCTCTTTATGGCAAAATTGTTATGTATTTGTTTTTGCTAGTAAAGAAAAAGGCAGTTGGAGACGTATAAGAATGAGCCAAGTGGAGGTTTATAGCCTTGGTAAAAAGCAGAGATTTTAGACTAAAAGTTGGCCCAAAACTTTGTCCTGCTGGTAACAAACAGGAAAGAAGTGTGGAGAATGTGGCCACAGGTGGCAGTCTGGGCTGCAGGGACTGTGGGATGACTGAGTTCAGCATCCAGAGGAAAGCTAGAGGAACGAGGACACTGGACTGTAGGAGAATAGGCTGTGGCTTAAGAGACTTTGTAGGCAAGGAAAAAAAACATCCTGCTCTTCTTGATGAACGAGAATATTCACAGAAACCTCCTTTGCTAAGCAAAGAGTTTCTTAATGAACTAATAGTGAAATGGAGGTGGAAACAAGAGCATAAAGGAGGAGTATAAAAACACTGCTAAGGCAAAAGAGGATGAAATCCGGATGGCCAATGACAAAATTAACTAAAACTAGTAAGGCAGTTCAAGGGGGACAGGAATAATTGTGTAAGTGGGCTAGTTCAGAAGTGAGATATATTCAGACCCATGTGGCCTGATGGAAATTAATTCAGTGCACTGATGTAATTGCAAGATCGCTGTCTCCTACCTTCAAAAATTATTGTTATCAGGGGCAGTCCCTGATGGCAGGGGGAAGGCTAACGGTACACCTATCCTTACAAAATGTAAGGAGAGGGTTTGAGGAACTGCAGACTGGTGTATGGGCAGAGAGGATACACCTGAGGACACTGAGAAATCTGGCTGATGTCCCTGTGAGGCCATTCTACTTAATCTTTCAAAGATCACAGAGCTCAGAGGAAGTCCTCGATGAAGACAGGCAAGTGTTGAATCTACCTTCAAGGGGGGCAAGAGAGATGAGTTGGTGAACTACAGGTGTGACAGCCTCACTTTGGTCTCCAAGAAACTCATGTAGCAAGTCCTCCAAAGAAAAGAAGAAGATTGGGAACAGCCAGATTTAACAAGGGTAAATTATGCTCGACCAATCTGATTGCTTTCAATGACAAAAGACTACCTATGATCCACTTCATGGATGAGGGGAAAACAGAGGGGCTGTAATATATCTTGACTTTGCTAAAACTTTACATAAAACTCTCCCACCACAGCCTCATTGATAAGCTGAAGAAGTACAGATTGGCCAGACTGTTAGATGAGCTGACAATTGTCCAGACCGCTGGTGTCACTGAGTAGTGATCAATAACTCGATGTCTGTTTGGCAGCTGGTAACAAGTGGAGCATGACAGACATCAATACTCGGGCCAATACTGTTCAATATGTTCATCAACTGCCTAGATGTTGAGAAAGTGTGATTCCTCAGCAGATTTCTGAATGATTCGAAGCTAGGGGAGAAGGAGTTGGTAAATGAACTGTAGATCTTCATTTCAGTGAGACCTTGCTAAAATTAAAGATTAGATCACCAGGGAATCCTTGAAGTTCAGCAAAGAAAAGTGCAAAGACCTGCCTCAGGACAGAGCATACCTGCCTATGCATTGGTACAGGCCAGGAACAAACTGGCAGTTCTGCTGAAAAGGACCTGGAGAAACCGTGGATGCCAACACACATACACGCCAAAAGTATGTTTTCATTGTGAATGAGACAAACCGCACACCGGGCTGCACTAGGAAAAGCACAACCATCAGATCAAGGGGAGTTACAATCCCTAATTGCTCAGTACTAGTGACACCACACCAGGAATACTGTGTCTGGTTTGGGCCTCCTACTTCAAGTGGGACGTTGAGAAACTGGAGGCAGTTCAGTAACATCTCCAGGGAGATGCGGAGGAGGATTTTTCCCTCCTGGGTGATGCCTGCCTGGCCAACAAAGACTCTTTGGGTGCCTTATCAGAACAGTGAGCACACTAACGCTTAGCCTAATAGCTTGTTAATGCCTAACTATCTTTCGCTTGTGTTAGCTACTGAGTGCTTTATACTTATAAGCTGTGTATATCCTGCTTGCAGAGTGTCTTTGAGCCCAGCTAAAGATGCCTGAACAAAAAGACTCAAATGAGGGGCTGTAGCAGAGTCCAGAAATTATTTGAGAGACTATGGCTTGTGACAAACTGTGTCCCTCTTGGTGAGAGGGCCAAATGGAAGGGGTAAGTGATATACTACGAACCCTATTTGAGAAAGGACAAAACCAAATTCCTGATGTCCGACCTGTTTTCTTTCAGACCACCTGACCTTAGCTGTATATATAACTGTTTGCTACAAGTACAAACCAGCTACTCTTTCCATTACAACTACTGAAATGTATACAAATTTCAATTTTTTTTACAAAGGTCACAGAAATCAAATGCTTCAGCTTCCCCAGTGGAGTGAGGGGTAAAAAACATCCCAAGTATCACAATTTTCCCTCTCCCAGGACAGATAAGATTGTGTCACAAAGCTCTTTAACTGACAAGTTTTGATGGTGTCCATCAATATCTTGGTAATTATAAGACTGAAAAGCAAGGACAGGGACTGAAGGAGCTAAAGGGTTCTGTTTTGCTCATGGCAGCATCACCACATGGGCTTGGACTGGGTTGGATGGGCCACGCTTAATGAGCCAAAATGGGTTGTCTGTATATGGGTTCATTAGTAGAAGGGACAGATATGTGGTAAAGCATTAGACATTTTTGAGAAGAAATGTGGCATCGATCTAAATCCAGCAATGGCATTGGGCCTAATAATTTGGGTACCTAACTCATATATACTGAAAATTGCAATATTATTGTTTAATGACAGTTATTGCCCATCACTGTGCTATTACCAAATCTACATAACTGCCCAAGAAAAATGCATCCATGTTTCAGTAGTCTTCTAAATAAGGTCCTGACCACAGATTGCAATTATATCAGTCTACTAAAAAGAAAAAAGTGGTATTTAATATACTTTATGAGTATAGCTTCAGAAAGAGCTAATGAAATCTGACCACAACTACTTTTTTTTTTTTTTTTTTTTGCTTTACTTTGCTTTGTAATTGAACCTTTATGTTACTGAATCACATTACTAGGAAAAATTTGTTAATGTTCTAAGGTCTGAATTCTCTGTGTCTGCTCCACTTACACTCAATTTAGAGTAAGATCCTGTTATTTAATATCATACATACTTTTTTTCCCCCCTACATCTTCTATATCTGTCTTTCTGCCTCTGATTTTATGTGGACTTATTGTGAGGTGTGATTATCTGAAGACTTTCCTCAAGGTGCTATACTTACTTTCATAAGGCTACATGTTCTCCATGTTTTCCCATGCATAAGCAATACCAAATTATATGATTG
Organism: Aptenodytes patagonicus; assembly: GCF_965638725.1. Lineage (NCBI taxonomy): Eukaryota > Metazoa > Chordata > Aves > Sphenisciformes > Spheniscidae > Aptenodytes > Aptenodytes patagonicus. The sequence goes on from NC_134981.1 coordinate 6,089,833, forward strand.
GTTTTGATCACTTTTTTTTTTTTTTTTCTCACTGGTCTAACTTTTCTATTATAACAAGATATATAGAAGTATGTTGTCTCTTGCCTGTAATAGTTACTGTAACATTTATGTAAGAATATCTCATTGGAAGTCAGCATTTGGAAGGGGAATAAAGCCTATATGGAAGTAAGGTCAGAGGTATGATGAAAAGAAAGTCAGGTTGAGAGCTGTTAAAAGCTTATCCTCTCCTTTAAGCATCTGAACACAACTGAATTAACAAAAAATAAGGTGCTGTATATTTGCATGGGTAGGAAAACATACATGACTCAAAGAACCATTGGCCATTTCACGTAATCTGTCACAGTAAGAAAATTTAAAAAGCATCAAAATTATACAGCAGAAGATGTGCCACATTAAATCACTAGCTTTAGGTATCTTGAAATGTTTTGCAGCTTTCTTCCCCAAACCCTGATGTGAACTACTTAACCCAAGGTTCACAGTATCTAATTACTGCTCTCACCTACTCACCTCAAGTAGCTCTAAAAGCATCAGTGCTCTGAGAGCTGTACCTGCACATTAGAGATGTGATGAGAAAGAAAAGATAAGCAATTTACATTTCAAATGAGGAGTAATCTGTCCCACACTTGGTTTTGCAATCAGCTTTTTTCTCCCTCCCCCCAATAATTTAAAAAAGCTTCATGTATGACATAGTTTTTCTGTAAGCAAATAATTTCAAGGTCCCATTCTGATTAATTAAAGAAAATTGAAGAAAGCAGCATTAAGTTCATGTAGAAAAGTGTGCATTTTGGTATGTATTGGTACATGTGATGGCAATCATATTTTCATTAGATGTCAAAGAACAAACACTAGTAAGATAAGAAATGAAGAAATCAGGTATTATATGACTGTATTTTCTTTTTTACTTCAATTAAGCACTATAAAACAAATACCAGGACTGCATCATAAAAACCAGAAATCTGAATATATATCAATTTCACACTTAATTTCTGTTTCAGAATCAGCTTTATAATGTGTCTCTATAGGAGAGACAGATAAGTGTCTTAAACAGGAGAGACAGATAAGTGTCTTAAACTCAACATCTTGATTCTTATCTGTGATACAGAGGACAATAGAAAAGCCAAAGTCAAAGATGAGAGTCGGTGAGACTTCATAATGCTTATTTTACAGAGCACCTGAATTTCTCTCTTTCACATATTTAGTAAAAGGGCTGGGACGAATCCCATGGAAACAGAAAGCTAAGACTGAAGTCCTGGGTCACTGATCATAAGTCATTCATTCCAGTACCCTGATATGGAAAAAACTGTATAACATAATGCTGTTCAGATATTTACAAACTTCTTTTTTTTGTTCTGGTTCAACCCTTCGTCTGAAAGCTGCTTGAAAATCTCAGTGCTTTGATGTTTATAAACCTTTAAAATTTCCAGCCTACCTATATTTGAAGTCTTCTGGTCCAAGCTCTCACTCAAATCAGAGCGAACTCTAATGTTAGATCCAGTTGCAATGTTAGATCAGGCTGCTCATGATCATAGCTAGTCAATGTTTGAATATCTGGGTAGCCTGTTCTAATGCTTGACCACCTTCACTGTGAAGAATTTCTTTCCTTAATACCTAACCAGAATTTCCTTTTGTTACAATTTCTGTCCATTGCCTCTTATCTTATAGTCTACAACTATGACATGATAACCATAAAAATTCTAGTGATGAATCTTGTCTAGATTTCTAACTTCTCTCATGATTGAAGTTAATAATTAATGTAATGTTACAGCGCGAAACACAAACTCATTCTTCAATGATGATAAAGTAAGATACTAGGTGGTTTTTGTGATGTCACCCAGTGTGTTTGCTAATACTTGAAAAGGTGCTTGGTACATCGAGCTGCTCTGCTAGGGACAATCCATTGGAGTTTTAAGTAGCTGAGAGCGCCACAAACCTGTTAGTAAAGTAATATAAGTCATCGTTACAAACTGTAGCTTGCAGCAACAAGAGTTTTAGAGGTACTGAATGTTCACAGGAGAGAAGATGAGTGCTCGGCATGTTCTAAAAATCAAATACATGTATGCCTAAATAAAGAGGTAGGCACCCCACAAACATCTTGTTTGAACTTTTGGCCAGTGTGTTTTCAAGTAAGCTGCACTCTTATCTTCTTAATAACATTTACAGGATGAGTGAATGGGTGTCTGGCTTGTCTCGGTGTCTTGCTACTGAAAGTTTATGCAGCAGAAAAAAGGTCAATGTATTCGTCTATGAATCACAGCAGTGGAAAGGAAAAAAAAAAAAAAAAAGAAAAGCAGGGATTTTCTTGCATTGCTGGATTTACATATGTCCTTGGGGAACAGACATCCATGTGCCAGCTGCAGACTTGTCTGCTGAAACCAGCTAGCTTTGCCTGTTAATACACAGCTTGCTTAGAGGAAAAGGTCAAGGCAACTTGTATTAATTATGACTTGTATTAATTACATAGCCAAAGTTGCGCAGTAGCCATTCAAAAGCACCTGTCCATAGCAAAGGCTGAGGTTTGGAAAAATGAAACAGTATTCCAAACAAAGCCAATTATAATAAATATCTTTTAAACTAATGCTGATGTGACATTAATGAGATATACTGTCAGTATTGCAACTACTTTTGGTTTGTTTAGCCTTCTTAGCAAAGTTTATCTGAGAATCTCAAAGAGATTAAGGTCATTAATCACTTAGACTTCACAGAAGCTCTTACAATTTTCTTTTGTTTAAAATTCAGATGACTGAAACTTGCTGAAGGTTGAATTAGTGGCAGAGCTAGAAAAATCACCTATAATCCTTACTTCAGTACTTCCCATGGGTCAGTAGTATATACTCATGCACCCAGTATTGGTATCTATTTTCATTTCTTCAAGTTCAAGGTGTCTTTTTAGTCACCATGGAGCAAGAAAGAGGATCCAGTGGAGCAGATGCAGTCAGCAACAGTTTGTCAGAAAAATGCAAACCAGATCACTGGAAAAAAACAAATGAAAATGAGACATTTGAGTCTTATTTACTTCATACTGTTTTTTTATAATTAATATGAAACAAATTAAAAACAAACAAAAATCTTTCCTTGGGGTCGGTTGTAGCCTATTTTTGTTAAGAAAGTGTTTCTTCTAAACTCTCATGAAGAAAACAAATATACTAAGGATAACATATTAATGCTAGTCACTAAGGTAGGCTAAAAAATTCTCTCTAACATGATTACATCGATTCTTCCTGTTTGTCCTTTATAACTGCATTAAAACTATTTCTCAACCATGTTGTATAAATATTTTTGTAGTACAGAAAGTTTTACATATATAATTAAAGATCACTATTTTCATTATAAGTAAAAAAGACTTTTCAAAGAAGCTAAAAAAACCAACACAGAATGACTGAAAGCATAATTAATTAATCTGAATTTTATACAAATGCATATATTTAATTTCCAAAATGCAGTATAATATGACCTCTGATGCAATATAAATCCGGCCACAGGACTTCATTCTGTACCCGAGCATAGAAATTAGTAACTGGTTTTTGGCTGGTGAACACTTAATGTGAAGACAAGCAATCATTCCACCTTTGTATTTTGTTTCCACAGCCAATCTGACTGTTAAATCTTATGCTTTAATCTTAACTTGAATTTATTCTGCTTTTTCCTCCCAGTGGGACTGGCTGGGATATTTTCAGCAAGACAGTTTAAACTGGCAGTTCTGTCACCACAGAAGTAGGTCACAAGCTCTGATGGAACAAGTCCTGAAGTCATGCCTTTTCCTTTTTTTTTCAATATAAGGAAATGCAACTTAAATATCCCTTGGACTTTTATATAGGAATACAATATTTCAACAACTTTCTACTTGGCAAAGTGTTCTGATGTCCATCCATTCCTACAGAATTTGATAACAGTGACAAATTTGCTCGGCATAACTGAGATACACTCAACATGTCTACTTTCAGCTGTGGGTTTTTGTCATTTTCTCTCCTAGGGAAACTCCGCCCTAGAATAGCGAAGCTCAAATTTTCTTCACATAAAGGAATTTACATTAGCGGGAATCATCTCTCCTTTAGTGACTTATTTTAAAGACATCATTTTGGTTTCTGTTGTAGTGAGTAGAGAAAAGCAAGAGACACTAATGAGTTATTTTTCTTACCTCTTTTTTGCATCTAACAGTGGGAACTTGGACAAGCAGTTTAGGAAAAACACCTAGTTTTAGATGGCTTTAACTGCATGAACTGAGCCAGATGTTAAATCAGCCCTGGGTATTTTGTGATAGAAGATAGAAGAAATCTCTTTGTCTCTTAGAATGTCATATGGCAGGGTTTTGCTTTTTTTTTTCCTTCAAGATTTTTCCTTTGAAGAGCTGTGTAATTGAATTTAGGCTTCATAGACAAAGCCAGTGACAGAGAAAAAGGTGCAGTGTCTATAGCTGTAGGATCAATGTATTATACAGTAAATGTAATCCTGTTATTTTACCCAGATACTTTACTTCTCCAGCTGAATTAGAGCAGTACATGCTGCTGGAAATTAATAAACCAATGCAGGCTACCAATTAAAAGCTGATAAATGTTGTTTGCTCTGTCCAGTTTATCACATGGTCACTTTAATCCATCCAAAATTATCAACAGTTACCAAGCCCTTGACAAGCTGTGTTTTTTCTTTATCTGACATTCTATCCCTATTACCGCATTTTGATTGAGCATGGGATGTTCTCCCATCCTGCATAAGTGTGTTTCCACATACAGTTGAACGAACCATTCATAGAAGCAAGAAAACCAGATTAGCAAATGCCAGACTGCCTCATTACAGTCAATTGGCTGAAAGACTTGGTGCAGGCAAAGCCTTCCTTTGCCCCGGTAACAGCAAAATTTATGCACTGGTTGGTGATTGTGAAGAAGCCAGAATCTTTCCCTATTTGCTTAGTTCCTTTATTTGGATGGGGGACAAGGAGGCAGTTCATGCTATGGCATTGCACGGTCAGTAGAACGGTCAAGCTGAAATAAGTTTTACACCTAAACTACTAGCCTATTTTCTGCACCCTTACTTCTCTCCCCTGCCACCCCCATGGCTCACTAATAAACTGGCATTCCTAGTATGAAAGACACCTGGAGACGGCAAGGCAAGCAAAAGAGTCTAGACTCGAGGAATGGGTTAACATTTGTTGTTTTAAGTTGTTTCATCTGTCATTTTCTCTCCGTCATTCTGATACCACAGAATGATGCAACTGCAGGCCAAGGAGCAGACTCCAACATCACTGAAATAAAATTCTAGACAGAGAAATACTGTAATGCACTTAAGCATATTCTGCACAAAGATGAGCTGCGGAGATGAGCAGGAGGCATGAGTAACATGACCTAAATCTATAATGAAAGCCTGCACATCTACAATGCTAAAAGCTTTCAGTGAGTATGACATGAATTCCAGGGCACTGAATTACATCATCTCTCTGTACTGTTTTTTAGTAAGACTTGATAAGTTTCCATTAAATGGATGAAAATTACTGCATCATGTTCCACCCTAGCAATTACTGAGGTAAGAGAGCAGCCTGCGAAACAGGCAAAATGTTAAGTTGAAAAGGGTACATGGGCAAGTTCTTTAATGAAAAACATAAAGTGTGATTTGGGAGGTTTGAAATTCTACTTTTTAAGTATAAGAAGAGAGTATCATCACTTTTGTGTTTACGTGATTTGTTTTGTTGTGGACAGCACTAGGAGTCACATAAGACATTAATTGACTTAAACTGCCCTTTAATTCTATGCCAGTTTGGAACAGCTATAGATTATCAAGAAGACCAAAGGGGCTTGTTTTCTCCCCCGTGTTAGCAAGAGCTGGCTGGTCTGTGTTTCCCGTGTCATTTGAGACTGGTGGAGCAGTACAGTTCCTCTGTCCATTATTTGAGACAGGAGACTGATACTTTTGCACTGGTTCTATTCTAAAGAATAGACTTTAGTCTGCATTTGCACCAGGACTAACTGCAGGAATTGCATGTCTTTGCATCAGGCATTTGGCTTCAAATTAGAGCCAGTCCATCTCCCTCAAGTTTATGTGTCAAGAACGCTGATACTTCCACCTTGAGTCAGTTTCTTTAAAATATCAGTGAATAAGGAATGGAGTACATATAGGTAATGGAAAAGGATTTGGGAAACACAATGAAATTTCTTGAGGCTGTGCTGGAATGAACACAAAACATTTACAGAGCTGCAGATAAGCCTGGAGAGTCAGATAAAGCTAGAAACAAACACAGAGAACAAGATTCAATTAGCAGTAATTTGGAGTAGAAACTAATCTTCAGTTGTTACCATTAAACAAGTCTTGAGTGAATAGCAAGAATCCATTTAGCTTTTCTGAATTATTACCTGCAAAGTCAATAGGTGTTTATTATCCTAGTGAGAACAGGCTTGTTATCAGTCCCCTTTCTTAACTCCTAATGGAACCAGCTGTTTATTTTGGATAATGGTGCACTTCACAGCACATACCAAACCTTCATGCTGAGTTGCAGTTACACATATCACATGTTCCCTTGTTCAACCAAGAGCTGAGTTTGTTTAGATGGCGTGAATGATTTCACACACAGCCTCAGAAATGAGAAGTCAGTAGGTGATAAATCAGTTCTTTCTCAAACTTTACAACTGTCAAAGTACCAGGTTGTGAGGTTTTTTTTTTTTGTTTTGTTTGGGTTTTGTTTTTTTTTTATCTTGGAAAGCAAAACGGTACACAATTTAAGTGAAGCATGGGGATACTGAACATAAAGAGATAAGCTGTTCAGCAAGGGATTTCTCTAATTAGTTGTCATACATTCCACTAATATTACAAGGGATATGCAAGATAGCTTATCAGGTTACCCTCTAACTGACTTTCATACGTGATACACTAGGAACTCCAGAGACCCCATTAAAGAATAGGGTAAATTTTTGACACTTCGTCTAAAGACAGACGCTTTCAGCTCCCTCATTCCCAGAGGGGAACCTGAAACCCTGTGTGAAGGATCCCTGGGTGGTCTGCAAAGCGTGTCTGATGTCTCAGTGGTAGCCAGGTCATTCTGGATCAGTTCCCACCTCCGTGGCTTCAGTATGCTCCTGCAACAAACAGAGACAAGTGGGGATGAACTGAGTCTGACGTGATTTTCTTTATGCAACAATAGAAGAAAGCAGCTCATTTCATAAATAAAGAAGTTTCCAAAGTTAAAACAGGCACATATGTTATTGATGTTACACAACTGAGAAAGTTTGCTCTTTAATGGTGAAGGAAAAGAAAATAGCATTTTCCCAATACTTCTATCTTTATTTTTTTGCTGAGGTAAAGTACTCAGAATGCATGTTATCGGTATAGTTTCTACTTTTTTCTGTCTTGCCCCTGGATGATTTGCTAAACTCAAGAAAAAGGTTAATCTGGAGACTCTTTTTCATAGGCCTTACTTCGGAAACTGCCAGTGCACAGAAGGAACTAACAACTGGAGAAACAAGAGATAACATCATGTTAAGACTCTCATGGCAGGAGGAGAAGTCTGAGTTCAGGTTCCTTCCCTAAATCTGTTTTTGCATTTTATGTGATTCAGCCAGCAGAGACAGTGATGTAAATGGGAACCAGTGATGTTAGTTAATTCCCTACTGAAAGTTGTGGACTGGTTCAAATCCCACCTAAACTAAAACAAGTCTCAAGCAGAGCTTGAAAGACTCCTTTGTTTCTATCCCAGATGATTATATAGAATTTTTCATTCAACACTCTTAAGTAATATAATTGTTTATGCAGATAAGTTGGCTAGCTCATATTGATAATTATATTCCTGTAAAATAGAGTAAGGCAGCCAAGACAAATACCAGAGTTTAAATGAAAGAGAAAAAGACATAAACAAATGTGGCTTATACAACTGACATATCTATGTTATTTAATTTTGTTAAGTAACAAAACAAATTCAAACCAAGCAAAAACAAGAGTCACTCCAGCAACATAAAATGTTCTGAAATGTCAGATACTACCACTTCTAATTAGAGTAAAGGAAGTCGTCTAAAACATGATAATTTTATCGCAACCACCTCTATCCAAGTGCATAACTAACAGCACATACAAACCTTCAAATACATTTTAAAATATAAATTCACTTCTATATCATTTTTCTAAAGCAACCAAAGTACCCAGAATACTTCCATGCTTGTGTAGTGCCTACTTCAAATTTATGTTTTGAGCAGATGAAAACATTCAGCGTTGTTTGGCTCACATTCACCAGAAGTCAGCTCTAAATGTGACAATACCTGAAGAAGGTCCTTGCTGTCTGTTAGCAACGTTTGAAACAGTTTATAAAAATATGCTTGTGTGAAGGTATTTCACGATAAAGAGGCAGTCTTCATCTCTTCTAATCATTCTGACCTCTTGAATCCTATCCAAGGGGTAACTGGAGAGGTCAGGGAGCTTAAAAGTTTCCCTGAGTGAGGTATCTAGGACAGGAACACCTTATTCAGACTTGATCTGAAGATCCTGAAGTTTACCTGAAAATCTGCATGTTATTCTATGAATAACAAGAGCTGCTGTTCCTCTTGTAGATCAGATAAGAGACAAGATCCTCTTGTAGCTTATCTAGTTAGGTTCATCACTGATACATTTGGCTTCAACTCTGCTTTACCAGCCTTACTTACACACAGTCTATGAACATCAGGAAGGGAAGATGCTGCTTTGTGTACTTTCTTACAGTCAAAGGTTTCAACAGATCGCAGGTATCACCTTCCTCATGGCTTCTTCTCAAGCCACAAAATCCAGAATTAAATTGCTTGTAAACAGCATAATTGGGAGATGGAGTAGATTGTTACCCGCAGAGCATTACTGTCTGGTTGGACAAATGTGAGGTTTGGAGAAACTATGTGGGGTCATACTTGATCCAGCTGAAGATGCTGCTGCAAGGATCCCTGCAATGGAAACTCCTGTCACTGTCTGGACAGGGATTGACCACCCTGTTGGAAAGATTGGATACCCCAAGTCAGCATTGCTGTATGCCAAGGTCCCAATAAATTAGCTTTTTTTTTTTTTAAAAGCAAACATCCTTTGCATGAGTGTCTGTGCAACACCTGCACCTTCATAATGAATCTTCACTCTGTATTTGCTGCACATGTGCAGGTCTACTGGCTGGTGGACAAACAGGAGATCCAACTGGCTTCATACCAAACCTACCATGTACTGGCGCTTCCTCTGCTTCCCAGCCTGAGATCAAAGATGTGAGCACAGGGTGTCCTATTTTAACATGTCTTTGAACTTTATGACAGGTTTCAGCACAACAGAGTGAGATTTTTAAAAACTTCTGCATGCTTACTAGTTTACTTGGCATGCATTTTCACAAATACCTTCTCACCAGCCATTTCTCATGGTGAAAACAGATTTTAGGGGTTATTACGTGAAATTTTCTACCATTAAAGAAACATCTTCACTTAAACTTGGTGCTCTCATTTTCTGATAGAGTCTAGTCAAAAAAGTTGTGTTGATCTTTTGTCAATGAAAACTGCATTTCTAATAGCAATCACTTCAGCATTATAATATTTATACTATAATGAATGAAATATAAGCTCTCATGGCAAACTCTCAAAGTATGATTTTTCATGAGGTTAGAGGAATGATGAAACTTCACTTCAATTTCATTCTGACTGAGTATCTGATTTGGCCATCAATCATCACAAGAACTTAGCAATGTTTTGCTAAGACCTCATTCATTGCAAGGGAAAGCTAAGCTGCACCTTAAACACAAAAAAAAGTATTTTTCTGTTGCCTCTCCACAATAAAATGCATTCACAAATCACCTAGATTGCTGGCTATAACATGACAACTCATATTAGAATTCGCTGTATGAAAGAGAGACTGCTTTGGAAATATGCTCTATCAAACCCCTGCTTTGTGAAATGTGTTTAACATCTACAGGGATTTCACTTCATGTTTAATGACTGTTATCTGCTGATATCAAACGCCTTGTTTTGGACAAGTAGCTCCAAACTCCATATGCAGATGAATTTCCATCTCATGCCATTGTTGAAGTACTGGCTAAACATTGTGAAGGGAATCAAAATAAAGAAGAAAAACATATTGACTATGGAGTAACTATGATTTTTTGGTGATAGTCTGTAGATGTGGATCCTTCAGCTAAATCATATTGCAAGGACTTCTGGAGAAAAAAAGGCTGCAGAGCATTTGGTGTCATTCTGTCCTTATGTCTTAAAGACAGATTGGCAAAAGTGTGCAGGTAGTCCTCGACGTCAAAGCCATGACATATACATACAGTGACCTCTGTATGTTCAAAGTATTTTGCCTAACTGTTGTCAGCAAACTGAGCAAGTTTTTCTCCTAGCTTTGCCGTGAATCCAAAATTTCTCACCCAAAGTCAAACTGTGTATTCATTGTGTAGCACTGAACTTTACAGGTTATCAAAAACCTTGAAAAAACATCTTCAAAAAACCCTCTCATGCTTTAAAAAGGAAAATCACTCTAAAAGTTATTAACATCTACAATACTACCTACCTTTAAAAATGCATGTCTTCAAGTCTGCTTTTGGAAGCATTCAGATATGTACCAATTTTTTTCAGAAATAGGAGTCTATGGAAGGCACCAAGATTTCGAACCTTGACCAGATGAAAAGTTGCTTAAGCAATGAGGCTGACAGCTAACAAGCTGATCACTAGCCAGAAAGCAAGCTGTAGGACAGTATTTGGAAATTTATGTTCTTCTAACAACTTTGCCTTTGATTGTACTTATCCACTGACACATTTGAGTGTATTTATCAGATGCTACAGACAAGTAGAGAATAAATAGACTTGCAATATTTCTTTAAAAGAGCATGTATGGCTATAAGTATGGAGCAGTGTCATAAACACGTCTCTTGCAATCCTCCCTGCTGAAGATAATTATTCAGAGACAATTCCATATTTATGAGAAACCTCATAATTTCTTTCTCCTCTCATTTCTTGCTCTAAGAACTTAGCTAACTTTATGAGAAGGGACATTTCTCTCTGTCTTTCTGAGACAAACACACACAGTTAAATTTGTAGGTCACATCTTCTCTAGACTATATAACCTGCTTGATCTGGTTTATTCTTATAAATTCAGCAGTACATCACCAAAAAACATACAAACAGATGTATGGGACAAAATAAAGAAATCCTCTGTGCATCTGCCTGTACTTTATAAACGAAGCTTTCTGTCTAGATATCAGGAGCAAAACCTCTCTTAACTCGGAGTCTAGACTTCACCCTGCTCCTGCACGTGGCACAAAGAGCTCCATCACGGCTCCCGTAGCATCATGACTTTCCTTACTGGTGTTTTGCCCCGATTCCTGCCAGCCTCCCCCCTGCTGGTGACCTTATCAGCCTCATTTCTTCTCCCCTATCACACTTGCAACTTTGAGAGCTTTTTCTCCTTCAACCTGATGACATGGACAACCTCATTTTCCTTCTGTTAGAAGGACCGCACGTGTGCCCCATCAAACTGTGCTGCAGGGTGTGTGTGGGCTGTGACTGGTCATTTGAGGCAGTTGAAGTACTGCCAGGGGGATTCTTTCAGAAGTAAAATGCATCTATTTTTATGCAATTATGGGAAACAGATGGGTTAGAAACTACCATCAAGTTTATTTCTCAGCGTGAGTTCTTAATTTTAAGCAGATATTTGTGGACTGCATCCACCTTTCTCCATCATTGCTAATATGAGGTGGTTTTTTTCCTCGAAAAATAAAATCCATCTGTTCTAAAATGTGGGATATTATTATGCATGAACAACACAAACTCAGTGCAGCTTCTTAAACAAAGAATCACAAAAATGGGAATATACAACCAGAGCATTAATAATTGTTTCCTTAGTATTTGCATATTTTCCCCAAAACGGTGTATTATATTTATTTCTTATACATTCAAATTTTAAAATGCTCATGAATATTTATTTACTTTTCCTATCTGTTGTCACAGTTTATTTGAGTTATTTTTTTTCTACCAACAGATAACTTGGCATTTCGTTTTAGATGATAACACTATCTAAAAACAAGCTAAAACATCTAGGCAATATACTATGATATCATAAAGGGAAGAGAAAACTCATGGAATTAAATGAAAGAAAAATTCATAAAAAGGCTGGCAGGGGGTGGCATACAAAGATCAACCAGTTTTGAATGGTTTTAATTTCAGATTCATCCATTTGCTTGATACTCACAAAGAGCACAAACTTGAGATATTGAAACAGTTGGCCCATGTATGGGAAGCTCAGCTGGTCTACTCAGAGCTACTGCCAGATTCTACTTCCTGACACCATTCAAAGAGCTTGGAAAGAAAAGCATTGGGACTGAAAGAGAGTTCAGCACTATTTGCTTCATCTGATGGGGCAAATTCCACTCAACTGTACTCAACAGTTCCTATAGTATCCTGTAGGTATGCCATATTTATGCAGTCATTTAATGAAAAGAATATAGCTATGCTGAAAGGAACTAGAAATAAGAATGGAGAGCTAGAGATCTGTCCAGTTCTTTTCCTTTTGAAAGCTAGGGAGAGGCTTTCCATGCTTGCATAGCTCTGACAACACCCTCTCACCACGCTCTGCAAGCCCGTGTCCCATCATAAACACAAGGATGTTTTCCTTGTTTTGAAAGTCGTTCCTCATTTGTGTGAAGTCACATGTAGAAATGAAGCCAAGATGAAAAAATCTGGGTTCTCTTGAGCCTTCAGTCCTGCTACAGGAGCCCAGATTGTCTTTAGGCTTGGAAAAGGAGGTGACAGCTTATGACAGCTACTGTTAAGCTAAGTAAGGAGTTTCCTACACCTGCACGAGAGGAGTCAGCAACCAACCGTGCCAGTTCTCCAGACAACTGGCTGTGTATTAAGGAAACGTCTCCCGAACATAGGGCAGAACAGCTTTGGTAAGGAGCAATGTGGTTGTAGTGGTTGTCTTTGTTCAGCCTTTGCGATATGAGGTTCCTCTTGTGTCTGGAGTTTCTGTAGATTTTGTAAGCCTTTGTGTACCTCCATGACATACTCTGCATAGTTTCTCACACGAAATAAACAAACAGGAATAAAGATAAGTTATAAACAAAGGAGACAGTATGATGACAAAGTGAGACTGTACACAGTTTTACAGCTATCTAAAATTTATATGAGGTAAACCAATTGTTCTTAAAATGAGGCACGTGCCTTTGGTAGAAGACAATTTGGAGAAAGTAGATATTCAATCCAAGCAAAGGAAGAAAAATATAAGAAGCTCCTAGAAAACTCTGTCTCTCCCTTTCCCATCACCCTGCATGTCTTTATCCTTCTCCGCCCTTCCCCTCCTCTTCCCCTGGGAAACGAGCTTTCTTTTCAGTCAGCTTTGTGAAGTGTAACACTGACTTTGAGCTAAGAGGAATAGAGAAACAGGAAAAAGGAAAGAGAAGAGGTGAAGGAAACAAGGGCTGAGGTTTGGGGTGAAACACTGATTGGCTTCTAGAGCTTCTTATTTCTCACCCTTATCTATAATTAACTAAGGTGACAAACTCAAACATAGACCTATACAACACAGAGGTCTATGTTTAGTCAAGTGAATCCTCTCATGGTAAACCATAGTGCTTAAATGTCAACAAAACACAACATCTAAAAAGGAAAAAATGTAGTTTACTGACATTTACTGTCTTGTTTTTTTAAAAATCCTAGCCATCCTTTTTCAATTGCGAGGAATTTCATTTTTATTTGCCAGTTATAACAAAGACACATTGCATAAATCTTGCCTAAGCTGTTTGACTGGACAGCTTCACTGACAGTTGGGAATGTTCAGGTTGATTGTTGAATGCAAAGATGGAACAAAACATTCAGATAAGTGGTAGGAGCCTGAATACAACTTGAAGAAACCTGAGTGGTCAGACATCTTCATATCTGATCCTCACATTTCCTATTCAGAAACTACTAAGGTAAAAAAAAAGGAATAAAAAATCAATGTCTTACCCACATAACTCAGAGGTAACTTTTAGCTGTAGTTCTCCTTTGGTCTGCTTCAAATTTCTAAGTTAGAAAGTTATCTAAGTTACCTAACAGTAAATCAATTCCATCTCATTCTGAGTGCTATCTTTATCACTAAAAGCATCCACAAAAGGACATAGGAATTCATAATCATGATCTTTAAAATCCTGTTCGGCTACAACTTCAGAACTTGAAGCTCCTCAGGTTTTTGTTTAAGTCTTTTTTTAGTGTTTGCTCCAGAGAATATTCAGAGCTCTCGACTATGTCAGAGAAGAAAGCAGAAGAGGTGAAGTCATGGACTGAGCACTAGCCTCAGCTGTGTGTATCAGTTAACAGCACATTACCTAGCACAATTTTGGCCTGTTCCAATTAGCACTCTTCTGGCCAATCCCAAACATGATTCAGGGGCTAGAGTGAGACAGGTGCTGTTTCCAGTAAGCAGTATGGGTGATATTGTATCATATTTGTCTTGTTTTCTTCAAAAGCATCCCAGTTGTCTTTGCACTTCCTGAGCACGTTTCTTTAGATAAGTCACTTACTGACATCAAAAGGTTTTTTTTCCTGAAAAACTGTTCAAAAGGGAATACATATTTTAGCTGAAGGTGAAGCTCGGGAAGTCCCCAAACATCTTGTGAGGTTATAGCTCTGGATATTGCATCCAAGAGATGACCAGCAGGTAGCTTTTAACCTTAAGCTACCTATTTGTCTATGATTCTCATCCCTCTTAATTAAACAATGACATTCATTTCATTTGTTGATCTCTCTGTTCTTAGACATTCCCTGTTTAATTTTCAAGTCCCCTACTTTGATGGTTAATGTCCTGTTTTCCAAGCTGCTGACATCTGGATTCATCTGATCAGCTCTCTAACAAATTTTGAGTTGTTCATCTGTGCAGATTTAACTGGTCATCCCGATTAAGAAATTTTCATTTTATGGACTGAACAAGCCACTTCCTCTTTGTCACTTTATTAAACCAACATCATCAGCTTTTTCTTAAATCAAGTAGCTCGATGATATCATTTGGAGGAAGTTTTCTTTTGTGTTTTTTTTTTTTTTTTTTTTAATAATAATAATTTTATTATTCCTTTGTCCAACTCAAATTGCTGGGCAATAGTTGCCATGCAATGTAGTATTCAAGCATTCAAAAAAATCAGAAAAAACATATACCTCCTTATTGACTGACTGACTGATCACATGGAAAGCATAGCAGAAGGCTCAGTGTTTCAGCATGATCAAAGAGTAAACAGTTGGGCATATAGGCCAATCAGGCTAACAGAGCAAATATTTAAGCGCAATAAAAGCCCCTTTTATGCAGGTGCAACAAATAATAATAATGAGGTGAATAAAATAAATTATGTGATGATAGCTGCTGAATGCTTAGAAATACACGTAGCTATCTAGTGTATAAAAAGGGTCATATTCACAATGAATATCAAAACAATATGCAGCACAACACTTAAACTAGATGAAGCAGTGCTGTTACCCAGTTCTTGCCTTTAACAGGTGGGGGCCTTTAATGACTTCCAGCATACAGAATCATGGTAGATATTAATGGGTTCTAGTCACCTTTTGGAGAGAATGCACGATTTCTCACTAGGACGAGTATTTAATTTGCACAGAAAATAGGATATATCATCATAAAAGAAATCCTAAATGCTAGCAATTTGTTTTCTTAAGTAATAATGCCAGCATTTTTTTTCTTAAGTAATTGGTAGTCCTTTGGTTTTCTTCAAGCAGAGTCTCTCATTTTGCTACTGTTATAGGTAACATACATTAAGATATACGATTTAAAGTGATATTTGAACTTTTGAATGTTTAGTTAGCTGCACAAACTTATTTATCCTGAATGCTTGAAAAAATGGCTGCATTTTGGGCCTGCCAGAGCCCCCAGTTCTAGTAAATCACTAGTCTAAGCTCCACACAGGATCTTTCCAGACTTAGCATTTAAGAGTTATAAGGAAGGTAGGAACGTCAAAGACCTCTTCAGTCAAATCTGTTCTGCTGTTTCATCCACATCTTTAAATCTTGTTCAGACTCCCCGTTCATTACTATTAATATCATGACTTACAACACTTCATAACTCCTCTATGTTTCATTGAAAATTGGTCTCAAAATTGTGCTTAAGTAATTCAGGATTTTTGCTCGCACATCACAGATGTGTACTTGATTTTCAGGGCTCCTGTCCAGATGTTAATAGATTCCTGATAGCATTTACATTTCTAAAAAGGGCTTACTATGCAGCCCCTCTGCAGACAACAGAAATACCCTAGAAGCTGGAAAACAGAAGCTCAGATGAAGACATCAGCATCACAAGACTCAGGAGCATCTTCCTTCAATGTACATTGAATGGAGTTGTAAGCACAGGGGTATTTTGAGGATGCAAATGTGGAGCTAAGTGTGCAACACAAAGGTCAGACACCTCGACGTGGTGTAATACTTCTGTGTCTGTAGCCCTAGATGTCTATTCTTTACCCCATTCCAGTCTGAAACTTCTCAGTCTAAGGAACACAGCAGAGGATTGAGAATAACTTGTATAACTTAGATTAGTGCTGTAGACCATGGAAATGCCATTCTTACCCATGTCTTTCAAAATTAGGGATGAGGTCATTTCGTATGTCTATTTACTTTATTTCCCAAATCCAATAACTTAGTGTGAAGGTCTTCAAAGCACAAGATAAATGTGGCTGGGCCAGAGAACTAATCATGTCAACTGGAAAATAACTGTAACTGCATCATTGCCACTTAATGTGTTGGGTAACTCCGAATGTACCTGAAAGATAATAAAGAGGTGTCAGTATTATTCATATCTTTTAATTGCTTCCATTAGCATTTCTTTTTTTTATCCTGAGGGCAAAATAGTATCACTTCATTGATTATACAGTGGATACAGAAGAAATAATAGTACAGAATCAAATATACTTTTAACCACCCGCTGCCATTTATAGCTATAAGCAAAAGAATAACTTGGCAATAAAACCTATTTACTGTTAAAATTAAAATTGCTTTTAACAGTTTTATAGCATGCAAACAATTAAAATAATTATATCAGGCAGCAGCTGTTCTTTCACACTTGTGGAAAAGGAAAAAAGAGGAAAAGACTGTAGGAAAAGTTAAAGTCAGGTAAATTCTTCCTCCAATAGGTGGGACAAGAATGCCAAGAAATGGGTAGGTTTTCTGTAAGAGGCAGTTATAATAATAATGGAGCTGGGGAAAATATAATAATAGGGAGCTGGACTTGATAGTCCTTATGGGTCCCTTCCAACTCGAGATATTATATGATCCTATGAAATAATTGAATCAGCTTGGTAATGTATGTATTTTTACTCTAGGCAAATAATTCTCATGGTACCACCAAGAATATGGCTTCCTGGGATTAAGTTATTAAATAAAATGAACTCTAGATTCTCAGCTGTGACGGTACGATGCAACCAGGGTCCTACCTCTTGAGTCCAATTCCTTGTTTTATTCAGTGTCTTATGGTATTACTATTCTCACAACATAAAGTTGGTTCCTGAGAACGCCAGCATTGGGCACAGGATAAGACCAAAGCCCCATTTCCTCAACCATCCTGTCTGCCAGTGGCCACAATAAAACACCTACAGGAACAGGATAAACATTAGCAATGTACAACAACCATGCTGCTATAACAAAACCACAGGTCACGCTGGCTGGTTCAGGTAGCCTTTCCCCAGTGAAAGACAGCTGTGAACATTTATCCAAACTGAGATAATTCAACCCAAGCAGAACAAGCAGGGTACTGAGGAAGTGGAATACTGTAACTCTATACTTCTCAGAGCAGTGCCAGATGATTTTACCTGCTACTTGGAAACACATAAGTTATTGAACACGTGACAGAAATACCTTAGACTAAGAGTGGCAGTGCACTTCTGGATCCCTCCAGACACCACCACCACCCCTTTTTTTTTTTTTTTTTTTGTAAACAAGCGGCAAATGCTTAGGAAGAAGCCAGATAGATCAAGGGTACTGGCTAAACCTGAGTTGAGTCCTTAACCCATTTAAACAACTATTTGCTGTTATTTGCATTGCTTCCATAAGCAGACCTGCTGAAAGCTGACAGCTGAAAAGTTAGTTGAGTCTTTCAGTCCCAACCCTGGCACACAGTTTCAATATTTTACCTGTCAGAGCTCGCAGGGGGAGATGGCGTTAATGCCATCTTCTGAAGTTACAGAAAGTCAATACATGGGTTTTCTAGTTTCTTCCTCTGACTCATTCTGGAGAGGTTAGAGGCTGTAGACACTGTATGTCCCTGCAGCAGGGACGTACACTTTGGATCCATTCGCTTTGGATCTTAGTACCATTATTGCTACAAGTCCCCAGCTGCTATGGGAGCCCCCCAGCTTGATGCACAACAAAGGGAGAAATTCCCATCTCCGTGCACGTGCGATGGGAATGAGCTGAGAGATGTTGCTCCTGGGCAGAATCTCAGGAAAGCTGTAAAGGGGCTAGTCTGACTAAAAGCTGTAGCAAAGAACCAATTTCTTCTGCTATTAATCAACTATCCTTGAGAAAATGTTTTAGATATTGCTCTGGGAAACTGGGCAAAAGCAACCTCCTTATGAAGGTACAATTTGATTGGTTTTTACTGGAGTAGCATGTGCTTACATTAATGCTGATTTGGTGCTCTTGTTTTTTAATGATTATCCATAGTAAAAGAGACTGAAATTCAGGATCAGTTTGAACCTGAGGCTTCATAAAATAACCCTTTTTGCTTTCAGCAAAGGCTCACCCCAAGCATTATTTGAATTAACATGTCCACTCAGTCTGTCCTAACTGTAGACCTATTAAACACAAGCAAATTCATATTTCTTTGGGTTTTTTTGTTAAACTGATTATCTGCACCTGCCTCTATCTTAAAATTAGTACCAACATATTAGGGTTTTTCCTTACACGCAGTAGGATGAAACAGTTTGAATTATGTGAAATAAATGTATGGCCATAAAATGTAATAATCCATTACAAAAACACTTTCATTTTTCATTTTATTACCATGTTCAAATAATTATTGACTTTTTTTGCTAACCTGAACAAATAGATATTCATTGAATTATTGTATTCCCATTTTATTATGATTACTATAATGTAGAAGGGTAAATCATCATCTTTATATTGTATTTGTGTTAAATATTGCATTTTTAGAAGATTAAAGATGCAACCAGAAATCCTATTTTTGATATGTCTATTTTATGAATTAGTGTACTTATCAGCATGGAACTTCAGTCGTGGGGACCATATACTACAGTTGTTCAGTGTTGTTTTGGTATGTGACCAACAGAAATAAATGTGTGCTTCTTTCAGAGAGACTTTGAGAGGTGTGGACATTTGTCTAAGAACCTCAAACATTTTCTGATTACAAACTATACGACTATGAGTCTGTGATTGATTTATGCATCAAATTGAGGGTTTTTGTATAGTTTCTGCCTTTGCCTTTTCTATTCTTTTCATTGTATTGGTTGTACATCCTTTCAACCTCAGATTACAAAAATGTTGAGGGAAGAGTATTATCCTCTTTAGCCTAGTATACTGAGGAAGAGAGTGGTTTATTGCACTGCAGTTACATAGGTGTAACTAATTCTCTTTCTAACAGCTTTTGAACTGAGTATTTTCAAATCAACCCCATTTAATAAACACAGGTTTCTGAAGAAATGAAATTTCTACCTTTTCGATGAAAATTGTGAAGTCTAATAAAGAAAAGGTTAAAGCTTCACTCTCAGCGTTATTTATCAGAGAATCCATGTGCAGAAGAGAAAATAGTAATGTCTTTATTGGTTCTGTTATGCAAGAAAGTGCTGTCCTGCATGCCTCAGTGATGTCTTAGCCATACTATAATACTATAAAAATTACACAAATAAGTATAATTCAAGTTGCTGTCAGATTAAACAGGAATTGAAACAAAAGTAGCTTTACATGTCAGACCAAATATCTAACTAGCGCAAAATCTGATATCCAATAACAGATAATTGGAAAAAGGAAGAATATGGTAACTTCATAGAATCATAGAATCATTAAGGTTGGAAAAGACCTCTAAGATCATCGAGTCCAACCATCAACCCAACACCACCAGGCCCACTAAACCATGTCTCTAAGTGCCTCATCTACTCGTCTTTTAAATACCTCCAGGGATGGGGACTCAACCACTTCCCTGGGCAGCCTGGTCCAATGTTTAACCACTCTTTCAGTAAAGACATTTTTCCTCACGTCCAATCTAAACCTCCCCTGCCGCAACTTGAGGCTGTTTCCTCTTGTCCTATTGCTAGTTACTTGGGAGAAGAGACCGACACCCACCTCGCTACAACCTCCTTTCAGGGAGTTGTAGAGAGCGATGAGGTCTCCCCTCAGCCTCCTTTTCTCCAGGCTGAACAACCCCAGTTCCCTCAGCCGCTCCTCATAAGACTTGTTCTCCAGACCCCTCACCAGCCTCGTTGCCCTTCTCTGGACACGCTCCAGCACCTCAATGTCCTTCCTGTAGTGAGGGGCCCAAAACTGAACACAGTATTCGAGGTGCGGCCTCACCAGGGCCGAGTACAGGGGCACGATCACTTCCCTGCTCCTGCTGGCCACACTATTTCTGATACAGGCCAGGATGCCATGGGCCTTCTTGGCCACCTGGGCACACTGCCGGCTCATGTTCAGCCAGCTGTCGACCAGCACCCCCAGGTCCTTTTCCGCCATGCAGCTTTCCAGCCACTCTTCCCCAAGCCTGTAGCGCTGCATGGGGTTGTTGTGGCTGAAGTGCAGGACCCGGCACTTGGCCTTGTTGAACCTCATCCAGTTGGCCTGGGCCCATCGACCCAGCCTGTCCAGGTCCCTCTGCAGAGCCTTCCTACCCTCGAACAGATCAACACTCCTGCCCAACTTGGTGTCGTCTGCAAACTTACTGAGGGTGCACTCGATCCCCTCATCCAGATCATTGATAAAGATATTGAACAAGACTGGCCCCAAAACTGAGCCCTGGGGAACACCGCTCGTGACCGGCCGCCAACTGGATGTAACTCCATTCACCACAAGTCTCTGGGCCTGGCCATCCAGCCAGCTTTTGACCCAGCGCAGAGTCCACCTGTCTAAGCCGTGAGCCGCCAGCTTCTCTAGGAGAATGCTGTGGGAGACAGTGTCAAAGGCCTTACTGAAGTCCAGGTAGACCACATCCACAGCCTTTCCCTCATCCACTAGGCGGGTCACCTGGTCATAGAAGGAGATCAGGTTGGTCAAGCAGGACCTGCCTCTCATGAACCCGTGCTGGCTGGGCCTGATCCCCTGGTTGTCCTGCTCATGCCTTGCGAGCGCCCTCAAGATGAACCACTCATAATCTTCCCCGGCACCGAGGTCAGGCTGACAGGCCTGTAGTTCCCTGGATCCTCCTTCTGGCCCTTCTTGTAGATGGGCGTCACGTTGGCAAGCCTCCAGTCGTCCGGGACCTCCCCCATTAACCAGGACTGCTGATAAATGATGGAGAGCGGCTTGGCGAGCACCTCCGCCAGCTCCCTCAGCATCCTCGGGTTGATCCCATCTGGCCCCATAGACTTGTGAGCGTCCAGGTGGCGTAGCAGGTCGTTGACTGCTTCCTCTTGGATTACGGGGGGTTCATCCTGCTCGCTGTCCCTGTCTTCCAGCTCAGGGGGCTGAATACCCTGAGGATAACTGGTCTGACAGTATTCCATTCATAACAGTATTCCAATCAACATAGCCTCCCAAATTATGAAAAAACTACATCTGCTTTAATTTAATAGTTGCTTTACAAAATAATTTGTGATTGTCAGTAGTTATAAACCTAAATGCATAGAAACATATGACATTGACTGGAAGGACCCTCTAGAGTTAAGTCTAATTTCCTGCTGCTATAAATAGAAAATTTTTTTAAACTGATAGGTCTTAGTCCATTTCATTTTCCAGTTTCTGAAGTACTCAAAAGAAAAACCTTCAAACGTCCATCCTACATTTATTTATAGTTACTATTGACCTATTTTCTTTTACACTGGTCTTCAGTTACGAAGCTCAGCTCCCACCTGAGCTTTACCCTGGCTATACATATTTAGCTTCTGTTTTGTTAGCTAAACAAGCCACATTATCTTAGTCTACTCCAACAAGATGGACTTTTTACTCCTCTGACCTTCTGCTCCTATTTTTCCTGAACAGAGATGTACAGAACATACCAGAGCAGGACTTGCCAATCCTTTGTGCAAAGGAAGTAATACTTTCCTCTTTCATTGGGAAGGTCTGCCCTGAGCCATGGATCAACACTGCACAAGATTAACTGCTTTACTGAATTAGGGTAAAAATCTCTCTGTCAAAATTAATTAAAAAATAACTAGTGTCCTTAATACTAATACAAATGCACATTGATCATACAATTTAGAATTACAGACATAAAATTAACAATAAAAGAATCGGCATCAAACTGAGGGCAGGTGCCCAGAATATTCCCCTTTTACAGGAATCCATTTCTAGAAGTGTAAATACTTTAATGAAATTTTTGCATTTTATTAAACTGGGAATCATCACCACTATTAACAAGAACTAAAAAGGAAGAATGTAACATGGATAAGACAAATTACAGGTAGAGAAATAATATAATGGAGTTTATATTGAAAAAATTGTTAACAGATATAGGAACTGGAAAGAGGAGATGTATGAATTAAAAGCTGTGATGTAACATGTATGTCTTAGTTGAATGGAAAAGTTTTTTTCCCCCTTATGAAGCTGTAATTGTGTATATGTCTTGCACTATCCCAGCCCAAATATTTTGACTCTACGAAGACAATCTGAGATAGAATCTGTAAGCACAGTGATACCTCTCAGTATACACATACATATTTTAATAATTAAACAGGAACAATCCTTGTATTAGATCCTACCAAAGTACCTGTACTGCAAGTCTACAGCAACAGGATCTTTTTTTATATAGCAGCTCATAAGGTCTTCACATAAAGAGAAGTATGGGCTCATCAAGAGGAAAAGAAATTACCACTACACCAAACTTAAAAATTAAGAACTTTCCTAAGAACTGAGAGTTAAATGAAACTGATCTCCTATATTGTTACTAGAGTCTCCTCTGTGGGTGGTTACATAGATACATACCATTCATACAGGGGAAAGAAGGTCCTTCACAAAGTACATCTGCCCAACTACCATCAATGAAGGAGACAAGCCAACATCCCGGAAAACAGAAATACCTGTTCAAGAACATGCCACCACCCCTTCAGCAGTTATCACTACGAGCGGGTAAAAGAGTTTCGTATAGGTCTTAATTATTTTTCAACCATGTCATCTGTACCTATGCACTCCATAAGAAAATTCAGTAGACAGGTCTTTGTAAAGCCCCTGTATAATTTTAATTGGTTTTAATAGCTTTACTCAGATACCAGAACTCAACAAATAACATTTGAAAGACCTGAGACGTTATCTAAAGGTATTACCCCTACAAATACTCTACTTTCATTGAATAAAGTAGCTAGATCATTAAACTAAACTGCATCAATTTTATTTGAAAAAGTTTGGTCAGTAGCCTTGCCTACTTCTCTTACCAAAAGTCTTAATAATGACTTCAGATTAGCAACCCTTTACCTCAAGCTTTGAAATTCCCACAGTCTTTACTCTGATGATCCTACTTCTCTTGTTAGGCTTTATTTTATGAAGTAACCAGGAATGCAAGGAGTGGTTTATACAGCTGCTGCAAACCACCTGTTATGTGTTGGCAGCTGCAGTTCGTTTGATCCTGGTGCCCTGACAGAAGGATAAAAATTCAAGTCACTAATTGTTCTTGTTGTTTCTTTTTCTTTGCAAGAAAGGTTGATCAGTATTTATGCTTCAGAATTTCTTATTCTATGTCTTTGGGGGCTGGGTCTCCTACTGAGCGCTACTTCTGGTAGCTGATATTGGGATCCACTTAAGGAGGAGTGGGATTCTATGACTGATGAACTCCTGGTTGCTATCTTTTAGCTGTTCTCTATGATAGTAGATTCTCTATGACAGTGGGTTTAAGACTAATGAATCAATACAACTACATGGCGGCTTTTTGTTGTTTTTTGTTTTGTTTATTTGTTTTTTTCAGTTATTCATCTCAAAGAATTGCCGGAAGGCACCCAAAAGAAATCAAGCTACTGAGATTATAAAGAAATTTTGAAAGAATAAGGATTGATTAGAACATCATAATTAGGTTCAGTATGTCTTTCAAACCCACCAAATTACCTGCCTCTTTAAACTAGCTCTTTCTCTGCTTTAACAAAGGAGAAATATGCCTGGTTCTCTTTATCTTCTTTGTTTTATCAACCATTGCTGACAGGAATCATAAAATCACTGAGCTGATAGCAGTAGCAGAGTAGTGCGTGCACATCACTCAAAATTAATGCTCATACCATTTTAATACAATTAATTACTTATCATTTTGTTACAGTATTAATTAGAGGTTTTCTATCAAAATATGTCAAACTTGAAAAAAAGAAAGTGAAAGAAGCTCTTTTAAAGTCCTTTGAGATGAAATTATGGCCTCATGGAAGGAAATGGGAGTGCTGCTATTATTGTCCATTAGGACTCTATGTTTTGAATTTTCATGTAACCTTTCTGTATTCAAAATAAACTGGATATTTGCTTTACATACAACAGCCTTTAGGAATGTAAACAATTTATATTAGTGATACACAAGAAAAAGTTTACAGGCTGAGTAAAGGAACCTTACAAAGGAAAGATAAAACCTTAACATATTAGAAAATTATTTAAAGACCTTAACCTCTTCTGTTCTAAAAACTGTTGATAGATGTCTTTTAATATCAGGCTCTTCAGAAAAAAGGTTACTATGTGTTGCCTTCTCTCAGATGAGTTACAAGGGTTTCTTAGACTTTTTTAGTATTTCTAATTTCAGCCTTAGCAATAAGTGTCAAGAATATTTCTTGACCACTGCTACGCTCTTCTTTCTAATAGAAAACAGCCAATAAGCTGTCATTCATTAAATTAATTCCAGATATTTCTAGACTTCTCTTAATCTACTAATTAACAACCTTACATTTAAACCATTGCATACATTTGAAAGATTTTAGAAAATACAGAGCTTTGAAATAATGTAAGACCAAGTTCGACTAGGGATGGGTCTTTTTCCTGGACACTTAAGAATTACTTTTCCAGATGTCTTTATGTTTAAAAGATCTGAATACTTCTACACAGCTGTTTTTTCTCCTGTAACCTGGTCACTTCTTTCTTGATAGATTAAATTTTAGAAGCTAAAATCTCTGTCTGAGATGTATTTGCATATTAATATAAGTTGAGAACACTAGTTTGTTAGCTGTCAGTTTTGGTCCATTAGCCATGTTATGCCTCATTTGTTGTAGGTAGATTAATGGTTTATACATTATTGAAAAGTTAATATTTTACTGCTGGAAAAAAAAATAGAATTTTTTTCTCCTGACCCAACATACTTTCTAAACATATCCTTTTTTTTAAATCAACTAACCAGTTTTCATGGGCTGGACTTGAAAGTTCGATATGGAAAAACTGACAGAAGATATATTAGCAAAACTGCTGAAGGCCCCTTGAGGAGAGCAGATGTTTCAGTGCATTTTAAGATCTAAAAGTTTAACCGACACTGTTTTCATAATTTCTTAACGTTTTAAGCCCAGAAAGTGGAGAACTGAAATAACTGAGAATTGTGGTGAATGCTTCAAAACTTCCCTCATCTTTCTGGAAGGCGGCCTCCTTCCAGAATACAAAGAAGGATTTTGACAACCACAATGACTGAAACACAGCCTTATTTTCATGGTATTGGCCATTGATTCTTTTGTGACTCTAATTTAATTTGTCACCCATTTCTTATTTCATATGAAATACAGTGTAAAAGCTTATAGATGTGATATATTCAATAAAAATCTCCTGACATATGTATATCATTAAATTAAAATGTGGCACTTTGGCATTTCTAAATCATCTTAGTTCTAATGTAAATACAGATCACTCATTCGTGGAAGGTCTGTTGGGTAACCATAGCCATTACTCTTTATATTTATCAGCCCATAACTCAAAATGTTTATGGTCTCAGATCTTTCAATTTGAATTGTGAGTTCGGCAATACCAACAGTTGTGAAGCAGTTAATGACCTGTTGAATTAGTTATGGTATGGTTTAGATATTTATGCCAAATAGCTTAAGCATAGGCTGAATTTTTTCCATCATTTCAACTGACCTACATATGTCTTCGAAAAATAGTTAGATATTGTTTGTCTTCAACCTACTGAAGTTATAGTCTCAAATATACTTAATTTAAAAGTAACAGGTATTCACTACATGATGAGATTAAGACTTCCTGATTTAACACCTAAATTAGGATTAATTAAAAATACATGCTCTGCCCTCCTGAGACGCATATATCTAGGTTTTGTCCCCATCTGGTTAACTACATTTTGTCCAAAAATATGTCTCGTCTTCTAGGCAGTTAAGCATGTGTAACTAGTTACCTAATGGGATAGTGCAGAGAAGGAGAAGCCAGATTCTTCTCAGAAAGAAAAAGGGCAATTTCAATTAGATATAAACCAAAAAAGTTTATCATGAGGGCTGTTAAATATTCCAGCAGGGACTCAGAGAGGCTGTAGGATCTCTGTCCTTGAAGATGTTCAAAAATTGACCAGACAACGCCCTGAGCAGTCCAGTGTAATTGGACCTGCTCTAGGCAGCAGGTTGGACCAGATGACCTCTGGAGGCCCTTCCAGCCTGCAGAATTGTGTGATGCGGTGGGAGGTTTCTGTACCAGTGACTGTAAGATGCTGAGAAGGAATGCCAGAGAAATGATCACTCTAGACTTGTCACGTTCATACACTTGTTAACTATGCTTTTCCTACTAGCCACTTGAAGGAAGATTATTTTGGCCTAACCTTTCATGCCTTTACCTATTTGTCTTGTATTACCTTTGATCTAGCAGAATTCATGTTTACTCCCCATACATGCCTGTGTTTTTTCCTTTGCCTTTCATTTCTATGAAAAGAGTATACAGCTTGACATATACTTAAAAGGAAGCTATTCAAGAACAAGGAGTTATAACTAAAGTTTAAAGCCATGTTGCAAACAACTAAACATGGTGATGGATCTGTTTTGTGTCAAAAACAAGAAACTACAGTAACTTTAATTACTTTAACTCTGAGCTTCTGTTTTACTGTATCTAAATAGGTTTAAATCTGTGACATTTAATATCAATTTTGTAAGCACCTCCATTCATTGTGTACTATATGAACAAAAAAAGATGCACTCTAATAGCTCGAGGGATTTCAAAGTCATGCCTGACTTAACAAAGGAACTTTCTTTTTTATTCTCATGTGTTTATCTGGAGTCTTCCCATGGCAGTCAATGCAGTTACAGCTATGGAAAAAATGTATACGTATTCCACCTAAATGGCTTCAGTCCATTATGTTTCAGAATAGAGAAAGCAGTTACATGCTAAACTGCAGAGAGCAGAGGGGAAGGGCGGGGGAGGAATTGTAGCAGATTACAACATTTTCTGCTTGATAGCCAAATGAATAAGGAACTTATTCAGGAACACAGGCTATCTATGTTAAACTCTCCCACTTTCTTAAGTATAAAATCCAAAGGCTAAGAAAAATACCTTCAACATGGCTATTCCCATGCCTCTTAAACCATTACAAAGAGATACAGAATAATCATGGGACAGGAAGAAATGTTTGGGGGATACCTGTCTCTAATTCCATCAACACAGCATCATTCCACGATATGGTAGTTTTGAGTTATGGTCCATGGTCCTAAATTTATGCATTTCGTCTCCTAACTCTAATAAAAAGTCATAAGTAATATCTAGAACACAAAGCAGAGCTTAAAACTCTGAGTCATACAAAAATACTGATTCAATAATCTGGATTCTGGTTATTTTTGGTCTGTGTTTCTCTTGTATGCAACTAGAAGTGAGGATTCCCCATCACTCTCCAGCTAGAAGTAATGACAGATTTGGAAGGGTTTTGTTTTATTTTCCTATTGTGGCCCCAAAGTTCACAGTATGTAGTTATTTATGGTATTAGTGCATCTTTTCCTCATTTGCACTTGTACTCATATTTCTGCCTTTCCCTATGTTTTTATTGGATATCAGCAAGTCTCATTAAAAATTACAGGAGATTAATAGGGCGAGATAGTGTTATATCCCATCACTACCTAGGGAAAACATGCATTGATTTCAGATTCCTTGTTTTTTTCCAGATGCTATAATAATTATAAAGACTGTTCACAGAACCCATTGGCTTTTAATAAACTGCTCAAAGTTTTGCAGCTAATTGCTACAGAGGCATAGGCATTCACTAAGGTATCTAACGACTCAGGCTGAGAGTGAAATATTATAGGCCAGGTTTAGGCCAGTGCCTAATTTTCTACTACAATCAATGGGTATCAGGGATGTGAACACCTTTATAAATCAAATGTACTTCAGCCACACAGGATAATAACCCCTGACCAGAGACTACACAGGATTAGGTAAACTTTCATGTGCTCCTCGCTCCAGCACCAGGTGACAGTCCCTTTCCATCATTGCTGCCACTTTCCCCGCTAAAGTGGCCATAAGTAATTTTGTGCACTGAAGTACTGAAATTTGTTACATAGTGAACGTGATCATTTAAGCAAAAGAAAA
This sequence comes from Aptenodytes patagonicus, assembly GCF_965638725.1. Taxonomy (NCBI): domain Eukaryota; kingdom Metazoa; phylum Chordata; class Aves; order Sphenisciformes; family Spheniscidae; genus Aptenodytes; species Aptenodytes patagonicus. Next base: position 6,118,371 of record NC_134981.1, read on the forward strand.
AAAATGTGAAATTATGACTCTGGACCACTATATTGCAGACTCTCTGCAAGTCTGTTAGCCAGAAGGGCAGCACATTAAGGAAAGGGACATGCAGTGACACACGATAGTCCAAGGACCTGTTGTCTGTTTGGTAGGTGGCCAGAACCATGCATTTCCACCACAGTTGCAACGCAATGTGTCCCTTTGCATGGTTTTCCCAGAAAGTTTCACTGAGTGGTGGGTGAGCCGACATTTTGTCATGGTTTGAGACCAGACTGACGGTGCAAAGACTTAATGGATAACAAAACATTTTAGTTACAGATATGTTCAATTTTTACAAGTTATACAACTTCCCCATCTGCAGGACAGGTGACACAGTCCAGAAGTTGGGTGAGTCAGCACAGCAGATCCAGCTGTGCAGTGCATCCTCCAGGTGCGGGTTCCTGGCGTCTCTCTTTCTTCAGTTGTCTCTTCTTGAGTCTCCTGGAGTCTCTCCTGGGCTTCTTCTGGACCCTCTCCCCCACGTATCCCCAGGGTCTTTTTTCAGTCCCTGATGTCTATCCCCAAGTGACTCTGGACACCATCAAGTACAGGACTGGGTAAAGCATGCCCGATTCCTCTTTGGCTTGTTCAAATTCCCTCATTGGTTAACAACTGTCTGGAACCATCACTGGTGCTCACGATCTGCTCCTCTGGAAGGGTCTCCACAGTTTGCAACTCTCAAAAGTTGTTTTTGCACAAGGTATGCCTCTATTCCTTTAAGAAAGCTGCTCCCTTATCCTGTAAAGTAATTGAAGTTGTTACGGTAACACTATTATGAGCCAGGCCCAATCCATGCCAACTGCCACACTTTTTGAAGAAGGCCTCTCTGAAAAGTGTGTTGCTGTAAATTTGCTCATGAATTGTTCCTCCCTTTGCTGCAAAACTGAACCCTTGCTATGATGAAAAGCACATTATTTTCCAAGAATAATTTTCTATTGTTTCCATTTCCCCACTCTTCAGCTAAATCTCCTTGATTCTTGACCCACATCATATACCATCTACAGCCTTAATGGTAACTTTGTGACTGCTTCTAACTAAGGCATAGACATCAAGATCTTTATATACTTTCTTTCAAGACTTCACCATCTTTTCATGACACAGTGTTTGGATGTCTGGCTCCACATATACACATTGAAATACAAAAGTGGTGGTCTGGTAGAGATCAGTGAACATCTGCCATGGCAGAGGCTAATTGTGCCTACAAGTATAGCATGGAAAACCAGATTTTTCTAGAGAGGTAATTGTGATAGTCACTAAAAGATGAGGAATGAATACATGACTGTCCACACTGTCCCCAGTCATGCCATTAAATTAAGAAAAAAACCCAGCAAACCACAACACATTTCAGCACATCATAGGATCGAACAGCCGTTTGGCATTAAAATGACCTTTGTGTTCTGATCCTTTTCAAGAGAAAAGATTTTCTGACTACGTTTTGAATGATCCTCCTCACACTGCACATAGTAATAAAGCTCTAAACACAGCTTTGCATCAACACCTTTATACAGCATCATTAAGACATGCTCTAAGCCCATCTGTGAAGAAGCTAATAAGGTGACTTCCCCCTTTCTCACTGGGAGGAAAGGGCACCCAGCTACATGATAACCCTCTCTTTGATGCAGGAGATCGGTAAAAAATTTGCCAGATAATCCACTAATCCTTTCAGCTACTTTTAATACTACTTGAGTATAGATTGGTATCAGAAACAATTGATTATTGATGAAGATAGTACTATTAACAAGTCATAAAGTTGAAGACAAGTAAATGATGTTGCCACATGCTTCCAAACAAACATGTCCATATGGACAGTGATTTTTGCAGTGTTTGGGAGTGCTTGGATATATCCATTTCCACTGTGACTGATTGCAGTGAGGGATGAGCAAAGTTCGGTTTTTAATAGTATGATCCTTCCGATGGAAATTAAGATTAATACAGAAAATTGGATGGAGAGCTTCAAAGAGTGTTGTTTAGAAGGCTGTGGACCAACACTACAGGGAACAGAAGAGCTCTTCTGGAAACTGGCCTGTTTGGAGGGTAGAAAAACTTCTTCCATGCGCAGAAGGCAGTAGAGAAAGCACTGTATTGCCAAAAAAAGGGAGAGCCTTGGGGTGTGGGCCTGATATCATTGTAAGCAGGATTCCCTGCTTTGTTTTTCTGCTGCCCTGATTGGCAAGTGTATTAGGAAGCTGCAAGAGGTTCAAGTGCTTCCAGTGTTTTGTGGATGCTGACAACACAAATGAGATGAGGGCAACACTGTGTTGTTAACGGGGAACCTGTTCTATGATGTGTGCAGAAACACAAAATGGGGGGGTAGTCTAGAAAAGTTTGCTATAGGGGTTGTACAGCTCATATGGTTACCATCTTGGTTATTATCAACTATTGGGGTACTTACACATAAATTTACTTACAACCCAGCCAGCTGGACTGGCAGCTTTCAACTCCATGTTCAAGCGGGTTAACCCCTTCGTTCCCCTGTCAACAACCCTCTCTCCATGCCCATCTGCATGCCAGGGAGAGGCAGAGATCACCAATATGTCCTCCTCCAACCCCTACCTGTTCTCAAACCACTGTTCTTCTTTTAACTAACAGAATAAAATCTTCCTTGTTAAAAACACTGCTAATGGTCTTGCAGAGACAAGTAGGGAAAAACTGTGCGTCTATGATATTTTAAACTGAGCTCTTTGCTATAGCAGAACAAAAACTGCTTCAGGGAGTGCAGGACTAGCATTCTGCATAGGTGCCTGCAGTGGACAGTGCAAGCAGAAAACATTGCATACAGTGATTTTGCTGGTCCTACACAGAGAGGAGAGAACAGCTCTGATCGTAGAGGTCTGTAAACTCATCAGTTGCTATGCAGAAGACAGCTTCCACACACCCTGGTTTCAAATCCAATGCTTTGATTAGTGCTGCCGTGCTATATTCCAAGAACAGGTTGTTGTTTATTTCCTGCTCCGTAAGAAAAATAAATAAAACCATCTGACAAATCATACTATGATCATGCCAATAAGCATCAGTTGGTCAAATTTCTTGGTGTACTGAAGTTGCACCAGACTGGGGAAAGGGTTCCCCTGCTAGGACAGTGACCGGCCACAGAGCATGTCTGTACTGTAAATAGTCCTTCCTAAGTTACTCCACTGTCCGATGATCTAGAGAAGTCAAAGGGGTGCCAGGGGCCAAAGTATTTTTCAGATTCTTCTGTGAAAACCTTGGCAGGAAAGTTGAGAAGAATATCTCCATTTTGTGTTCCAAGTAAAAAATCTCCAGATCTGTCACAGGGATGTAATTCCTATGTGTTGCTGAAGACCCATTTCCATTCTCTGTCTTCAGGAGCACAGCCTTCATCTTCTTAAATCTGATGCAGCACTGGTCCCCATACCTTTCATAACCTGCTATAAACATCTGCCTGGCAATGTTGGCATACTGCTAGAGAGTTGCTAGATACTGCTAGATACTGCTAGAGAGTCCTTTTCCCCTACAGGTTAGCAAACAAGGCTGTGTTTGAGATTGTTCAGGTGGTGCATCTAAGATAGCTATCCTGAATTCTGTCTCCCTCTTTTGTTGATCGTGACTGTGCAAAGTCAAACAAAATCAACTGAAATGTAAATAAAAGGTTTTGTGGTATTCAGAGTGTTGAAAGAATTTCTAAATTTCCAAAGAAAGCCTTTGCAAAAGATACACACTATGATCCATAATAGTTAAAAGAAGACCAAGAAAACAAGAGAAACCTCAAAGGCAGTAGCATAAGCATAGTTACATCCATAGCCTTTGTTAAATTTTGAGAAATCTGTTGGGAAGGAAGGATTCGTATATATTTCCAGAATGCTATACTTGTACATGTGCTCCCAGACAGTGCTGGAAAACCTCAGCATTGCTATGATCTACTCCACATTGCATGACACCACCATGAGGAACGGACAGCTTCGAAACAATAGGGCCCAAAAAGTTGGGCATAGCAGCAGTGCACATAATTGCGCTCTACAGTACAAGTGTGATCACAAAGATGGTTATGCACCTGGAAAGAATCTATGTTAAACTGTAAATATAGATGCATTTGTCATGCACTACCTCTTTCTGAGTCTGCAGCTCGGTCATACATCGAGTTCTAGGATATGACAATGAGTAAGGAGACAAAAGGCATGTAAAATCAGCATAGTATTGACCCCTCTTTACCTGGATATTACAAGTGAATTCTTGAAGATCTAACAAGGACCTTTTCTTGTTTTGGAGTGAGGATACAACTTTTCCAAGGATTCTCTCATGTGCCAAAGCGTCAAGCTTATGTTGCAGCTACTACCCAAGTGAATTCCATAAAATGTGGATAACATGCTATCTTTGGAATTTCCATTCCCTAGCAAATATGATTGCACTTGCCAAAAGTATTTTAAGGAAATTTCTAGGCTGCATATGTAAGCAAGTAATCATACACAGGCAATAGGATTGCAGAAGACTTATTTTCCTAGAAAAACTTCAAGCTATTTCAGAACCCTTACAGGCAAAAGGTCACAATTCCAGTTTACTGATCTACATGAAAAATCAGTTTGGTGTGGATGCTGTGAGTGGAACCAGTAGCAAAACTCCATTGATTTTTTGAGAGTTAGCTACCTAACCTTTACAGATGTTTTCACAAACACTAGATGATTGATTGGATTTTTGGGACTCCTAAATACATATGTAGATTTTGCCTAGAAAACCTGTACAGAGTCATAAATATTATACAACGTCATCTTAATTTATGCAGTTTCTGTCTTCACGTGTTAGCTTTTCAGAAAGTTATGCATCTCGAATATACAAACATCACATTTTCTTTCCCTCAGCTCCCATCTTTCTAAATGCAGTAGTGAACCTTTTTGACATATGAATTAGAGCATCGTAATTATATTTTTGCTGAGCAAATGGCAGCTGATGAACTACAAGCAGGTCTACATTAGAAGGAGCAGAGAATAAATCACCACTGTGCTGTTGTTATTTCTAGTTGCATAAGTTGAAGGAGTGTGTGCAGGGGAGAAGAAGGAATGAACAATAATAAAAAAATAGTGATGGGTGCTTCTGGGCCTCTGTTCCGTAAGTTAATGAACAACCTCACTTTCCATCAGTGTCAAAGTGAGGAAAGAGAACGCTTTGGACTTTGCAGGATCCAAAGATGTAGACCAAAGAGATTGCTTTGAATTTACGAATCCTCCTCCCTAATCAAGTTTTTTTTTTTTTTTTCTAAATCTTTCAGTTGTTTGTATTTCCTACACACTTGTTACAGTGCAAGATTGACAGGTTCAAGGGTGTTCTGGAACCCCAAAAGTCTAGATCAAAGAATTAGAATTAAATTTCCTAGTTCTTATTTGCTTTGTAGTAGTTTGGAGAAGTTCAATAACTTTTTTGGGGGGGTTTGCTGCTCTTCAGAATAAGCAGAAATTTCAGTAACGTTGCAACAGTGTCACAAACTTCAGTGAAAATGTTTTAAAGATTCCATTTCTGACTATGCCTGTAAACATGTGTGCATATTTTCAAGATGCTGAGGAGTCAGCAGTGCATGCTGACTTCATTAGTCATGTGGGAGTATATCTTCTTTCATAGAATTTTAGTCCAAAGTAGCTTTATGGAGTTAAACAATAGAAGACCACATATACCATAAATCACAGGAAGCAGTAGTGTGTAGACATTATATGGGGAATAAATTAAGGCATTCAGTCATAAAGGCAATAACTTATGGAGAGAGAAATTAAGAAACAGTCAATAGGTTTCAAAATGAGATGAGGAGAAAAAAGGAAGTCAATGAGGCAGGATGCTCAATGAAGCCTCTTTTAGGTGATGAAAGCTGAGGAGAAGACTTCTACATCAATAGCCTGCAGAAGGGTAAAGAAGAGACCCTTGTTAAACAAGGAGAATGAAGGGAAAGAAGGAGAAAAAGAAATAAAGTCAGAGCTCTTACATTTCTTGAAACTCCTAAATTTTTGGGGGACCAAAACTTTTTATAGTACTTGTCTTCTGGCATATGTCTAACGTAGAAACACTGAGTAACTCTACTCTGTAGTCATACTCAGTTTATTTAGAGCTAATAGACATGCTAGGAGCAATCTAGATTTTTCAGTATGTCTCTGCCTGGACTAATTTATTCTATCAGTTTACAAAATGCCTCTGGATGTGATAAAACTTCTATATATTTGAGGTGAGTAAAAGGAAAAAAAATGACAAATTTTCAACAGTATGCTATTGCGATCCTACCAAAAGGAAAGGATTCCATGGGAGAAAGTATACAGCAGTTCAAAAAATCAGGACAAGCCACTCCCAATCAACAACTTGCATGTTCTAATCTGAACAAACATGTAGTGCTCAGCCTTGCGTTTTATCACCAGTCTGGAGTGAAGCTCTCCCTATCAGCACACCTCATTTACAGAGAACTTACCTATTGGTCAACCGAATTGTGTCGCATTATACATTGACAAGGGACTATAAAAGTTGATTATTTGGACAAGTTTCCATTTAAGTCTATTAAAGAGCAGAGTGCTTCCTCAGTAAAAATACAGTCTGTTGCATGAAGCAGGTGTCTGAGAGATTTGGGTTCCATTTCTTTTCCTGTTGTGCTGCTTTAGCCAAGTTGATTGGTTAATCAGATTTTTTTTTTTTTAATTTTCCTTTTTCTGCAAAATGAATTACTGTAATTATCTTCCTGAGGTATTCTTTTGAGAATATACACAGAAATGTCCAGGTAATACATTATAGAGGCCAAACAGGATCTAAAAGATTTTCAACTCTATTCTAGTAGTGCAGGGGTGAAATGTGTCACTAAGTCCACCAATATTACTGTGGATTTACACTAACTTGTAACTGTTCAGATCTTCTTTTGAAACATTTGAAACATTCTGATCTACATTTTGAAACATTCTGGTGTACTATTTTTGTCATATTTTTTCATCAAAGGACATGTGCATGACTTTTACATCATTACTGAATTAACCATTCAAGACCATGTCTGGGTTATGAAGAATCAAGTAATTGCCTATTAAAAATTATGCATTACACCTAAAAGACACAATGACACCAGCAACGAAATTACTGGCAATCCATTTACAAGTACATGTTGATTTAATTAGGAAATTAGCTGATTTTTTTTTTTTAATACTTGTTTCTTAATTAAAGTCTTCACGGTGTTTGAGTGCATATTAAGTCCATTTGGAATGGATGTACTAGCCACATTTTGGGATACATTTAAAATTGCCTGAAGACCTTCTCCCCCCTGCCATGCTTTCACTCATATTCATTACATAAATACAGAAAACTCACTCCATTTATTTCAGACTCCCATTTCAACAAAAGGAAAATTAAGTGGAGAGTTGTATGTCTTCTACAATAAAACATGGAGAAAGAAGAAAAAAGATCATTGCTGGCAATTGGTTTATGATAATACCTATTTATCATCACTTTGCAAAGGTGTAACCTGAACTCATTTTCAGATGAACAGTATTTCCATTGCTGCACAGTTTCATGACTAACACAGACAGCACTGACTTGATCTGACTTCCTTCGACTTTGACTGAATATCCCTGTTCTCTGAGTAAGTTCTTGTTTGAACCAGGGTGATATTCAGCCAAACGCCTAATTTTGAGCTTCAGATCAAGGCCAAAACTACCAAAGAGACATAATGGACACACAGCCACAGATGTGGCTACTTCTGCATGCCATTACTGTCATGGTTCTATTAAAAAATAAATCTTGTTCCAAGTTGTGTAACTTTGGGTCATCATCTCAAAATCCATGCTTACCAAGTGAAAATAGCTGTTACAGCTAAATATAGGTAGCATAGTCCCTAAAAAGGATTGACAGAATCACTTTAGTATCCTTAGATGGACCTCTAAGGCTGACTTTTGAGATACCCACGTGTAACAAATATATGTCTACTAGGAAGACTATATGCTGTACAGAGTAACAAGTATGCTATTTCTGACTTCTGTGAAATCTGATGAAAATCTGTGTCCTGAACTTCTTTGTGCTAATAGCTGTCTAGAGTGTATGGTTAAGACAAATCCTTAATTATAAAATTATCTTCCCCATTTAGGGTTGCAGTCAGGTCAATTTTTTGTTTATTGGGCCAATAGTGAGTGAAATAAAGTGTTGGTGATAAATTACTGGTATTACGCTGTGATAATGATAAAGTAAATTATTTTAGAAAACTAATTTAGTATTTTAATAGTAACATAACTGAGATTTATATGAACAATTTTTACACTCTTGACTAGTAACCCTTTTATTGATGAGTTAATGGCCAGCTAGATAAATTAGGCTCTGTCAGCTTCACCCAATGCCTTATAACAACTCACATTGGTCATTAACTGGTTGATTGGTAAAGTGTTTTATTATTGCTTTGGAAATATTGCCTAAAATGAAGCACAGTAATTTCTGATCCTTTATCATTTTTATTTTGATGGCTTGAATTTTTTTAATCAAAAAATGTGATGCACATTGAGAACCCAAAATCTAAGCAGTTAATGTGATTTAAGCTGAAAACATCAAAGTTACTTTTCAAATACAGACGTTTGCACTTTAAATAGTAGCCCATTTATGCCCTGTGAAAACATCAGGGTCTATAGAGAGTTTAAATCTGTTCTAAAGAATTCCACATGCACTCAGTTGTAAAAAGGCTGGATACATTTGATAAGGTAGCGATTCTATGCAATATTTTCTAATTTAGCTATATGAAACATTTTTTCTTAGCATTCACACAAGTTCAGGTAGGTTTTTTTCCTTACCCCAGTTCAAAATGTGCTTATCCAAGATACATGATGGATATACAGATTGACTGTTACGTCCTCAAATGTTTTGATTTTTTTAAGTAATATTTTACTTTCTATGAGTGTTCCCACATGCACACTTTATTGCAGTCAAATTCATGAGTCAGGGTGAATTTCTGTTCTTTGAATTAAGTGAATAACTTACAGAGAACAACATACTCTTGTAATTAAGAGAGCTGCAGTGCGAGTTTTCACAATGCATCATATGTTAATAATTTGTCAACAGCCCTTTCTTAATTTTGGGGGTTGTCAGCTTCACTTGCTATATATTCTAAAACCAAATACTCTTTTGGTCCCTAATTCATTAAAGTTATCTCTACTGTGTTGTTTAATTGTGAATGTTAACAGCCACAATCTCTTGCTGCAGTTGGATAGAATCAAGTGAAGAGGGGAAGGGGCTGTAAGAAACAACAAGAGTTTTGAATTTCCTAATGAATAACTTAAAATATGTAAAAGAACAGCAATGACAAGGGATCTACTAAAACTTTTTTAAATGTTTTTCTCAGTGCGATGCAGATATTCCCCAATGAAGCATGATGAAGGAAATCAAAGATAATATCTGACTGTGACTAGAGGTAGCCAAGCTCAGTTGTCGTTTCCCAGCCACAAACTTTTGCAGTTGTGTGTCTGATGTTCCTTGCAGGGTTCAGGAGAATCGTTGTAGAACTCATTAAGTTATGACTGTAGGAATTCTGCCCTCCCTCTTGCATTAAATAGTGCTCATCCCTTATTAAATATTTTTCATGCATCATATGGGGTGATTTACAGCTCTTTACATGTTTTCCCTAAGGATCTCTAGAGCTCTCATCACCATTCCGTTTGATCACTTCAAGCTTTAATACATGCAGTCCCAGTACAATTCATACCAACTGTAACAGAATCTAGTTGATGGGCTGATACTGCACAGGGAGAAACCGTTAGAGATTTAGTTTTTACTTTATCAAGAGTCTGACAAGAGAATAGTGGGCTCCTCTAATTTCTCGTCATGACAGTTTGTTTTCAATCTCTTGAAAAGCCTTCAAGCATGAATGCACATGTATAAAAGGTCAGATCTAGTTTTCCAAGGGTTTTCAGGAATGAGGTTAGCTTGCTATCTGCAAGCACACATGCAAGGAAAATTTGGTTGCTCATATATCTTGGGGTGAGAAAACAAGGACAAATTGAAAAAAAATTTTTTTTTTTTTTAATTGGAAAAAACCCAAAACAACAGACTGAGCCTGATTGGTATCAGTCCAAGACTATTAGTTTTGTCTATGGATGGCTTCCCCTTTGATTCCACTATGAAAATACTAGAAATTGAACAGGGTTCATGAAAGCCTGTAGATTTGAAAGGACTAAGATAGGTCATCTAGTCCAACCACATGCACAAAACAGGTGTGAATAAAATGGGTTGCTCAAGGCCTTGACCAATTAAATTTTTAATGTTTTCAAGGATGGAGATCCCACAGCCTTTCTGGGGCCCTGTTCCAATATTTAACCTCCTTTGCATTAAATATTGGCTTGGACTCCTGGCTTTTTATGGTCTCTGCAAAGACCTTGTTGATCTCCTTTTGACCCTTCCTGATGGCCTACAGTCCGCTTACCACTTCTGATAGTTTTTTACCTGGCAACTCAGCACCTCAGCCAAAGCACACCTCCCACAGCTGAGACCACCACTGTTTCCAGGTTGAGGGAGGAGCACCAGGCACTCCCTACAGCCTGCATGGCGGCATTCTCCCTCAGGAGCTCTCTCTTGGAAGAGGCCTCTCATGTGCCACGGTAGTTGTTCCAGCTGGTGCCGGTTACGGCATAGTGGTGCATCACCACCCTCATTACACAGGCTTAAGTGGAGATCCTGGGCCACCTATTTCTGTGAGCTCCCTCTTCTCCTCCAGTTATAGAGCCACTCTCCAAGCACAGTTGAACAGATGCTTAACACTTTTTGATCTTCAGTCAGTTGAAGACAAAAGGTGTAGGCACTTCCTAATCGGGAAGCAGCCAACAGAAGCTGATTGTTAAAACTGGCAGAAACAAAAGCCTACAGATGCCTTCAGAATGCAACCTTCAGCAGCAGCAACAAACCACCACAAGTTCCCAGAAAATGATCCCCAAAGAAATCCCCAGAAGTTTCCTGCACTCTGAAAGAACTGCTGAAGTCTTTTGAGTTATATGAGTTAGCAAAGCAAACTATAGGCATTTGCTCGATTGTACAGTATGTCAGAGAGTCCATATTCACAGCTAGGAAAGAGCCAATGCTTAGCTCCAAAAATGGTGGTATTTAATTCATGGAGGAAAGTGGATTCATTTTCCTTAAGTCTGTCCATCTCCACTGGTTTATTTGATTTAGTTTCCTTAAACAAGATACACACATAAACATCATTACTCACCTTTTTCTTGGTTCAAAGTCTAAAGAGGTTCTTTGAATGATAAGCTTAGACTAGATGGCTTAGTGATATCTAAAGACGGTGGAGACGAGTCTGTCTCATATGGAACATCAGTAAACCCAGCAGAATCCAGCCTTTGCCTCTGAACAGTTATTAATGTGCTTCTGTCCCAGGACAGTTTGCAGTGAGAGAGAATACAAATATACTATCTCTATATAGATCTTAATGGTTTTATTCAGGTTAATGAAAGAGACCCTAAGAAATCCACATGGCTTATTGAGTGGGCTAGGAGATATGTTTGTATGTAGGTAGATTCTGGCAGGATTTTTTTTTTTTTTTCTTCTTTTTTTTTTCTACACTCATTAACTTAGAAAAATTGTATTCAGTGTTAGCTGACCTAAGGAGCACATTTATATTTGCTCAGGCAGCAAAAATGTAGACAAGAAAATGTCTTTTTCAGCAACATAAAGACAGATGAGGCATACAAGGAGAGTCTTTAGAATACTAATTATATAACTAACTTAATTAGTCTCTGCTTCAATCAGAAGACAGTATGATAACACCAGCAAGTTGGTTTATATCCATAGAGACTAAAACACTAAAAACATACACAAAGAGTTCTCCAGGGTGTTGTGTTGTGTTATGTTTATGGCCCTTGGAACAGAGCAGAATCTATCCAACTGGATGAAATAGAAAATTATGGGCAAATGTAAGGCAGATTTTTATAACGCAGAAATGGAACAGAAATATAACACCCACCTCCCTGAAGTCAAGTCAAACATAAGAATCAAGAAAGGCACCATGTTGTTTCTATTATAGCAGTACTTAGACTGACAGAGGGTCCCTAATGTATGAAGTGTTTTCAAAGCCCTAAGTCAACCCTCCATTCCAACACAGCCAGACAACGTAAAGAACGGGACTAACAAATAATGTCCTTATTTTGCAAGTAGAGAAATGAGGCTCCCCCAAAGTGACACAGGGAATCTATGAAAGCAAGGCAACTGAAACTTGAGTCTGTCATTTTACAATTCATTAAAAAAAGGATGTGAACGTAGCATAGATTTAATTTAAATGAGCATGCGAAAGTACTCTGGAAACCTCAGAGAAATGCAGGCAAACGTTCACAGCTGGCCACATAAATTGGTTCATTCCTGCAACTATTGATTCACTCGTATTAGTCTCAGAAGGTTCCCAGAAGCGACAGGATTTTTCCCACATTTCTTTGCATGGTATGGGTTGGCACTGAAATTATTTCAAACTCACTCTAACTGGTCAGGATATAGAATACCTATAGCCGCTTTTGTGAATTCTAACAAAAATATTACTCCATGCATTCTGGGATACCTTATTGCAAAACTCTCTGAAATGTAAAGGGACACTGAATACAAACGATGATGGAATTGGCAGTGATAACGCTTTTTCTTTCTATTCCAGCTAAGTGAAGGCAAAGACTGATATTCAGCAGAAAACTATTAAACATCACGTGGCTGTCTTTGCCTGAAACACCGGCAAAGGAGTCTGAGGTATCTGTTACGTTAATGGTACCAAAAATTGCTCACCAAGGAGGAATATCAGTGAGCAAAGAATTCCTAATGCCAATATTGTGTAACAAGTAACACTGTACTCATGAACTCCCTGTTAATCTGAAAGAATATGTATATGCAGAAAATAAAATATAGCTAACCAGCAGTGTTAGAGGATCATATGGACAGAAATATCCTTTTGGGAAGGAAAAAAAAAAAAAAAAAAAATTTGGCTTTGATGTCTCTTTCTTCTGTCTCTTATTTTCCTTTACCATCTATAACACTTCTAAAATACTCTCAAAAGGAAAAGAAAATTTCTTTTTTTTCCCTAAATATTTTAATATAGTTATTCTCTTTCTGAGAACAACTGTGATATCTTTTCCCTTGTCAACTCACTAAGTTCCACCCACACAGATCTTAGAGGGTAATGAAATTAAAATTATGTGGCATTCTCTTCTATTTCTTGCATTATGGAAGAGTGAAAATGGGAACAGAAAGGAAAAAGATTGCATCAAAACTTAGTCTTAACTGCTGATTAACTCATTAATGTGATTGTTGAAAAAATAAAGGAGAACTAAAGTAAAATGAATAAAATAAAAATAGTATTAGAAAAAAGTGTGTGAAAACGGGTGAATAAATAACACATTCTTTGACCTGCTTTAATAATCAAAGTATTGCAAAAAAAGGTCCAGGGAATGTATGATAAAACAAGTCTTTTGCCCATCTCTCTCCCTCCCTCCCTCCCTCTCACACACACCCTCACACACCACTGAGGTTAACAGACAAGAAGTCTCTGTGGAAGAAAAAAAGTTAAATTTAAATTTCATTTGGATGGCTGGTGCCTTCTTCTCCAGAAAATATGGGAAAAGAAAGGATGTAAGATGTTATATTTACCCATTTCCTTCCATGTTCCCCCTACCCTTCCCAGGAAAAATAGTGAAAATGAGCTCTTCAGTGAAAGGAATTTTTAAAAACTTATATACACCCACATGAAAATCCATACCTAAATTCCTTCTGTCACAGATTAGGAAAATAAGTATTTCCTTTTTTTTTTTTTAAATTGGGAAAAATTTTTTTTAATTATGATTGAAGTTTTTTTTTTTTCTTTTCTCTTTAAATAGTTACATTGTGATTCAGTAATTTTTTTTAACCTTGAGGCCTCCATGTTGGCATGTTGGTGAATACTGAAGGGTAGGAGAACTGTCCCCTGAAGTCTGTCCCCTGTCCCATTAGTGTCCTTTGAGGCGTACCCAAGAATGTCATCTCCTGCCACAGGATTCACCTTTTGTTAGGTGGATAAGAAATTTGAAGGTTACATCTATATTTTCTCTGCACTTCACTAATCAATTGATAAAAAATCACTCACCCTAATACATTGTCTTTTTAAGACTTCTGGTATTTAAACATCTTTCCCTGACTTCAGTAGGACCAGTTACAGACAAATTCCCACACAGAGATACATAGTAGATGTTACTTGGATGTTACCAATGAAATCAAGTGAACCATCCATGCCAGTGGTATGCTTTACTTCAGATTTGAAGCTGAATCAGTGGAGAAAATTCATGTCCATTGGATATTCCAATCAATAGAGGTGTCTGAGAAATGAATGTGGCTCAATATATTTAGCAAGTTAATTAGTAGACATCTCAGTTTTGGACTTAATTAGTAATCTCAGAATAGCTCTAACCTCAGTATTTCATGAGGCCATAAACCGATAAAGTCTACTTGCTATTATTTAAATTAATTTCCAAGCAAAATATTAGTTAGCGTCAATAAAGATGTGTTTTATAATATAAAATAAATAGTATGTGAAGGTAATTAAAGAATACAATGTTGGGTAGAACTATGAACAAGTGAAAAGTAAATATTCAATGGCCAATAAGTGAAGTATTGAATGGGATCAGACTGAGGGTTTCCCATATGTTTTGGGAATTTTTTAATTATTGAAATTGAGCATTTTATGGGAATATACTTTTTTGTTTGTTGTTTGTTTTCCCATGAGTTTTTCAACATGAAAGAACCTGGGGAGACATGCCAAGTTTTCAGATTTTCTACATGGAGCAAAAAAAGAAAGTTTTCTTGTTGAATACAACATTTCTAAGTTATTGATGTAGGCTGATGTTTTAAAGACTAGATTATTTTCCTTTTAAATATCTTTTTATAGAAACTTGGAACCCTTATTTCCACCCGAACAAAGCGGTAACAGAGAGAAAAAAATATTTAAAACAAAGAAATCTTCGTATGATATATAGGTTTTCTTCTTCACAAAGAATTGCTTTTTGTCGAACTGCAGGCACTTTATTGTGCCAATTGCTTCAGCATTCCCTATTTGTAGTAGCACAAATCCCCTCCATGAACAGAATTTCCCGAATAAAGGAGATAGGTCAGTTTGTGGTGTATTTCTTTTATTTCTCAGCTTAATCTTATCTTATTGCTAAAATGTTAAATATCCTTTTAATGCTAGAAAGTAAGAGAGCTGCTGTGTCTCTGCCTACTTTGCCCCTATTAAATGCATGCATTATTTATAGACCATATCTTTAAGTTGCTGCAAGCACATTATCGTTACATGTCTGAAGTTGCCAATATGGAAAACGTTAATTGCTCTTTTAGCTTCATGTAAAGTGTTTCAGGGAGTGTAATAAGATATGAGTTCACCATTTGTTTAAATAGAATTAAGAACTAGGAAATTATATTGTTATCATCACTCAGAGTATCTGTGAAAGAAAGAAAGGTGGTGTTGGGTTGACGGTTGGACTTGATGATCTTAGAGGTCTTTTCCAACCTTAATGATTCTATGATTCTGTGATTCTAAATAGATATGACTCTGGAAGTCACAAGATTCAGTGTTCAGCATGAGCTCAAGAGATGCCGTTGTTTTCTCATAGTGTATTTAATTAATGCACAATTACATAATTAACACATTAAATTTTACAGTCTGTAATTGAGAAATGGCTTCACAAATGTTCAGTCCCTATTTAGGACTTGGATACACAACTAAGTTGACTCTAGTTAAAGATTCTGTTTAGAAACTCAATTAGAGACTGCCATTCCCAAAATTGTACAATAGATCACTTGCACATTCACACAATTCTCAAATAATATCCAGATGAATCTTAATAAAACTGTAGAGAGAAAATTTGATTCAAAATGAATTTAAATGATCCATAAATCTACATGCTGAAATTCTTAAAATAACAGTTTTCCAGCCTTTCCTTCATTTTCACATAACTGTTCACATTTTTATTCGTGTTTGACATTTAAGACATTGAATAAATTTTTAAAAAGAAAAAACTTTTTTTTTTTTGTTTCTTCTATCTGAAAAGCTTATTTTCAGTTTTGCTAATTCTACCGATATTAGTGGAAAATGAGAAACATAAGAATTCTCATAAAGAGGTTTTTTGTGGCCAAGGGATACTCCATAGTGGATAGGATTGTGGGTGAAACGAGAGCAGCCCTGCAGAAAGATATCTGGGGGTTTGGGCTGATGGCAAGTTGAATATGAGTCAACAGTGTGCCCTGGCAGCCAAAAGGGCCAACCGTGACCTGGGGTGCATCAAGCACAACATCGTTAGCTGGTTGAGGGAGGTGATCGTCCCACTCTATGCTGCACTGGTGTGGACCCACCTCAAGTACTGTGTGCAGTTTTGGGCACCTCAGTATAAGAAGGTGTGGTGGGTTGACCCTGGCTGGACGCCAGGTGCCCACCCAAAGCCACTCTATCTGTCCCCCTCCTCAACTGGACAGGGGGAGAAAAATACAGTGAAAGGCTCGTGGGTCGAGATAAGGACAGGGAGATCACTCAAATTACCATCACGAGCAAAATAGACTCAACTTGGGGAAATTAGTTTAATTTATTACCAATCAAATCAGAGTAGGATAATGAGAAATAAAACCAAATCTTAAAACACCTTCCCCCCACCCCTCCCTTCTTCCCAGGCTCAATTTCACCCCCGATTTTCTCTACCTCCTCCCCTCCAGCAACGCAGGGGGATGGGGAACAGGGGTTGGGGTCAGTTCATCACACATTGTTTCTGCCGCTCCTTTCCTCCTCAGATGGAGGACTCCTCACACTCTTCTCCTGATCCAGCGTGGGGTCTCTCCCACAGGAGACAGTCCTCCACGAACTTCTCCAAGGTGAGTCCTTCCCATGGGCTGCAGTTCTTCATGAACTGCTCCAGCGTGGGTCCCTTCCACAGGGTGCAGTCCTTCAGGAACAGACTGCTCCAGCGTGGGTCCCCCACAGGCTCACAAGTCCTGCCAGGAAACCTGCTCCAGCATGGACTCCTCTCTCCACGGGTCCACAGGTCCTGACAGGAGCCTGCTGCAGCATGGGCTTCCCATGGGGTCACAGCCTCCTTCGGGCATCCACCTGCTCCGGCGTGGGGTCCTCCATGGGCTGCAGGGGGACAGCCTGCCTCACCATGGTCTGCACCATGGGCTTCAGGGGAATCTCTGCTCCAGTGCCTGGAACACCTCCTCCCCCTCCTTCTTCACTGACCTTGGTGTCTGCAGAGTTGTTTCTCTCACATATTGTCACTCCTCTCTCCAGCTGCAGTTTCTGTTGTGCAGCAATTTTTTCCCCTTCTTAAATAGGTTATCACAGAGGTGCTACCACCACCGCTGGTTGGCTCAGCCTTGGCCAGCGGTGGGTCCGTCTTGGAGCCAGTGGCATTGGCTCAATTGGACATAGGGGAAGCTTCTAGCAGCTTCTCACAGAAGCCACCCCTGTAGCTCCCCTGCTACCAAAACCTTGCCATGCAAACCCAATACAAAAGGACATCAAACTGTTAGAATATGTCCAGAGGAGGGTGACCAACGAAAGGGTGAAAGGCCTTGAGGGCAAGACTTAGGAGGAGCAGCTGAGGTCACTTGGCTTGTTCAGCTTGGAGAAGAGAAGGCTGAGGGGTGACCTCATCACAGCCTACAACTTCCTCAAGGCAGGGCAGCGGAGCAGGAGGTGCTGATCTCTCTCTGGTGACCAATGATAAGACACAAGGGAATGGAATGAAGCTGCATCAGGGGAAGTTCAGATTGGACATTAGGAAAATGTTCTTCACTGAGAGGGTGGTTGGTCACTGGAACAGGCTCCCCAGGGCAGTGATCATGGCACCAAGCCTGTCAGAGTTCAAGGAGTGTCTGGACAATGCCCTTAGTTATATGATTTAGTTTTTTGAAGTCCTGTGAGGAGCAAGGAGTTGGACTCGGTGATCCTTATGGGTCCCTTCCAACTTGGGATATTCTATGATTCTATGATAAGAAATCCCTCCAATACTTAAGTGATTCAAACAAACAGCTTTTCTGCAGAGGCATCCCCTTTAATGCATTGTATTCCGGATGGATATAACATTAGCTTTGTGAATTTCACTATCATTACTAATTTGTTTTAATGCCTTGGAAAATAGATAATAAAACCAATTAATAAATGAAGAACTACTTTACGAGCAGGAATGCTCTGTGTCCTGGTATCCATAACAGTGCTTCAAGTGGAGGTAGGAACTGATTCAGAAACACCCTAGGTGGACTGCAACTTTATTGTACTCTTGTGAGTACAACTGCATAATGAATCTTTCTTCAATTAACAAAACAAGACTCTTAAACTACAATGTTCTAATTTATTTGGCATTGGAAAATTTAATGGGCTCAGAAGACAGCACACTAATGGAGTCCTCTGTATCAAAACATCATCAACTATGCATTCTTTGTATTTATTTTTGTATTTCAGCTTGCATGATATATCAAATACAAACAGGAGTATAGTGCGCGTTTTTCCATTCATTTGCTCCAGACAAACGTTTTATCATCCTCGTGTTCATCATTTAATCATACGAAAGACCAAATATTTGCTGGAAATAAGAATAGACAGGAAAGTGGGTCAAGATGAGAAAATAAGCAGCAAGCTTTGGATTATGCTGACATTTATAGGTGGCCTGATAAGTGAGTAGTAGACAACAATATAGTTGTAATTTCTCCATGTAGGTTGTTATGGTTTTAGACCATCTGTCTTTCTAAGCCATTTCGGCATGCGAGGAGCTAATTAAACATAAGATAGGACTCTATACAGGGGTAAATGAGTTAAGCATTTAGTGGCCAGTGACATTCAAGCAATAAAATAAAGAAATTTGTAGTGACACCAAACATAGGATCAAAATATAAAGAATGGTTGTTTCTTTTGGCTATTTGAGCATCTATCAAGAATATTGAAGTGATGATTTTTTTTTTTTTTTTAAACACTAAATGATTAATTTTTACAGAATTAGACCATAAAATACCAGGCTTGGAAGTGATCTTTGGAAGTTGGTTCCAAATACTCCGCTCCCAAGACCCAAATCATTCATTCCAGATGTTTGTATAACTACTTAAACTTCCTGTATGCTCTTGCCAGCTCTATAATTGGATGATTGTGACCTTGGAGGCAAATTAAAACATTAGTTTTCATCAGTGTTCCAGTAACTTTACTTTTTAGAAGTCAGGGCACTTACTTGACTCAATATAGCAAGGTACAACTGTGGCGAATAATTTCCTGCAATGTGTCAATAAAGTAAAGACCATACAGATTCCCACTTAATGGGAAAATATTAACTGACCTGAAAAGATTGTATTCCTTGCAAAAAGGAAAAAAAAAAAAAAAAAAAATAAAACTAATTCTGGGTATCATCCTACACAAAAGGATACAAAAGAGAAAGTTTTAAATACAAAAAATGACAATTTGTAATCACAGCCTAATTGCTGTGTATAAGGCCGCAGTGAGGTCAGCATAAAAAGCATTGAAATGGCTGTCTCCTGCGAAACAAATATTGCCTAAGGATGTCATCGGAGTGGATATGATTGCAGAGAATGAAACCCAATAGCATGCAAAGAAGATCTGAAGAACTGTTATGAAAAAGTAAGGCACGAATGTATGCTTTCCTGTATGTTTTGCAAACTTCTAACAATTTCAAGCCCGCATCACTATCCTGCCTTACCAAGTGCTCTTTTTCTTCTTTGTGTCTCTGTGTGTATGTACAAAAAAATTTACACATATCTGGTGTCAAATATATTAAAAATGGTCAGATTTTAAGAAAGTCAGATATTCCCATTCTTTAGATATGGTGTAGACCTATAGCTAGGGTATTAACTAGGGTATTTTGGAGGTGGTACAGGGTGGAGGAATGTGTGAATGGTGCATCCAGCACTACCTAGTTATTCTTAAAGAAGCAGAATGATAGTGCCTACAGTATGTTAAAGAGAAGAGGACCGAAGAGAACAGTAGATAAATAAATAAGTGAAGACAGATTATGTAGGAGAGCTTCTGCCTTCCTCCGTCACAGCACGTTTGAGCTGTGCCCTCCACTGCTAAACTCCAGTTCTGCAACACATGGAGGGGAATATAGTCCTTTCTCTGACATAAAAGCATGAGTGTGATAGTAATTTCATTATTTTGATTGATTTATTCCTAACCATATGGCAAGTAACAAATAACAGACAAGCAGCAACTGAAGATAACTGTGGATAGAACGGAGTTCATGTAGGTAATCCCAGTATCTAGTAGATCAGTGATCAGATTTGAATTTGTGCAAAACATCTTGGACTTGAAGAAGTCAGAGTTGCCCAGGTAAAATTCTACAAGGTAGGAAGCTTTTCAACCTGACTGTACTATAATGGTCATATACCTTGCACGTATAAGAACTTCTTCCCCTTCAAGAGACTTAAAAAGCAGTGAACATTTTCCCTTTTCATTGAATTACAGGCTTTTGTGTTCTTTCAAGTGAACGGCTCTGAAAATACTGGCTTTTGAACTGTGCCTAATCCATATTGTTGCTTCTGTTGTTTGGTTACCATCTGGACAATTGTTCTGTTTCAAATTTGCGCCTTGTCATCCATCTACATTTAGCTTGTGTGCCTGCTCCCTCCCGTTCTGCACTAGTACAGGTGGTGACAATGCCGTGGTGTGGTGTGAGCTCTGAGTCTGTAGAAGTTCTGTGCTAAAAGCTTTTCAAGCTTTTCCTTTCAGGTTAGCAGTCTGTGAACTTCCTCCTACAGTTCAACTGAAGAATTTGATTTCTCCGTTGAGTTGACAGAAGCTATTTTTGTGTATGTTATTTCACTGTCTTTTTGAAGAAGAGCTTGAAGTTGAAGGAAATAACTGGTGATGCTTTGTGCAATGTGAACACTTTTTTGGGTTTCCTTCTCAGCTGAAAATAGTAGATAGGCAAATGATTACAGCAGTGAATGTGACTTGTGACGTCAATGCTATTTCTGGCCCACTTAATGGAATAATCCATCAGAGGGAGAGCATAATGACAGGCAAATGATGCATAAGCAAACAACACTTGTGATGTTAATCCAACTTCTCCTCTTTTGTACCAGGTAAAGGTTACTGTGGCAATGAATGAGTCACTTCTGTCCTGTCATTAGCCTGTTAGTAGTAACAGCTTGTTGAGTAGCTTCAACCAAAGTATCTAGTCCTGGTTATCTTCTCAGATCTTATACTTCATGCTTCCTGGCAATTTTACAGACCTATACACTCTGCCTACAGTTCCTCTAGGATAAGAAGTCAAAGGATATCTTGAATGACATGTCCCTCCTGTAAGAAAAGTTTATTTTGTGGTCTAAAACTTGTCTATAATGCTAGAATAAGATTTTTTTTTTTAATTGTGGGTCAAGTTGTTTTCAGGGAGCCATGTGTGGATTCAGATAGTTTTTCGCAATTAGATGTTGTAACAAGCAGCTTTAACTTGTTCTTCTGTTACTGTGTGGGCTTGTGCTTCATGCAATTACTGCTACATCAGCATCTATCGGGACGTCTGGTGAAGACAAGAGCTTTCCTATTTTCACCTTCTGGTTTGTACCTCACATATACAAATTAGAGTAATTCAGGTGACCACCACACAACCGCATTTCATTCATGGAAGTCCTCCATTGCTGCCAACGTTGTTGCATCAAGTACTAATTCAAGTCTGCACAGCATGTGTTTGAAGCAGAAAAGTCCACTGTGTGGAAGAAATGCTAGGAGGTGTTTGATGAACTCATGCCATGTTACATATTGGCAAACATCTGAAATTCAAGACTAGAAAATGTAGTTTTCACCATTAAGTTCTTTAACATGTGGATATAAGTGGTTGTCTATTATAGCTTTCTTTGATTCCTTTGAATTAACACAAACATCAACATTCAAGTAACACCTGTCTGCACTGTGGATTTCTGTTGCTGAAAATATGTTCATCTCCAGAATCCAGATTTTCCTCTGGATTCCCCATTTTATTAATGTTTATTAATATAGATATTTCTAGAACAGTATTAATCTAATTTTAAAGAAGACATTCAAGGTAGATCAGATGAGATGCCCAGAAAGTTCCCATTTTGCTCCTTCGTTTATAAGGAAAATCCAGAGTGACCAGGCTCAGATGTAGATGTATCTACATTGCGAATGTTTGAAGTAAGATAAAGTGAGTCTTACCTTTCCATCTATATTTGTGGTGACTAGTGCTGAAACCCATTCAGAGGGACCTATGTTTTTCCTTATTGTCATTCCAGGTTAGATTTTTCACCTTCTGGTTGCTCAATACCTCTCAGTGAAAATGGCTGGTGGCTTACATTAGCTTAAATTTTGGTATCACAGGATTTCCACCCTTTTAAGTGTTGTCTTGGTATTCTGTCATTTGTATAGCTGAAACGGGAGTCTGCATTGCAGCAACGTGTTCACATCTGGGGACACTGAAGCAGTGACCTATTTGAATGTCCTGTTCAGCAAGCAGGTCCCTGCCTGTCATAGTGATACGCGCCATGCAGACTTCAGCAGGTATGAATGTCATAGAATCATAGAATCATAGAATCATTAAGGTTGGAAAAGACCTCTAAGATCATCGAATCCAACCATTGACCCAACACTACCACCCACTAAACCATGTCCCTAAGTGCTGTCTTTTAAAAACCTCCAGGGATGGTGACTCCACCACTTCCCTGGGCAGCCTCTTCCAATGTTTCACCACTCTTTCAGTAAAGACATTTTTCCTCACGTCCAATCTAAACCTCCCCTGCCGCAACTTGAGGCTGTTTCCTCTTGTCCTATTGCTTGTTACTTGGGAGAAGAGACCGACACCCACCTCGCTACAACCTCCTTTCAGGTAGTCGTAGAGAGCGATGAGGTCTCCCCTCAGCCTCCTTTTCTCCAGGCTAAACAACCCCAGTTCCCTCCGCCACTCCTCAGAAGACTTGTTCTCCAGACCCCTCACCAGCCTCGTTGCCCTTCTCTGGACACGCTCCAGCACCTCAATGTCCTTCTTGTAGTGAGGGGCCCAAAACTGAACACAGTATTCGAGGTGCGGCCTCACCAGGGCCGAGTACAGGGGCACGATCACTCCCCTACTCCTGCTGGCCACACTATTTCTGATACAGGCCAGGATGCCATTGGCCTTCTTGGCCGCCTGGGCACACTGCCGGCTCATGTTCAGCCGGCTGTCATCCAGCACCCCCAGGTCCTTTTCCGCCAGGCAGCTTTCCAGCCACTCTTCCCCAAGCCTGTAGCGCTGCATGGGGTTGTTGTGGCCGAAGTGCAGGACCCGGCACTTGGCCTTGTTGAACCTCATACAGTTGGCCTTGGCCCATGTCATATTTATATACATGCAACCAAACATAAAAATTGGATTCTGCTTGTAACTGACTGCACAAATCTAATGATTTGGCACTGTTCTGTTCTGTTTTAATGGATTTACTTTTTACTACATAAGAAATAAGGAAAAAAATAAGTATACTGCCAAGAATAAGCCAGTAAGGAATAACATCTTTGGCTTACCACCTGCAACGCTTAGCCACACTGTCTATAATAATCATTGCAACAACTTAAAATATTCATTTTGTCAGCTTATTAATGTTTAATGTATAATCCAGAATATTTTCAGACTTCAAACTGGTGGTCACAATCATCTCACATAACTTGAGGCACACAGCTGAGCTGGAAACTTAGACCTTAGATAATGTTAAATGTTCTCAGTTTCATGCTCTACCTTGTTTATAAAATGTAACTGTCGTCCTTTTTGTGATTTAGCAGCTAAGCCTCTATGTTCATGGTACATGTCTGCACCAATAGTTTAAATTCTTTCCTTCAGTCAGAACCTTTGGCACACAACAACAGACTGGAAATAAAATAGTTACTCTCAGGATCATGTGTTTCACCGTGAACACAGTAAAACATAGCAGCCTTTTACAGTACATTTTCTTCCTATGTGTTACGAGAGTTTGGGTCATCTCTTCACAATAAAGTAGAAATAGATCAAATAGTATCCATATTGGAGTTTAGCAGGAGCCTACGAGTCCAAATGTTTAGTGAAAATTGAAAGATAGAGAAAGCAAAACAATGTCTTAACAAAATACTTTTTTATTGATTCCTTACCACAGAAGTTTTGCGCACTTGTCACCAAGTATTCACAGGTGCTTTCCTGGCATGATGAAGGAAGAACCTGGACTGCTCTGACTGCATTTCACACTCCCAGGTATGAGCACTCCCACACCAAAAAAAAAAAAAAAAAAGACAAGGAAAAGACAAGGAAAAAACAGGGAAGGGAAGGGAAGGGAAGGGAAGGGAAGGGAAGGGAAGGGAAGGGAAGGGAAGGGAAGGGAAGGGAAGGGAAGGGAAGGGAAGGGAAGGGAAGGGAAGGGAAGGGAAGGGAAGGGAAGGGAAGGGGAGAGGAGAGGAGAGGAGAGGAGAGGAGAGGAGAGGAGAGGAGAGGAGAGGAGAGGAGAGGAGAGGAGAGGAGAGGAGAGGAGAGGAGAGGAGAAAAGAGGGAAAAAAGGAAAGGAAAAGGAAAAGGAAAAGGAAAAGGAAAAGGAAAAGGAAAAGGGAAGGGAAGGGAAGGGAAGGGAAGGGAAGGGAAGGGAAGGGAAGGGAAGGGAAGGGAAGAGAAGAGAAGAGAAGAGAAGAGAAGAGAAGAGAAGAGAAGAGAAGAGAAGAGAAGAGAAGAGAAGAGAAGAGAAGAGAAGAGAAGAGAAGAGAAGAGAAGAGAAGAGAAGAGAAGAGAAGAGAAGAGAAAAGAAAAGAAAAGAAAAGAAAAGAAAAGAAAAGAAAAGAAAAGAAAAGAAAAGAAAAGAAAAGAAAAGAAAAGAAAAGAAAAGAAAAGAAAAGAAAAAAGAAAAGAAAAGAAAAGAAAAGAAAAGAAAAGAAAAGAAAAGAAAAGAAAAGAAAAGAAAAGAAAAGAAAAGAAAAGAAAAGAAAAGAAAAGAAAAGAAAAGAAAAGAAAAGAAAAGAAAAGAAAAGAAAAGAAAAGAAAAGAAAAGAAAAGAAAAGAAAAGAAAAGAAAAGAAAAGAAAAGAAAAGAAAAGAAAAGAAAAGAAAAGAAAAGAAAAGAAAAGAAAAGAAAAGAAAAGAAAAGAAAAGAAAAGAAAAGAAAAGAAAAGAAAAGAAAAGAAAAGAAAAGAAAAGAAAAGAAAAGAAAAGAAAAGAAAAGAAAAGAAAAGAAAAGAAAAGAAAAGAAAAGAAAAGAAAAGAAAAGAAAAGAAAAGAAAAGAAAAGAAAAGAAAAGAAAAGAAAAGAAAAGAAAAGAAAAGAAAAGAAAAGAAAAGAAAAGAAAAGAAAAGAAAAGAAAAGAAAAGAAAAGAAAAGAAAAGAAAGAAAAAAGAAAAAAAGCATGGCAAAGATGTACTAGTAGTAGTTGTCAAGCAGTTTGTATTCAAAATTGCTTATTCTTTTGGCTGGTGGCTATAAATATTAAAGAAGTCCATACTCATACATGAAACATTTTGTCTTGATCTGACAGAAGCAGGGCCATTGCCCTTTTCTGGCCTCACCACTTGATATCAAATGTGAAGATGCAAACTATTTTTAAGGTTCCCTGTGTGGCCCAATGGCTGTATGTGTGTTTGCCTACAGCACAGAGAAAGCTCCTGGTCACTCTGTCATCTACACTGGCTACTACATACTTGGGTGTACTGTGCTTCATTTTTGGGTACCTGCCTTAATTTCCTTTGTAAGTACTAGTGAATGGGGAAAGGGGCTAGTTTGCACCCAGAATTTCCCCAACAACTAGCTGGGGTGCAGATAATATGTGCATCTAACCAGAAAATTCAAAATCAGTCTGCTACCCCTGATTTAAGCCTTAGTTTTGTGATGCCATATAGGGTCAATAACTCTTCTACAGTTATATGCTGATTTCTACAACGTCTCTGTTTGTCAGTTATCCTTAATTAAAGTGACATTGTTCGTCATACGAATCCATACTGTTTAGACAACCCTGGTCAGGTTACTGTCAGTTTTTAAATAAATGCCTAGGAAAAAAAAGAGCACAGAAGTTTTGTGCATGCGCTTTAACTGACACAACTTCAAATACTGAAATAAGAGGAAAAGCGGTAGCGTCAAAACTGCTCTGAAATGCTGAAGTGATGGGCGCAACTTGCATCTCTCAAAAATGCCCTTTTGTAATGCTTCTCCTCCCAGCTGAGTGATGTGGAGATCAGATGAATATATAGGCATTCACCAGACATCTACTTGCACCACTCCATCAGGACTCGGGAGCAATCTCTTTGCAAGTAAATTCAGTCTGCCCGGAGATGTCCCCAGGCATAGAGCCAAGGGAATGGATTGGCCTGAAACCACGCATGTAAACCACTTCAGCCTTGGAAAGAGTGGCCGCATGCAAGTTTTGCTGCACCCACTGGGCTCCCTGGCCTGTGCTAAATCTCAAACACACCAGGAAATTCTTCAGGGTGATGACAGTCAACAAAAGCCAAAGCTCTGCCAGGGACTGTACTAAGTTATTTCTTTTTTAATAATATAGATTAATATTCCCAGACATTGTTTAATATACTAGTGCAGATCTGCTCAGTCAGTTCTGTACACAACCAGGAGCAGATAAGAGTGCTCTCTCTGTTAATGCCTGTACAACTTTCAGGAGTGATTAATATACTAATATATAAATCTCTTATTAGAAAATCATAACCTATTCCCTTGGTGCCTCTGATTCATAAAAGGGAAATTCTAATACCCCCCCTTTCTCAGATTATGCAATCATTGGCCAGGGACTTGAGAGTCTGCAGGCAGGAAATTCTTGGTCCTCCTACAGGCCTTTAGATTACATTTATTTATATTATGTAAACAGAGTTATTTTCCTTTCCCATAAAATCTTCAGAGTTACGGGGTTCTCCACCCCAAAAAAGTCCATGATGTAAAAATTATTGATTTCAAATTTTCAATTGTATAAGAACTGAAAATCCAAAGAATATTACAGTTGATTAAGCTAAACTTGAATAATGTATTTGAAATTGTTCATTTTTTTCTAGCTTTTTACCATTTAGTTTTTTATTTCTGAACTTTGAACCTTGAATATTTTTGAAAGTACTAAATGGGACATTTGAACATCTTCAGAATACCTTTTTTTTTTTTCAAAAGAGAATGAAAAGGGTATTTAGAATTAAATGGAACATATCTTCCTCAGATAGTAACAAACTTACATGGAATGCAAATGTTTTGGCTGCATTGACTCATTTGTGAAATCTTTTCACAGACCGTGATGAATATTCATGTTAGTTAAAATTTCTCTTTGTTTGACTTTTTGGAAAAGAAAGGGCTTGTTACTATGAAAACTTGCATTTAATTTATTTAAATGATTTTTTTTTTTTTCTTCTTTATCCTTCCTCAATGCATTCAATGTCACTCCTGCTAGACAGTGAAGTGAGTGGACATTGGCTGTCTATGGACAAAATAGCATCCTTTCTCTAAGGCGGTGAGCTCTTTTTGCTTAAACCTGCCTTCATCTGTTATAATACCAGTTACTGCACAAGTTTGGAATTAATTTCCACAGAACATCAGTGAAAAGGTAGTCTCAGCCTTGCTTCATTGCTCTATTTTCCTATCATCTGTAAATTGCACTACCTTTTAGCAGCATGTTCCAAGTTTCAGTGCTTCTGATATTTTGTGAAATGAAAATATTGCATAAGGGATATAATAATACTGCCATGTTTACAGGCGGTCTAAAAAATGTCAGGAAATTGCAAGCGAGTTTCCATGTGAATAGTCAGGGAAAAAAACTCAAGAAAGATCTTTGCATTATATGAGCCATTCAATTATGTTGTTCATTGACTTTAAATGGATTACTGCCATGATGTGGTAAATAGAAACTGCATAAAGTATTTATATTTTATTTAAATGTCAGTTACTTAATTTACTTTCTCATTATACATTAAAGTAATGATCATCCTGTTTATTAGTGTTAAATATTTCATGGACTTCACAACACTGTATAACTTACAATAAATGAATAAAGGTCATTACATTACCCATTGTGTAAGATTGTATCAGCAGAAGTACACATGGAGAAAAATCGTCGTGGAAAAAAGAGGTCTGGATGGTATAATCTCTTCGAGGAATCTCTGTGCTATATCTCAGTTGTCCAATAAGAAAAAAGTGCTAAAATAAAATAGGAATTGCACCATAATTATTATGACCTATATTTACAGAACTTGCATCTGGAAATATCCTAAAGCAATTTACGAATGGATTTTCAAGCTATATGCAGAATAAAGAAACAATTACAATCACTAGCAAAATACAGATAACTGTGTGATGAAAAGTGATTGCAGTTTAAACAGAAGAGACCAACATTATGCAGCAGTTTAGGAAAACACATCGATCTATAATGCAATATCACAAAGAAATATAGTCAGAAATTTAAAAATTGAGATAAAATTTAAGGTAAGATTGAAAAGAGACAATGGGTAAAGAGAGCTAATATACCTGATCACAGTCAAAATTTTCTCAGACTTTCATGAAATTCCTGCTTTCAGGCAAAATATTTTACACAAGGTATTTTCAACACAGTACTGAATTGTCAAGACTCACGTTTTCCAATTAGTTCTTTCAACTGGTTCAAGTTGGAAATTAAAAACAAACAAACAAACAAACAAAAACAAACAAACAAAAAATACCCAAACCCAAACCTTTAAAAAATGGTGTTAATTCTCTTCTTGAAAGACAAATCATATCAAGGCCCCCCCCAGTAAGACACCAGAGATGACCCTGCTCCCCTACTCCCCTAGCTTTTGAATGCTCTTGTGAAGCACTTGCTGAAGTGGTAATGGTCACTAGCATTGCTGTAAGAGTATATTTTGCACGCAACTGAGAGTTAAACAAGTCCTAGTGGCATTAATGGATATTTATATATAATGAATTAGGAAAAGATATTCAGATATCCACGCTGATTCCCTGGAATGCCTTGCTTTGCTTGAGTACTCTACAGAATTTGCCAATGCATTGCGAGCATTTAAACTGAAAGGGATCTTATAGGTCATTGAATCTAATTTCTTATTGCTGCATGATATCTCAATGTATGCCTTTTTTGTAAGCTTGTTCCAAGGCTGGTTTTAAAATAGACATATTTTCTGGGTGATTAGTTTTGGTTTTTTGCCTCCAGCATTTCAGTCACTCATAGAGAGAAGCTGCTATCATGGAGAAACAGGAATGAATAAAGTCTCAAATGCTGTTGTTTCAATGCCTGTGAAAATTTGGGATGACACCCAAATATGAAATAGTGCTTATTACCTCTCCTTTACAGAGAGTACTTTCAAAGACAAGAGAGAAAACAAATAACAAGCTCTATGCCTGATGACAAGTCTGTTGGACTCTTGGCATGGAGGAGAAAGGGGTGAGTTAAAAAGTAATCGTTCAGTGGTCATCACCATAGAGAGAAAAGAACAT
This sequence comes from Aptenodytes patagonicus, assembly GCF_965638725.1. NCBI lineage: Eukaryota > Metazoa > Chordata > Aves > Sphenisciformes > Spheniscidae > Aptenodytes > Aptenodytes patagonicus. The sequence goes on from NC_134981.1 coordinate 6,147,718, forward strand.
ATGCCAGATCCTTTTTCACAAGATATGAGCTGAACTCCCCAAGACAACACTATCTCTGGAAGCTCCCTCCCCATAGCTGTTCATTTTTTCCAGTCTCTTACAATAAGGAGTGATAATCACTTTATCTGCTGTCTCTCTACACTCGGTTCCACATAACCCTCACCCACCTCCTCCTCTTTTCCACCCCCATGTCAGAGAAGAACTCCAAAACCGTGATAGCCATCAAACTGGGAATTAACAATATCCTCTCAAGTTCATCATGATACATCAAAGAGCCCAAATAAAAGGGACCTCTGAAGAATTCCTTAGCAGAGCAGCAGCAAAAGAGGACCAATCTGAATGAATATTAGAAATGCAAAGGAAATTGGCTCCCAAGTTGCTGAAGTGTTCTGTTTTTTCAGCGTTGTGCAGGTGGAGCACAGCGGTAAGCAATAGCAGAGCACCTTGGTATCATGTCCCCAAACATTCGTTTAGCTCTGAGTCACTGAGACCTCAGAGGCAACAAAGTTGTACACCCCATCTTGTTTCTGCTCCGTGTATCTGTAGGATGCGTGGGAGAAAATAAACAAAACAAAGTTGTAAGATGAGAGAATCCCAGACAGAGATGCAATACACCAAACATACTGTGTTTGTAGCCAGCTGTGCAAAGGTGTACCGTAACTCTGGATAGGGACTTAAGACTTTGATTGTATCCAAGGCGAGCTAAGGATGGCATAGCTGCTTGAAATAGAAAAGAAATGGCTTCTAACATCTAACATTCTGTGGTAAACATTTTCTCCATGGAAAATATCATACATGCAGCTGATGTATTTGCTAAAGTAAGCAGGAATTCGTGTAGGCCTGCGTGGGTTACTTAGCGTGGATTATGGTGTGCAGAGTGCAACTTCATTAGTACTCCAGATCTTTTTCAAAATCATTTAACTGATAAGACTTTTAGTCGTGGTCACCCTTAATACAAATCTGTTGAAAGACAAGGTAAAATGGCAAACATATCTTCAACAGGTCTCTTGTATTCTTCCCCAGCCCAGCATATTTCTGCAAATTACATTTTTTCTTAATTTTTAAAATATTCTTTCCAAAAAAATAATCTTCTTTGTTGCTATTTTGAGAGCAGAGTAACAGTCTTTTGTACAAAACCCCAAGCTGAGAACTCAGCATTCGATCCCAAGCATTGCCCTCGGCCTCCTGCAAGGAAGTGGTGATGTTTAAGTGGGATTCTTCTGGACAGAAACCTATCATGTAAACACCTGAGGAGTTTTAGATGTCTTCTGTAGGAGATGAGATGAATCATACTTTAGATTATAAAGGGAGTCTGGATGACTATCCCAGGGTTCGATACCTGTGCTGTGGTTGCGGGAGTTAGCCATCTGTGAATTTACTTGATTTCACAGACATATGTTATTTCACACACCATGGTCTCTGTGCTGCTGCACAGCCAGGGAAGCACAGCCAGCTCATTTCAGATTATTTGGAACATGAGTTTCATGGGCTACTTGAGCTGTATTTGCTACACAGAATTTGTTCCTTGTCTGTAAAACAGGTGCAATCTCATTCCTTTAGATAGCAGTTCTTTTCCCATGTGCCAAGGTCACTTGATACCATTTTAAATATCAACACAGATTATGCAACACAAATAAATTAAAACCAAAATAATGTTAGAGATATTTTTAATTCCAAATGTTACAGTACTCTCCTGTCAGCTAAAGTAGATTCTTCTTTTTTTTTTTTTTTTATTGCAGGCACTGATGACTTTATCCATATTCTAGGTACCTTCACCCCAATAAATTAAACTAATGGATTTTACCAGATTTCATCTCCTGCTAACTCTCTTTCTTATAAAACTTAGGACAGGTCTTTACCCTAGAAAAGTCTCACAGGTACCTTAAGCTATCTTTGAAATTCAGTGGCAAATAAATTTTGTTTAGCTGGAGACTAGCAGCTTGAAAATGCTGATAATTTCACACAAGAAAACTTTTCAGCTTGGTGTATGGATGTCATTGGACATTTCTAGCTGTCATTGATGGCTTTCTCACTGGTGTGTTTAATGCACTGGAATATCAGTGCCTCGCAAAACAATTCAGGTTAACAAACAGGATCGGAAACACATGTTCTGCAGATGCTGAATATTCATGGTTGTCTGCTTTATCTCCCTTTCCAATTTTAAGGTAAGGACAAGTCTGTGAAAAAATAAAGGTAACAGCAATGACAAGAAAGGCTATTAAGGAAAAAGAGATTTTATTGGGTTCAGTTATAACTGGAACAATGACATGTTATAAATAGCAGGGTGTTATACTTTGACACTGGTAACAAGGTAAACGAATCACATCAGTTTCCCCCTAATTCCAGTCGCGTTGAATGGCTAACTACGAAAGTGCATAAAATAAGCGTATCTGTTAAAAATAGAAAGAGAGCAGCTCGCTATTCACTGTCATCAGCAAGGCAGGCACCTGGCTTCCCCTCTCTGCCGCCAGCACGTGCCTCCAGAAGTTATGAACGACTGTTTGCAACTACCTGCTGTAAACAGCCTGGGACAAATTAACTCTTAATTGGTTTTCACTTACACTCTAATATTAGAAAAAAAGAAAAACAACTTTTACCTGACTAGCTAGCATGTTTCTTCTTTTCAAGTCTGCTATCAGTCTGAAAACAACATTGCTACTCTAAAAGCAGACATTTTCTGTCTCTGTAGTTTGCTTTTGATGTAGTAATTTCATTCCTTCTCACAGATTATACAGGTATGAAGAGAAAAGACAGCATTCCCTTTGGAAAATGACCTATTTCAATTAGTTCTGACTGCTGCATTTTAAAAGATTCAAAGCCGCTGAGTATGACTTTAGGAAACAGGAGATGCATTCAACCTGCCAGGCATAAACAAGTTCCTTCTGGTTGTTTGTCTGGCCTTTATGGGGAGCTCGCAACACTGAATGTGTGCTACACACTCATGTTTGCATGCCGCTGTGGAAGACTGTCTCTTCTAAACTTTCACAGGACTTAAGAGCTGGGACCGCTCTGCATGTCATTAGCATAGCCAGTTCATCCCACTGCCAGACCGCATCCGTTTGATGCTGGCCAGGTGCCTCTTCATTGTCCTCTGAAACCTCTTCTTCTCGCATTTCACAGGGTATGTTTCAGAGTCTGATTTGCAGTGCGGAGGAGAAAGCTGGCTGTGGCAGACTGCCTCGCAAGAAACAGCCCGTCTGGTCTTAAAAGGAGTGGCTGAAGGCTTTATGCACTCGATGGTCTGTTGAAGTTTGCTGAAAGGGCTGGATGAGCTCCTTACAAGAGACATGGTCTTCTTGCTTCGGGACAAGAGGATTTTAAGCTCTTCAGAGTCATGCTGAAAAAAGAGAGACTCTTTCCTCCTGGTATTGGGACTCTCACCCAGTGTGAGAAACCCATAGGGGGTGGTGATTTTGGAGAGGTGGGGCAAAGAGAGGGCAGCTCTGGTTGCCGGGTCAGAATGATGTGCAGCTCTCTCCAGGTCTCCAGGGAAAATCATTCGGTCAGTAAAGCACAGGGTTCCTCTTCTGTCCAGACTCTCTTCCTTGCACAATGCATCTTTCCTGATGTAGGATTCAGATTTGCTTCTAGTTGTTCTGCGTTTTTGAACAACTTCATCACAGACTCCTCTCTCAAGAGAATTCTCTATGGCGTCTTCCTCTGGCTCCTGTTGGAAGGAAATATGCTCTATGTCCAGAGAAGGGATGAAAAATTTAGGGATGCGATCGGGAGTCATGACAATGTTGAAAATGTCCTTGTTTTTCTGAGCAACTTTATCTTCAGGAGGTGGCTTGCTGCTTTTGAAACTTGTCCAAGTCAGCAAGCTTTCTATAGCACTTTTTATGGAGAGCTGCGATGTACCACCAGGCACCATTATTTCAGCCAGCAGTGCTTTCTTAAAAAACACAATGCTGTCTGCTGATTGAATTCTCACAGCACTGATTGCAGATGGGGGACTCATTCCTGCTTATAAAACAAAGCAAATGACGTCATCTGATAGCTAGATGTCATTGGCATGGTAACCAAAGATAAGAAGGCTTTTACACTCCTACTTATATACTTACAGTCTGATTCATGCTGCACCATTACCTTAAATAAGCTTAAACATTTGATTTAATTATTTTTAAATGCCAGGTTTGGTGCTAGTGCCCTAGCTATTTTCAGAAAAATAATGGCTACAAAACATACCTGTAACTTTCAGACTATTTGGATTGTGTTATCTGTGCTATTACACAAAATATAACTAAGCTTTTCTTTTTTTTGAAGGGCCGTGTCACTAAATGAATGATGTGCAAGCAGATGTAAAAAGCACAGTTCACTTACAAATCCTTAGTTTATCTTTCAGCAAATCATACTATTTGGTGTATTTCACATTGAAGATTGTGAGAGGGAAGGGTAGGAAATGAGTGATCAAACAGTTACCTGACTAGTATGTAGAAATGCCTCCCAAGGGGTCTCAAATTACGTTACCTTTCACTGATGCTGTATGTACGTAGCACATAATGAGGAAAAAATGAGCAGCTCTTCAGAGGATACTCAGATTAGATATCTGTGCTTAAGGGGGTGGGCATCTGCTCAGGTACATATAGCAGCTTGCAATTGCTGTATGAGTTTCTGCTGATACTCGATTTACTTCTTAGGCTTCTGGTGAGAGCTTTCTTCCAGCACACTGGTCTGCTGTCACTGATGCAATTTGCAGCCAGCTCTGAAAACAGCAGGGCTGACCAGCCTGTAGGTGGTTTCTCATCAGTATCAGAGCACATAGTCCTTTGTCCAGCTACACTGTAATACCCTCTCTTGCATGCTGCTCAGCTCCTTTCCTACTTTAGTACAGGCCACTAATTCACCTCTACCGTGTCTCACCTTATGTATATGATTCCTAGAAAAGACATGGAGAATGTAAAGAAATGTATGAACATAATCTCTTGGCTTTCATCTCTGCAGGCTGAGCAGTTCTGAGTTTCCTTCTTGTTTATGACCCTAGGAAGGCATCTTACTTTTGGTGACATTGAGGCTGTGCTACTGGGCACTTTGAAAGCACAAAGCAAGCTTCCTTGTGTCACAGTGTAAGCCCACAAAGTGTGTTTTTGCATTTCATTTTATTTTATTTTTACACTCTCCCATTTTACTCTGTTAATGTTCCCACCACTCATATTTCTTTTTTGCTGTGATTTGAGGTTAGAAGTTCAGTCCTCATAATTCAACCACAGGCATTAAGCTATTCAGGAAGGT